>NC_053490.1:59762070-60067297 GCF_905171775.1 Rana temporaria
ACACTTGCTTCAAAACATGGCTTTGGACAGGCTTTGTTAAATCTCTCTGAACGCCAGTCAAATCTCCTGTTACTAAATAAAATGATTTAGCTTATAATTTTGTTTACATTTGCTTTTGCTTTGGGGGGGGGGCTTCGATGGGGCTTCGATGAGGCTTCGCTGTGGCTTCACCAAGCTTTGCCATAGACTTCTATGGAAGCTTTGAAGACGCTTTGAAGCACCACTAAAGCTACATGGGATGTAATTTTTGAATCAAAGCAAACACAAGGTGTAAACAGGACTGTAAGCTAATCATTTTATTTAGTGACAGGCTTTGACTGTTAAAGCTTGTCCGAAGCCTTGTTTTAAAGCAAGTGTAAACTAGCCGTTATATGAGCCCTTACAGATACAACCGGCCCTATAAGGGCAACCATAATGCTGATGGGGCCCGCAATGAAACTGAGTTTGACACCCCTGCTTTATTTTAACCCGATTATCACCATTACACACTTCCTGTCCTAGCGTACTGAACAATGTTGTCACCAGTGTCCGCTCATTATGGGCGTGCCCCCCCCCCCCATCCATGAGCCCGGCCCCTAATCTCCACGCGGGTTGCCAAACGCATGGATTTAAAAAAAAAAAGTTTTTTATAAGCACATGATTAGACCCAGAGGCTCTAATTGTCTTTAAAAAAGGGTGGGGTCTGGGAGCAGAGCCCGCCCACTTGTGTGATGTGAGCGGCGGTGGTTGGAGAGGAGTAGTAGAGGAGCAGGGGGGAGCTGGCGGCAACCAATGAGCGTGCAGTGTCTGGCGGGGACGTGCAGAGTTGCCATGCAGCTGAGCTGGGAGAAGAAAGATGATGATTTCTGTCGTTGGAGCGTGCCGCGGCCCGGCTCTATCCTCTGGCTGCTCTCCTACTGCTTCATCCATCTGCTGTGCATAGACCTCATGGTGGCCGTGGAGGAGGGGAAGCCTTGATCATGGATGGGGTAAGTGCAGACCCGGCAGCTGGGGGATTGTTTGCAGCACCCCCAAAAAAATGGAGCACCAGCCGCCCCTGGTTGTCACCCTAGGACAGGGAGTGTGTTAGAACTACATAAAACCCCCTTCTCTTCTCCATAACAGGATGAGGAGTTTTGAAGTCCAAAGGAGATAGCAGGGAGCAATTCTAACTGATACCAGTCCAGGGGCAGAGAGCACAGGAAGTCATTTGTTTACAGCAGTGGTTCTCAACCTTCTAGTGCTGTGACCCCTTGATAAAATTTCCCAAGTTGTGGGGACCCCTAACAGTAAAAATGATTTTCATAACGTGGGTTGAAAGCACCCAAGGCAAGACAAGTAATTTGCGCCCCTAACCCGTGGACATTTAGCGCTCCCTGAGTGCTTTCCACTCGTACAATATTAAAACCCCTTATAGTACATTTTAGGATGTACCGTATTTATCGGGGTATTGCGCGCTCCCACGTATAGCGCGCACCCCTAAAGTTGCCCCCATTCCTGTGGAAAAAGAGTTTTTTGTACTTACAGTTTTGGTGTCTTGCGCGGCGTCCATCGGCGGGTCCGGCGTCCGTCTGCGGCTTCGGGTGTCCTCTTCGTCGGGTCTGGCGTCCTCGCGTCCTCCCCGCTCGTTTCCCGCGCCGAGTTTTGAATACTGCACCGGCATATACCGAGCGCAGTACACTCGGGCAGGCTCGGCTAATGTCGCGCTCACGTCCTGTACGTCCAGGACGTGAGCGCGAAAGAAGCCGAGACTGGCCGACTATACCCGAGTGTACTGCGCTCGGTATATGTTGGCGCAGTATTCAAAACTCGGCGTGGGTATCGGCGTATATCGCGCACCCACGATTTTGCCCTGATTTTCAGGGCAAAAAAATGTGCGGTATACGCCGATAAATACGGTACCTCTCTTTCTTTGTTCAACTTTCTTTCCCTTTCATCTCTATCCTAATTCCTTGTTTTTCCCCCATCCCTCCCTCTAACTGTCTTTCTTGCTCTCTTTTTTTCCTTTCTCTTCCTTTTTCTTTGTTCCTCCCCCTCTTATCATCTCCCTTCCTGGGAGAGTGGTACGGGCTTCAGGAACAGCCCAGGATTTGGTGACCCCTGGCAAATAATCATTTGACCCCCGAGGGGCTCCCGACCCCCAGGTTGAGAACCACTGGTTTACAGGATTTCTGGCTGAATGAACTGTCAAACACATATGCTTTAATAGTACAGTGGAACCTTTGGATTACGAGCATAATCCGTTCCAGGAGAATGCTTGTATTCCAAAGCATCATCACTTGCCTGACGAAGAGGTCCTGTGCGACTTCGAAACGTTGCTGTTTTCTGTGATCGTTTCTATGCATCAAATTATTTTTGTACGTTTTAAAACGATCCTTTGTGTGCTGGCGAATATATCTACATGATTGCTTTTCCAGTTCCCAGCTGCTGATCGCTTCAGCACCCTCTTTTCTCATTGGCCACTCTCCAGGAAGGTGTGCAATTGGAATATCTTTGAGACTGTATTCCAAAGCACTCGCTTATCAAAGCGAGTCTCCCCATAGAAGTAGATGGAAATGAAGATAATTTGTTCCGCATTGACTTATATGGCATGCAGCACTGCACGTGGCCAGAGGTGGGGGGGCGCCAGAGAGCCTTAGAAATATTCGGGAACAGCTCGGCTGATTTTGGAAACCCTCGGAAATGGAGTATTTCCAAACGGCTCCGAAACGTTCCTTATGTCACCGGCGCCTCCGCACCTCTGGCCAAATGCGGTACTGCACACCCCATTAGCTTGAAATCTGCTTGTTTTGCGAGACAACACTTGAAAACCGAGTCAGGATTAAAAAAAAAAAAGTTGCTTTTCTTTCAAAACGCTTCAACATAACAATGTTATGGACATGGGGGAGGTCTTCTGTAGTCCAAATCAATAGCACAGCCTAGGGCATGGGTCTTCAAACTATGGCCCTCCAGTTGTTCAGGAACTACAATTCCCATGATGCCTAGTCATGTCTGTGAATGTCAGAGTTTTAAAATGCCTCATGGGATGTGTAGTTCCGCAGCAGCTGGAGGGCCATAGTTTGAGGATCCCTGGCCTAGGGTGACAACAGTGATTGAGCAGTGTCACCTTAGGAGAGGAAGTGTGTTACCGGTAGGATCACCAGGGGAAAATCAGGGAAACAAAGCCTGATGGAATAAATAAAAAGATTATAATAATCAGCTCTACACACCTGTGTCAGCTTTGGGTAGTCACAAGCCTCAGTGTTTCTGACAGTTCTCGTGTTCTTTTCTCCAGTTTCTTTTGAGTTATTAATTTTGGAATAACTTTATACGCAGTAATAGAACAGTCATTGATGAGGGGGGAGGGGGGACTCACAGTTTTCACTTAAAATTGATCTTTTCACACGCTAAGCCAGAACGTTCCTCACTGTCTGCATCACTAAAATGTTCCAGCTAAGAATAAATTGCAGCAATTCATCACACTGACATCTTTTATTTTGGAAATCATTTTGCTCTGCCCTCTTTAACTTTTTGTAGCACCTTCTCTGAGCTGACATTTTCATCTTCATTGTACCGCTATAAGCGCCCAGATGATCTATGACATCCTTTTTATTAATTATTCAGACCTCCGTTCCTTGGATCTTCCAGAGGGATCAGAAAAAATATGGTGCCATGTTCCGCTTTTATTCCTCAGGTCGTCTATTATCACAGCTCTACGAGTTGCTGTTAAAGGCAATGTCCAGCTTAATATTTAAAGTGCAGTTATATTTTAGCACTTGATGGAATGCTGTGTAGAAGGAAGGCGCGGGCGAAGAACACTGAATGATTCGCCTAGGAATTAAAGAGGAGCTCAAGTCTCCCCCCCAAAAAGTCATCAGCTACTAGACCTTTACGATTCGGGCTAAAATGAGAATCACTATTATTTTGCTTAGAATAAAGATCATGATTCTCACGGCATAACATCATGTTTCACATTATACAAAAAAAATTCGGCTAACTTTACTGTTTAGTTTTTTAAATTATTTGAAGGGTATTTTTTCCCTAAAAACTGTGTTTGAAAGACCGCTGCTCAAAAAAAGTGTGACATAAATTATTGCAACAACCGCCATTTTATTCTCTAGGGTCTCTGCTAAAAAAATATATATAATGTTTGGGGTTCCAAGTAATTTTCTTGCAAAAAATACTGATTTTTAACTGCTTGACGACCAGCCGCCGCAGTTATACTGTGGCAGGTCGGCTCTGCTGGGCGAGAGCACGTAGCTATACGTCATCTCTCCCAGCAGCCAATAGGGGCGCGCGCCCCCTGCTCGCTCCTGACTCCCGCGCCCGGCGGTCGCGATCACCGCCAGGCGCCCGCTCGTTACAGAGCGAGAACCGGGAGCTGTGTGTGTGTAAACACACAGCTCCCGGTCCTGTCAGGGGAGAAATGTCTGACGTCTGTTCATACAATGTATGAACAGCGATTTGTCATTTCCCCATGTCAGTCCCACCCCCCCTACAGTTAGAACACACCCAGGGAACATACTAAACCCCTTGCCCGCCCCCTAGTGTTAACCCCTTCCCTGCCAGTGGCATTTTTAGAGTAATCAATGCATTTTTATAGCACTGATCGCTATAAAAATGCCAATGGTCCCAAAAATGTGTTAAAAGTGTCCGATGTGTCCGCCATAATCTCGCAGTACTGAAAAAAAATCGCTGATCGCCGCCATTACTAGTTAAAAAATAATATTAATAAAAATGCCATAAAACTACCCCCTATTTTGTAAACGCTATAACTTTTGCGCAAAACAATCATTAAACGATTATTGCGATTTTTTTTATTTTTTTTATTTTTTTTTTTACGAAAAATATGTAGAAGAATACATATCGGCCTAAACTGAGGGAAAAAAAATGTTTTTTTTATATATTTTTGGGGGATATTTATTATAGCAAAAAGTAAAAAAATATTAATTTTTTGTCAAAATCGTCGCTCTATTTTTGTTTATAGCTCAAAAACTAAAAACCGCAGAGGTAATCAAATACCACCAAAATAAAGCTCTATTTGTGGGAAAAAAAGGACGTCAATTTTGTTTGGGAGCCACGTCGCACGACCGCGCAATTGTCAGTTAAAGTGACGCAGTGCCGAATCGCAAAAAGTGCTCTGGTCTTTGACCAGCAATATGATCCGGGGCTTAAGTGGTTAACTTGTAAGCAACAAGTTTCAGATAAAGGTTTGGCCTTTAAGTGGTTAAAATGTAAGTTCACCTTTACAGAAAATCTATAAGGTGAACTTACATTGGACACCCTCCCCATCGCACCCAGTGACGCTGACCTGCAGTCCCACGATCACCCGTTCTAACATGTCAGATAGCTGCTTTACCGATCCGGGGATTTGAAATCCCTGGGGCCTTCCCGCCTCTTCTCTAGCGCTGACAGGACGGGCTATACAGGTTCTGATTGGTTGGCGGCGCCCATGATCCCTGGAGGAGGGGGGGGGGTTCAGTGTAAGTTCACCTTACAGATTTAACAAGCATCTCCCCGCTCGGCCTAGTGACAATGACAGTGATCGCGATTCCTATAAACGGAAGCAGTGATCGATGTCTTGTCACACACGGCCCATCCCCCCCTACAGTAAGAATCACTCACTAGGGCACACTTAACCCCTACAGCACCACCTAGTGGTTAACCCCATTCACTGCCAGTGTAATTTTCACAGTAATCGGGGCATTTTTATAGCACTGATCGCTGTAAAAATGACAATGGTCCCAAAAATGTGTCAAAAGCATCTGATGTGTCCGCCATAATGTCGCAGTTACGATAAAAATCGCTGATCGCCGCCATTACTAGTAAAAAAAAAATATTAATAAAAATGCCATAAAATTATACCCTATTTTGTAGACGCTATAACTTTTGCGCAAACCGATTATTGCGTTTTTTTTACATTTTTTCCCAAAAATATGTAGAATAATAAGTATCGGCCTAAACTAAGGGAAAAAAATGTTTTTATATATTTTTTGGGGATATTTATTGTAGCAAAAAGTAAAAAATATTGCGTTTTTTATTTTTTTTTAATTGTCACTTTATTTTTGTTTCTAGTGCAAAAAAAAAAAAAAACCCGCAGAGGTGATCAAATACCACTAAAATAAATCTCTATTTGTGGGAAAAAAGAACGCCAATTTTGTTTGGGAGCCACCTTGCGCGACCACGCAATTGTCAGTTAAAGCGACTCAGTGCCGAATCGGAAAAAGTGGCCTGGTCTTCGACCAGCAAAAAGGGTTCCAGCTGAAGTGGTTAAACTGACCTCATTTACACAGACTGAAGTTCTTCCCTTTGATCTAAAAGAACCAAAAGATACTGTTTATATTTATCTCCCAGCGCAGACAATTTTGATAAACATTTGCCGGCGCTTTTTTTGACAGCTCTGAGTGAGTAGAGAACGGCTCTGCACTGTATGAATCGGGGGAATACTGGGTTAAAGTGGTTGTAAACCCTTACAATCCACTTTTTCCTACAGGTAAGCCTATAATAAGGCTTACCTGTAGCTACCCCGGATATCTCCTAAACCTGCACGGATCGCTACAGGACACTGCTGGGCATGCAGTTATGTTTTTAGTGAATTCCTCCTTAACCACTTAAGCCCCGAACCATTATGCAGGTTAAGGACCAGGCCCCTTTTTACAATTCGGCACTGCATCGCTTTAACTGACAATTGCGCGGTCTTGCAATGTGGCTTCCAAACAAAATTGACGTCCTTTTTTTCCCCACAAATAGAGCTTTCTTTTGGTGGTATTTGATCACCTCTGCGGTTTTTATTTTTTGCGCTATAAACAAAAATAGAGCGACAATTTTGAAAAAAAAAATCTATTTTTACTTTTTTCTATAATAAATATCCCCCAAAAATATATATAAAACATTTTCCCTCAGTTTAGGCCGATACATATTCTTCTTCATATTTTTGGTAAAAAAATTGCAATAAGCGTTTATTGATTGGTTTGTAACGAAGAGATCCAGTCTCGTGTAAATTCGGTGACTTGATGAATAAAAGGAAAAGTCCCTTTCTGAGCCATTGAGACACCTCCAAGCATCGTAGAGTTCCTGGGTATGAAGGAGTGGTTGTAGCGAATGGCGATGCCGGGTTGTACCAGATGTTGAGTCCATTAGTGGGTCAGGGGGAAGATTGAAGTCTCCGCAGAGAAGGAGATAGCCCTTCTGAATTTTCTTAGCCTTCCTAAGGACTTGGTGAAGGAATCGGATCTGATGGTTATTGGGGGCATAGACATTGACTATGGTGTACGTAGTAGAGGCAATATCACATACTAGAATGTGATACCGGCCCAAGGGGTCAGCCAATTCGTTGTGTTTAGAGAATGCCACTGTGTCTCTAATTGCAGTAAGTACTCCACCCTTTTTAGCCGATGAACTTGCTGTAAAAATGTGTGGAAATTTAGGGTGGATACATGAGGGCATTTTCTGTTTGTGAAAGTGGGTCTTATTGATTGGTTTGAGCAAAAATGATAACATCTACAAAAATAGGGGATAGTTTTATGGCATTTTTATTATTTTTTTTTACTACTAATGGCGGCGATCAGCGATTTTTTTTTTTATTGTGACTGCGACATTATGGCGGACACATCGGACACCTTTGACCCATGTTTGGGACCATTGCCATTTTTGCAGCGATCAGTGCTATAAAAATGCACCGTTACTGTGAAAATGACACTGGCAGTGAAGGGGTTAACCTCCAGGGGGCGCTGTAGGGGTTAAGTATGCCCTAGTGTGTGATTCTTACTGTAGGGGGGCGTGGATGGGCGTGTGACGTCACTGATCGTCGTTCCCTATGACAGGGAACAGACGATCACTGCCACAGAGAAGAATGGGGAAAGGTTTGTTTACACTCACCTCTCCCCGTTCTTCAGCTCTGTGACCCGATCGCGACCCACGGCTGGGTTCTTAAAGGGGATGTACCTGTACGCCCTTGTGCCCAGCCATGCCATTCTGTCGACGTATATCGTTGTGCGGCAGTCCCCAAGTGGTTAACCTCTAAACCAGTGAATGCAAAATGAAGGGAAAATGTTCTGAACAGCCGCACTCCAAAAATAAATTGCTTTTATTTTAAAATCAAAAAACACACAAAACGCATGCCACAGCAGATGGGGTAAAACCTGACGCGTTTCACACCAAACTTTAGTGCTTATTCATAGCTTTAAACCTCTAAACCAGTGGACATACTGTCTTGGCAATCAAAGTGCCAAATCGAACTCAAATATAGAGTCGAAAACAAGCTTTTTTTTGTATCTGTTATCCTTTATACAATACGTATATATGGCCACACCGTTGTATCCTGTAACAATGTAACTATTTCCTATCTTGCTTTACCTTTTAAAAAAATAAGATTGAACTGAAGTATCAAACAAAGGCCAAGATGGCAGCTTCCTTGGCTGATAACTATAAGAGGGTTTACTTCCACTTTTGGGCTCGGTTCACACTGCAGCGATGCGGGAACCCTACGAATCCACGGCGGGTTCCTGCATCGCATGTCTCCCGGTGCCAGTTCACACTGCCCTATGCGAACTGCTGGGAGTGTCAATTAAAGTTAATAACACTCCCAAATCAGTTTGCATATCGCAGTGAGATTTGCAAATTCGGACAGGAATCAGATTTCATGGGTGTGAACTAGGGATGTCCCGATATCGAGCATTTCTCCGAGTACTTGTACTCGGGGGAAATGCTCCGATGCCTCAGCCGATACCTGGGCAGGCAGGGGAGTTGCAAGTCTTCTCCCCCGTGCTCCGTGCAGTCTTTCCTCCTCCCGTGCTCCGTGCAGTCTTTCCTCCCCTCCCGTGCTCCGTGCAGTCTTTCCTCCCCTCCCGTGCTCCGTGCAGTCTTTCCTCCCCTCCCGTGCTCCGTGCAGTCTTTCCTCCCCTCACGTGCTCCGTGCAGTCTTTCCTCCCCTCCCATGCTCCGTGCAGTCTTTCCTCCCCTCCCGTGCTCCGTGCAGTCTTTCCTCCCCTCCCGTGCTCTGTGCAGTCTTTCCTCCCCTCCCGTGCAGTCTTTCCTCCCCTCCCGTGCTCCGTGCAGTCTTTCCTCCCCTTCCGTGCAGTCTTTCCTCCCCTCCCGTGCTCCATGCAGTCTTTCCTCCCCTTCCGTGCAGTCTTTCCTCCCCTCCCGTGCTCCGTGCAGTCTTTCCTCCCCTCCCGTGCTCCGTGCAGTCTTTCCTCCCCTCCCGTGCCCCGTGCAGTCTTTCCTCCCCTCCCGTGCCCCGTGCAGTCTTTCCTCCCCTCCCGTGCTCCGTGCAGTCTTTCCTCCCCTCCCGTGCTCCGTGCAGTCTTTCCTCCCCCCCCGTGCTCTGTGCAGTCTCCCCCCCCCCCCCCCCGTGCTCCGTGCAGTCTTTCCTCCCCCCCCCCCCCTGCTCCGTGACGCTCTTCTCTCCCCCCGTCCGTGCCGCTATTCCCCCCCGTCCGTCCGTGCCGCTCTTCTCTCCCCCCTCCCCGTCCGTGCCGCTCTTCTCTCCCCCCTCCCCGTCCGTGCCGCTCTTCTCTCCCCCCTCCCCGTCCGTGCCGCTCTTCTCTCCCCCCTCCCCGTCCGTGCCGCTCTTCTCTCCCCCCCCCCCGTCCGTGCCGCTCTTCTCTCCCCCCTCCCCGTCCGTGCCGCTCTTCTCTCCCCCCTCCCCGTCCGTGCCGCTCTTCTCTCCCCCCTCCCCGTCCGTGCCGCTCTTCTCTCCCCCCTCCCCGTCCGTGCCGCTCTTCTCTCCCCCTCCCCGTCCGTGCCGCTCTTCTCCCTCCTTGTCCGTGCCGCTCTTCTCCCTCCCCGTCCGTGCCGCTCTTCTCCCTCCCCGTCCGTGCCGCTCTTCTCCCTCCCCGTCCGTGCCGCTCTCCTCTCCCCCCTCCCCGTCCGTGCCGCTCTCCTCTCCCCCCTCCCCGTCCGTGCCGCTCTCCTCTCCCCCCTCCCCGTCCGTGCCGCTCTCCTCTCCCCCCCCCCCGTCCGTGCCGCTCTCCTCTCCCCCCTCCCCGTCCGTGCCGCTCTCCTCTCCCCCCTCCCCGTCCGTGCCGCTCTCCTCTCCCCCTCCCCATCCGTGCCGCTCTTCTCTCCCCCCCCTCCGTGTCGCTCTTCTCTCCCTCCCGTCCGTGTCGTTCTTCTCTCCCCCCGTCCGTGCCGCTCTCCCCCCTCAATTTGTGAGGATGGAGAGCGGAGGTAGGAGCCGCTAAACCCGGCTCCTACCTTTTCCGAATGGACAGAGTCAGTGATCACTGACTCTGTCCATTCACATAAATGAGCATCGTAACCTGTGTTTACGATGCTTCAGTTTATGAATGGAGAGGAGCTTCCCTCCATTCATTTCAGCTGAGGCTGCAGAGAAAGGGACTGGGGAATCTGTGTCCTTAGTCCCTTTCTTTGTCTTAAAGGGAAGATTTCAGAGGTCTTTTAAGACCCCTGATATCTCACCAAAGACCCCTGACAGGGCTGATAAAAAAAAAAATTGCAATCAATATTTTAAAAATAAAATGTAAATAAAAAAAAAAACAAACACACTGACAATTCACTCCTCCCCCCCACAAAAAAATCACTGTGAAAAAAAAAAATTGTAAAAAAAATACCGCCACTGTCACATGACATTAAAAAAAAGTATCGGTATTCGGTATCGGCGAGTACTTGAAAAAAAGTATCGGTACTTGTATTCGGTCTCAAAAAAGTGGTATCGGGACAACCCTAGTGTGAACACCCATGCAATGCGATTCTGCTGTAGACCAAAAAAAAGGGTTATGTGCAAGATTGGTCCGAATGCGATGTAAATTCAGCCATAATATCTGTGTGGCCGAATTCGCATCGCACGACCATCGCATTTGAGTTGCACGCAGCAGTGTGAATTGGCCCTGAAGCGGAATTAAACCCTCCTATCCTTCACAGCCAAGGAAGCTGCGTCTGTTTGATCTGCAACTGCCATGGTGCTGCCCATGTGATCATTTATGACACCAGCAATTGGATGGTTTGACAGTTTGGTTGAGGACACAAGAAAATATGGCAGCTGGCAATCCCGGTTAAACGGTTAAATTGATGGGTTTAGTTCTGCTTTGATTTACTGCTGTTCGGGGGCTCTGGGCTTTAACAAAATGTCAGCCCTTTAGCAAGAAGAAGCAGGAGAAATGCTGGAGGCAATTTACAGCACACACTCATTTTGGTGGCATAATTATTAATATAGAATGTATGGGCCAGATCCTCAAAAGGGATACGCCGGCGTAACTGTTGTTACGCCGTCGTATCCCTGTTTCTAACTATGGAACTGATCCACAGAATCAGTTTTCCATAGTTAGGCAGAAGATCCGACATGTGTAAGGGACTTACACTGCCGGATCTTAGGATGCAGTACCGCATCCGCCGCTGGGGGCATTTCGTGTCGAAATGCCGCCTCGGGTATGCTAATTAGCACTTAGGGAGATCCACGAAGCTTTTCAGCTTCGTTTTTTCTCCGTAAGTTTTAGTTTGCAAACGCAAAATTAGGGCTGCTTTTACAAGGTGTAAAGTTAGTACACCATGTAAAAGCAGACCTTTCTGTCCAGCGACGTGATTTTTTTTTTTTTTCGACGCAACTTTATTGACCCGTCGCGATCCACAAAGCTCGGCGTAACGTAATTTCGCGCTATGCACGTCGGGAAAATGAGATCACGAGCATGCGCAGTACGGCCGGCGCGGGAGCGCGCCTAATTTAAATGGGAATCGCCCCCATGAAAAGAGGAACGCCTTGCGCCGGCAGAATTTAAGTTACACAGCCAAAAATTTCTAGGTAAGTGCTTTGTGGATCGGGCACTTAGGTAGAAATTTTAAGGCAGTGTAACTTAAATGGGAAAATTTACGTTACACCGGATCTTTGTGGATTACCCCCTATGTTCCTTGCTAAAGAACATAATTTTTTACCACGTTATTATGGATGAAGTTCCGATTTTATAGTAATGCTGCCCTTGTGAAAATGCTTAGTGCCTGGCCTGAATCAGAATGCATCCAGAGAAGTCAGAGTAGCTGATCTGTATATTTGTCCAATGACTCGCAAAGTACTGAAGCCACGAATCTACATTGGATCGGTATTTGTCGGCCTACATAGTACGCTATTGTTATGCAAGACCTGGAGACCTCTTTACTGCTTTTCTCTCATTCCTTCTCTGCAGTCAGAGCACAGAATTGTAAAAATGATTATCGATTCAGTTCAGCCTCCAAGCATTGCAAGTGACGTCGGTAGTCAAAAATAGCAATCTCCTTCCTCCTAGCGGGACATTGTAATATATTTAATAGACATAATTTATGGCTTGTGTGCGTGAAGAGGGAGTTTATGTCTAGTGGTTCAGCTTTGTCTCTGAAGGCTTAGATCACTGTGAAGCCTGCGACTGCATTGGAATTCACACGTCACCGCTACATTGCTCTATGTTCTATTTAAAGGAGGACGATGGGAACAAACATTTCCTAAGCCTGGTACACACAATGACATTATTGGATGAATGGTGTTTTTTCTTGCATGCTAGTCTCCTATCGAAAATTAAGAGGTTACTGAGTTCCGAAAATTCTCCTACAACAGAATGCACCTTCGGAAGTTATGTATTGTATTGTATTCTTCTGTTTCTGAGCATGTGTACTCTTGGTCTTCCAATTTTTTTTTTTTTTGACGAATATTGTGCAGATTAAATGGAAATTGTATGATCTAGTATCATATAAGAACATGGTTCGACAAACCCCGGGCGCCAGGTCACATTTGCAACTATAATTGCGACCTGTCACCTGGGGTGGCACAGTTGGGCTATCCTGTCTCTCCGTGCGCCCCCCGGCGCGATTGCGTTGGGCCACGCCGGCCGGTAATTGAGGCCACGACTTTGCGGCCTTCTGCAGTCCTATGCTTCTCTGGTGCCCTTTTGTGGTGGTCGTTGGTATGACAAGACAACCAGCAATGCTAATGGTGCTTCCCCTGCCTGTTTTTTCACTGCCCGCCCTCCTCCTTCCCTTTACTTAGAACCCCCAAACATTATATATTTTTTATTTTAAAGCGGGGGTTCACCCCCAAACATTATATATTTTTTATTTTAAAGCGGGGGTTCACCCTAAAAAAAAAAAAAAATATTACATTGAGCTCACTTCAGAGATTGACCATATGCTGATCTTTTTTTTTTTTTTTTGCCGTACATACCGTAGAATCGCTATTTTCCCCCCCGGCTTCCGGGTGGTAAATCCGGCGGGACTGGGCGTTCCTATCCAGAAGGCAAGTGATTGACGTGATGACGAACACTACCCCCATCGCATACGGAGCGTCACGAGTTGCCGAAAGAAGCCGAACGGCGAGTCGGCGCTATATGGCGCCTGCGCACCGACGTTCGGCTTCTTTCGGCAACTTGTGACGCTCCGTATGCGACGGGGTAGTGTTCGTCATCACGTCAATCACTTGCCTGCTGGATAGGAACGCCCAGTCCCGCCGGATTTACCACCCGGAAGCCGGGGGGGAAAAGAGCGATTCTACGGTATGTACGGCAAAAAAAGAAAAAAAGATCAGCATACGGTCAATCTCTGAAGTGAGCTCAATGTAATATTAATTATTTTTTTTTTAGGGTGAACCCCCGCTTTAACACCCTAGAGAATAAAATGATGGGTGTTGCAATACTTTCTGTCACACCGTATTTGCGCAGCGATCTTGCAGGCGCATTTTTTTGGAAAAAATACACTTTTTTTAATTAAAAAATAAGACAACAGTAAAGTTAGCCCAATTTTTTTTATTTTGTGAAAGATAATGTTACGCCGAGTAAATTGATACCCAACATGTCATGCTTCAAAATTGCGTCTGCTTGTGGAATGGCGACAAACTTTTACCCTTCAAAATCTCCATAGGCGACGTTTAAAAAAATTCTACAGGTTGCATGTTTTGAGTTACAGAGGAGGACTAGGGCTAGAATTATTGCTCTCGCTCTACCAATCGCGGCGATACCTCACATGTGTGGTTTGAACACGGCTTTTCATTGCGGGCGCTACTCACGTATGCGTTCGCTTCTGCACGTGAGCTCGGCGGGACGGGCCGCGTTCCTGGCTCCTAACTTTTTTACTTGGTTCCTAGATTCCAAGCAAATTTGTCTAGCCCTGTATGAGAAGTATTCATGGTTGACCCTTTGTCACAATTTATTTGATTTTCTGATCGTGTGTACGAGGCGTTGCATAAACCTATGAAAGAGATTACCTCAGTAAAAAAATAATAATAATAAAAAAAAATAAAAAAAAATATATATATATATATCTCTATATATATATATATCTCTACAGTCATGGGCAAAAATATTGGCACCCCTGCATTTTTGTCAGATAATGAATCTTTGTTGCAATTACAAATGTGATTGGACACGGCTGATCACGTTGTAAAGAGTCTTCGTGAGAGACTCTTTACCTTGATCGGTGTTGCGGGGTGTCAGACTGACACCCTGCAACAACGATCGCCGCGATGCGCGCCCCCGGGGGCGCACATCGGCTCAGAATCCTGACGTCATATGACGTCCAGTCAGGATTCTACAACCACTTTCCCGATGTCAATTTGTTATTGGCGGGCGGCAAGTGGTTAAAGGCCTCACTGAACCCCACAAATCTTAACAAACTACGCCCCATCTCCTTACTCCCCTTTTCCTCCAAACTCCTTGAATATCTAGTCTACAATTGACTGAGAACAAACTTCTTGATCCCCCTTCAGTCTGAATTTCACCCTCAACACTCCACAGAAACTGCTTTACCTAAACTCACAAACTATCTACCAACTATCTTGACCTCTCTGCTGCCTTTGACACGGTTTAACCACGCCCTCTTTCTCCAAAACTTTACTCCTTTGGTCTCTGGGACTGTACTGTACACTGGTTATCATCCTATCTATCCCACCATACCTTCAGTGTCACTTACAATTCTACTTCTTCCTCCTCTCCTCTTCCTTTCTCTGTCGCAGTGGCGGCCCATCCATAGGGGGCACCCGGGCGCCGCCCCCCCCCCTCCTGTAGTCCCAAAAAATAAAACGGGCCCTTTAAGGATTTTTTTTTTCCTTAAAATGCGCCGCCCCCTCTGGCTCTTGCAAATAACATACATTCATGCATTGCATGAATGTATGTTATTGTTGCCAGCTGCCGCTGGTCTATTCAGGTGGCCGGATGTTGAGCGCCGGCCACCTGAATAATGGCAGCTGGTTGGCTGTGCGGAAGTGCCTATCAGAGCCAGCGCTCGTCTCCCGGATGTCTTATCCTCGGAACGTACGGGGGGTGCGTTCCTTAGATAAGACTGACGGCCGTCTCAGCCAATCAGGCTCCCCCGATTCTGGTTATCGGTAACCTGATTGGCTGAAGCTTTACCAAGGCGGGAGAAGACATCGAAGGACGTGAAAGTTGTAAGGTAAGTGCATTTTACAGGGCACAGTGGAGACAATGGGTACAGAGGCGACAAAGGGCACAGTGGCATCAGTGGGTACAGTGGTGACAATGGGCACAGTGGCAACAATTAAAGGGCACAGTGACATGCACAGTGGCAAAAATGGGCACAGTAGTGACAATGGGCACAGTGACATGCACAGTGGCATCAATGGTCACAGTGGCAACAATTAAAGGGCACAGTGACATGCACAGTGGCAACAATGGGCACAGTGGCGACAATTAAAGGGCACAGTGGTGAAAATTGACACAGTGGCGACAATTGAGGGGCACAGTGGCTGCGTTTGATGGCATGGCACAGTGGTGACAATTGATGGCACAGTGGCTGTGTTTGATGGCATGGCACAGTGACTGTGTTTGATGGCATGGCGCAGTGGCTGCGTTTGATGGCATGGCGCAGTGGCTGCGTTTGATGGCATGGCACAGTGACTGCGTTTGATGGCATGGCACAGTGGTGCGAATTGATGGCATAGTGACTGCATTTGATGGCATGGCACAGTGGTGACAATTGATGGCACAGTGGCTGCGTTTGATGGGCACAGTTAGGCTGCAACTTTTTTTTTCGTTTGCGCCCCCCCCCAAAAATGTTGAGCACCAGCCACCACTGCTCTGTCGGGTCCCCCAAGGTTCTGTTCTTGGACCTTTCCTATTCTCAATCTACACTTCCTCCTTGGGTCAATTGATTGCCTGCAATGGCATAGAAATTACCATTTCTATGCCAATGACACCCATAGTTACCCCTCAGCTCACTCCATCATTCTGCTCGCACATCATTAATTCACAAACGGACATATCGGTCTGGATGTCACACCACTTCATCAAATGCAATCTTTTCAAAACTGAGCTCATAATATTTCCTCCCCCACGTGCCCCATTCCCTGGACAAAATCAACGGCTCTACTATCAACCTGTCCCCGTGTGCCAGGGTGCTAGGTTTAATCTTGGACTCTGAACTCTTCTTTCGGCCCCACATCCAATCACTGTCTAAAGCTTGCCGCCTCAACCTCCCCAAAATTTGACCCTTTCTAACCAATGGCACGACAATGCTTCTAATTCACTCCCTGGTCATCTTCCACCTCGACTACAGCGACTTCCTTCTGATTGGATTATCTTTACATAGGCTATCCGCCCTTCAGTCCATCATGAATGCTGCTGCCAGGCTCATCTACCTTACAAACTGCTCAGTGCCTGCTTCCCCTCTCTGCTAATCTCTCCATTGGCTTCCGCTCACCCAACAAATTAAAGTGGAGGTTCCACCTAAAATAAAAATATTTCACCAAAAATCAAAAAAAAAAGAAAATAAATGAAAAAAATATATATATTTTACTCACCCTAAAACGTTGTTGCTATGCAGAAGTGCCGAATCTGCCTCTTCATCCTCCGCGGTGGATTCTCTTCCTCCTCCTACACTGGGTGTCTTCTTGTGAATGGGGCGCGCTGCATTCTGGGAACTGTGTGTGTCCCAGAAAGCAGCCGGCCCATTCACAAAGCGCCGCCCGCGCATGCGCAGTAGGAAACGGGCAGTGAAGCCGTACCGCTTCACTGCCTGTTTCCCTTACTGTGGATGGCGGCGCTTAGAGCTGCCAGGATCGAGAATCGGCCTCGGCGGGGGCTGACATCGCTGGCGGCTAGGACGGGTAAGTGTCCTTATTAAAAGTCAGCAGCTACAGTGTTAGTAGCTGCTGACTTTTTTTTTTTTTTTCTTTTGTAATGGAACATCCGCTTTAAACTCAAGATACTAACAATAACTTACAAAGCCATCCACAACTTAGAAAGGGCTGATTGCTCATTGCATAGACATGCCTGCTCAGGTACTGGCAGTTTGATTGGGTTTGAATACCCTGCCAGCTTTTAAAATCATCCTTATCTAAACCTTGGGTGCTCAACCTGTGGCCCTCCAGCTGTTGCAGAACTACAAGTCCCATGATGCATTGCAAGGCTGACGGTTACAAGCATGATTCCCAAAGGCTGGGACTTGTAGTTCAGCAACAGCTGGAGGGCCACAGGTTGAGCAACCAATGATTCTAAACTATCTAAACTTTTTTCATTATCTGTGATTGCTTAGCCATTGCCATTGTGTTGAAATCCACTGGGTGGCGCCATTGCCCCTTTTTATGCAGCCGCTTTTTAGGAATTAAACATACTGCACTGTAAATGTAAATTTATTTCTGTTCTGTCCTTTAAATGTTTGTTTTTATATCCTGCAATATGAATGGTTAGTATTGAGCTTAATTTGCTGATACATCTTTTACATCACGCTGTTATCCTGTTTACGCTCTAGAAATCACAAGTTTATACAGTCGTTTGAATAGACTTATTAGGACTGTTTGGTGAATTGAAATCGCTGGCATTTCTTCCAGATAGTTTATAACATATCGTGGAATGATTCTTGGCTTCTTTATGCTGCGGTTCCCAAATCGGGCCAAGAGGTGTGATTAAAGTAGTGAGAAATGTGTGAGGACTCAACTGGCTAATTATGCTGATGCACCGGCTTTAGTACTTTATGTATCACTGAGTCGCAAAATGTTGGCTCTTTATGGAAACCGGAGAAATGTCGGAAGTCCTTATCTGCATGCTTGTTTCTGACCAGTGACTGAAAACCTAGTGGGGTAGCATGACGGCCACCAACCTCCCTGTTACTCTTGTGACAGGCTTGTTTAGCCACTTGCCGACCATCCCATAGCAGAATTACTACTACAGGGTGGCCATTATGTGCACAATCGTGTGTGTGTGTGTGTGTGTGTATATATACATATACCGTATTTGGCGGCGTATAAGATGACTGGGCGTAAAGGATGACCCCCTAATTTTCCAGCTAAAATGTTGGTTTTGGGATATACTCACCGTATAAGATGACCCCTCACTGTGCCATTATACATGCCTCACTATGCCATTATACATGCCTCACTGTGCCATTATACATGCCTCACTGTGCCATTATACATGCCTCACTGTACCGTTATTACATGCCTCACTGTGCCGTTATTACATGCCTCACTGTGCCGTTATTACATGCCTCACTGTGCCGTTATTACATGCCTCACTGTGCCGTTATTACATGCCTCACTGTGCCATTATACATGCCTCACTGTGCCATTATACATGCCTCACTGTGCCATTATACATGCCTCACTGTGCCGTTATTACATGCCTCACTGTGCCGTTATTACATGCCTCACTGTGCCGTTATTACATGCCTCACTGTGCCGTTATTACATGCCTCACTGTGCCGTTATTACATGCCTCACTGTGCCGTTATTACATGCCTCACTGTGCCGTTATTACATGCCTCACTGTGCCGTTATTACATGCCTCACTGTGCGGCTGCCCTGCCACCCCCTACATCGTCACAAGACTTGATTGATGGCAGGAGCCAATGGCTCCCATGACTATCAATCCGCCCTGTGAGGAGGGAGAGAGCTGCTGCTCTCGGGCACAGGTTCGGTTCGAGAATGGGCTTAGGTAAGTACAAGTGAAGTTGGGGGGGGGGGGTAGATTTGTTTACATATGCAGAGCTCCGTCTTGGGTCTCTCCTTGGCGATCAGCAGGTGTCGGCGGACAACCATTAGCTGGCACCCGCTGATCGGCTTCTGCTGTAACTAATCGCAGCTGAAGTATTGCACCCTACCCGCAAGTACAGAATCGTCCGAGGCCGAGGATGAGAAGGCATCCGTGATAGGCGGAACACTGAACAGAGGTTCTGCTGGGAAAATTAGTGTTCCGCCTATCACGGAACAGTCTGAGGAGGAGGCGCGGCTTTTGAATAATGGATGGCCGCCGTCTGACACACAGGTACCCGGCGTATAAGACGACCCCCGACTTTTGGGGCATTGTTTTAGATGCAAAAGGTCGTCTTATACGCCGGAAAATATATGAGATTCTGTACTTGCGGGTAGGGTGCAATACTTCAGCTGCGATTAGTTACAGCAGAAGCCGATCAGCGGGTGCCAGCTAATGGTTGTCCGCCGACACCTGCTGATCGCCAAGGAGAGACCAAAGACGGAGCTCTGCATATGTAAACAAATCTACCCCCCCCCCCCCCAACTCCACTTGTACTTACCTGAGCCCATTCCCGAACCATACCTGTGCCCGAGAGCAGCGTCTCTCTCCCTCCTCACAGGGTAGATTTATAGTCGTGGGAGCCATTGGCTCCTGCTGTCAATCAAGTCTTGTGACGATGTAGGGGGTGGCAGGGCAGAGCCGCACTGTCTTTGTATATAGAGATAGATAGCGTGGCTCGGGATCGAGCCCACAGGTGTTTCACAATAGAAAGCAGCTTCTTATAGTGGCACAACGAGAAGAGATGAGCAAGTTTGGGGTGAAGGAACTTGACTGGCCTGCACAGAGTCCTGACTGCAATCCCATAGAACATCTTTGGGATGAATTAGAGCAGAGACTGCAAGCCAAGCCTTCTGGTCCAACATTGGTGCATGACCCACAAATGTTCTTCTGGAAGAATGGTCAAACATTCCCATAGACACACTCCTAAACCTTGTGGACAGCCTTCCCAGAAGAGTTGAAGTTGTTATAGCTGCAAAGGGTGGGCCAACTCAATATTGAACACTACAGACTAAGACTGGGATGACATTAAAGTTCATGTGTGTAAAGGCAGGTGTCCCAATACTTTTGACAATATAGTGTATTTTGCTAGTCACTGCTGCCTTCTCACTTTGTGAAGGGTGACTAGTCTTGAACATGTCTCCCCTGTAGTTTTCTGCAGGCAGCTTATAATGGGAAATAGTTATATTTAGGGGTTGCATTGAAGTTTTAAGTCCCATACACGTGGGCCGAATATCGGCCAAAGCTGAGCCAGGTACAGATTAAACCGGCCTACGTTCAGTCAGGGTCTGCGGGCGGGGGGCTTATCGGAATCTGGAAGCCCCCTTTAACATTCACCTAAAAAAAGTGTCAAAAATAAAACGCAGTACACAGGTTTTTAAAAGTAATTTATTAAGGCTTCTCCGGCGTCTTTTCCGACTTCTTCTCCCCTCTCCGGCTCTTCTGCCTCCTCCGCTGACATCTTCTGCCTCTGATGGTTCTTCTCCCTTCTCTGGGTCTTCTAACCCTCTCTGGGTCTTCTGACCCTCGCTGGGTCTTCTGACCCTCTCTGGGTCTTCTAACCCTCTTTGGGTCTTCTAACCCTCTCTGGGTCTTCTAACCCTCTCTGGGTCTTCTCCCCTCTCTGGGTCTTCTAACCCTCTCTGGGTCTTCTAACCCTCTCTGGGTCTTCTAACCCTCTCTGGGTCTTCTAACCCTCTCTGGGTCTTCTCACCCTCTCTGGGTCTTCTCACCCTCTCTGGGTCTTCTCCCCCTCTCTGGGTCTTCTCACCCTCTCTGGGTCTTCTCACCCTCTCTGGGTCTTCTCACCCTCTCTGGGTCTTCTCACCCTCTCTGGGTCTTCTCCCCCTCTCTGGGTCTTCTCCCCCTCTCTGGGTCTTCTCCCCCTCTCTGGGTCTTCTCACCCTCTTAATGTCTTCTCACCCTCTTAATGTCTTCTCCCCTCTTTGGGTCTTCTCCACTGATGTCTTCTAACCCTCTCCGGTTTTCTCCCTCTGTCCGCTGTTTTCTGACTCTGCCAGGCCTTGTCTGCTGTCTTCTCGTTCTTTTTCCTGGGTCTTCTCCCTCTATTCCTCTTCCGATGTTGACTCCTCTCTAATGCTGGGAGCGAGGTTTGCCACTACTTATATTGGCATGGGGCGGAGTCTTTAACCCCTTCCCAACCAGTGTCATTAGTACAGTGACCGTGCATATTTTTAGCACTGATCACTGTATTGGTGTCACTTGTTCCCACAAAGTGCCAGTGTCCAATCATCCACCACAATATCGCAGTCCCGCTATAAGTGGCTGATTGCCGCCATTATTATTATAAAATAATAAAAAAAAAAAAAAATTACATACATTTATACCATAGTTTGTAGACACTATAATGTTCGTGTAGACCAATCAATATACGCGTATTGGGATTTTTTCTTTTCCCAAAGGCATGTAGCAGAATAGATATTGGCCTACATTTATGAAGAAATTCGATTTTTTTTTTTTTTTTTTTTTTTTTTTGGATATGATTTAAAGCAGAAAGTAAAAAATATAATTCTTTTTTTCCAAATTGTCTATTTTTTTGCTTATAGTGTAAAAAAAATCAAAACGCAGAGGTGATCAAATACCACCAAAAGAAAGCTCTATTTGTGGGGGGGAAAGGACATAAATTAAATTTGTGTACAGTGTTGCATGACCGCACAAGTGTCAGTTAACGGCCGCCCACTGCATACATACTACGGCAGGGCGGCTCTATTGCGTGAAACAACATACCTTTACGTTGTTTCATGCAATAGATAGTGTGGACACGTGCCCGATGCATAGAGGAGGAGTCGATGTCAGTCGGCCACCTGCGATCGTTTCACACAGAGGCAGAACGGGGATCTGCCTATGTAAAGAAGGTAGATCCCCGTTCTGACAGGGGAGAACATGGAGATCGTCTGTTCCCAGTAATCGGGAACTGCGATCTCTGTGTTCTTCCTGTCAGTACTTCCCCCACACAGTTAGAAACACACTGAGGGAACACAGTTAACCCCTTGATCGCCCCTGTAGTTAACCCCTTCCCTACCAGTGCCATTTATACAGTGATTGGTGCAAATTTTTTAGCATTGATCACTGTATTGCTGTCACTGGTCCCCAGAAAGTGTTACTTAGGGTCAGATTTGTCCGCCGCAATGTCGCAGTGCTGCTGAAAATTGCTGATCGCACCATTACCAGTAAGAACAATAAAAAAATTGAAATTCCAAAAAATCTATCACATAGTTTGTAGACGCTATAACTTTAGCGCAAACCAATCTATATATGCTTATTGAGATTTTTTTTTACCAAAAAAAGTAGCAGAATACATATTGGCCAATATGTATTCTGCTGCATATTTTTGGTAGAAAAAAAAAGCGCAGAAAGCGTATATTGATTGGTTTGCGCAAAAGTTATAGCGTCTACAAACTACGTGATAAATTTATGGACTTTTTAAAAAAAAATATATATATTTTTCTTTTGAAAATGTATTAAAGCAGAAAGTAACATATTTTTTTTTTCTCAAAATTGCCAGTATTTTTTTGTTTATTGCGCAAAAAATAAAAACCGCAGAAGTAATCAAATACCAGCAAAAGAAAGCTCTATTTATGGGGGAAAAAATGACATCAATTTTATTTGGGTACAGCATCACAGGACCGTGGAATTGTCAGTTAAAATAACGCAATGCCGTATCACAACAAATGCCCTGGCCATGAAGGGGGGTAAATCTTCAGGAGGGCAAGGATTTATTCATGCAGAAAGTTGGACTTTAACCACTTCCCACCCGCCCGTAGTCTTTTTACGGCCGCAAGGTGGCTGTAAAATGCCGGGAGGCTGTCAATATACGGCCTCCCGTCGCTGGGGGGCACACGCGCCCGCCACGTCACTCGGGTGCCGATGCGCTGCCTGGCGGCCGCGATGTTCCGCCATGCACCAGCGATCGGCAGTCACAGAGACAGGGACATGGATCTCTGTGTGTGAACACAGAGATCCACGTCCTGTCAGGGAGAGGAGACTGATGGTGTGTCCCTTGTAGGTGTGTCCCTTGTATATAGGGGCAACCATCGGTCACCTCCCCCAGTCAGTCCCCTCCCCCTACACTTAGAATCACCTAGCAGGGCACACATTAACCCCTTGATCGCCCCCTACTGTTAACCCTTTCCCTGCCAGTCACATTTATACAGTAATCCGTGCATATTTATAGCACTGTTCGCTGTATAAATGTGAATGGCCCCAAAAATTTGTTAAGTGTCCGATATGTCCGCCGTAATATCGCAGTCCTGACAAAAATCGCAGATCGCCGTCATTACTAGTAAAAAAAAAAAAAAATGTCATAATTATATCCCCTACGTTTGCGCAAACCAATCACTATAGGCTTATTGCGATTTTTTTTTTTTTTTTTTTTACCAAAAATATATAGAAGAATATGTATCGCCCTGAAAAAATAAATAAAAAAATTGGATATTTATTGTAGTAAAAAATAGTGGGCTAGATTCAGGTAGCCCTGCGTAATTTTGTGCGGGCGTAACGTATCTCCGATACGTTACGCCGCCGTAAATTAGGGCGCAAGTTCCGTATTCATAAAGAACGTATGTGGGCCGGCGTAAGCCCGCCTAATTCAAATGGGGATCATGTGGGCGTGTTTTATTTAAAGAATTGTTGACCCTGCATATTTTACGTTTTTTTACGAACGGCGCATGCGCCGTTCGTGAAAGAATCCCAGTGCGCATGCTCGAAATTCCGCCGCAAATCGTCATTGCTTTCGACGTGAACGTAAATTACGTCCAGCCCTATTCGCGAACGACATACGTAAAAAATTCAAAATTTGATACGGGAACAACATCCATACTTAACATTGCGTACGCCTCATAGAAGCAGGAGCAACGTTACGCCGGAAAAAGCCTTACGCAAACGACGTAAAAAATTCCGCCGGGCGCACGTACGTTTGTGAATCGGCGTATCTAGGTCATTTGCATATTCTACGCCGAAAACGACGGAAGCGCCACCTAGCGGCCCGCGTAAATATGCACCCTAAGATACGACGGTGTAAGAGACTTACGCCAGTCGGATCTTAGGCTAATTTCGGCGTATCTTGCTTTCTGAATACAGAAAGAAGAGCTTTGAATTTACGCGGCGTATCTATAAATACGCCGGCGTAAATCCTTACTGAATCTAGCCCAATGTGTTTTTTTGTTTTTTTTCTAAATTGTCGCTTTATTTTTGTTTATAGCGCAAAAAATAAAAACCGCAGAGGTGATCAAATACCACCAAAAGAAAGCTCTATCTGTGGGGAAAAAAGGACGTCAATTTTGTTTGGGAGCCACGTCGCACGACCGCGCAATTGTCATTCAAAGCGTGACAGCGCTAAAAGCTTTTTTTTCTGTATTAGGAAGTTGGCGGTTTTATCTCGCACTCCTTTGTGGTGAAAGTCCACAGCCATCTAACCTTTTGCTGTCAGCATTTGTTGACTGCAGAGACTTGCTGTTTGCAGCTTTCATCATGTGCAGTGCCCTCTGCGGGCCTGACATAAGGAGGTTTGTTGTGACAGCCTTTGTAGTGGAAAATCGCGGCTTGGAAAAGTTGTGCTTCTATGGTAGAAAGCACAGAAGACGTCCTTTTTTTTTTCCCCCACGTATGTTTTATCTGAAAGAGCGATTGGATATACTAAAGCATTTTAATTAGGTTTTTCTCTTGGGCACAAATAAAAAACGGAGAATATGCAATCTGTGTTTGTTGACGGTTTTACTGTCCCTCGGTGCCCATGAATTTATACCAGACTGGCATTCTTTTAATCTTTCAGACTGAGCTTCTTGTAACAGCTGATGTTTATATGATATATGTAATATTGTTTGTTTGGACTACTGCCATTACCTGGTGTATAAAGAGACCCTGTCACAGCCAGATAAACTTACAGTAAAGTTGCTGATTTTGTACATTTGCCCACTGACAATGAAATGTTCAGTCTATAATTTTAATGGTGGTAGGTTTATTTTAACAGTGAGAGACAGAATAACAACAAAAATATATAAAAAAAAAAAAAAAAAACGCATTTCAAAAAAGTTTTATAAATTGATTTGCATTTTAACCACTTAAGTCAGGGTTTGACAAATTTGCTTGGAATCTAGGAGCCAGCTAAAAAAGTTAGGAGCCAGAAAACGCACCCCGTCCCGACGAGCTTGCGTGCAGAAGTGAACACATACGTGAGTAGCGCCCGCAATGCAAAGCGGTGTTCAAACCACACATGTGAGGTATCGCCGCGATTGGTAGAGCGAGAGAAATAATTCTAGCTCTAGACCTCCTCTGTAACTCAAAACATGCAACCTGTAGATTTTTTTAAACGTCGCCTATGAAGATTTTAAAGGGTAAAAGTTTGTCGGCATTCCACGAGCGGACGCAATTTTGCGTGACATGTTGGGTATGAATTTACTCGGCGTAACATTATCTTTCATAATATAAAAAAAAAATGGGTATAACTTTACTGTTGTCTTATTTTTTAATTAAAAAAAGTGATTTTTTTCCCCAAAAAAGTGCGCTTGTAAGACCGCTGCGCGGGGAAGAAGATGGCAGTGAAAATAGTGAAAAATTACATTAGAATTGCTGTTTAAAGTGGTTGTAAACCCACTTTTTTCACTTTTACCTACAGGTAAGCCTATAATAAGGCTTACCTGTAGGTATAAAGAATATCTCCTGAACCTGTACGTTTTAGGAGATATTCCCCTCGCAATGCGGGCGGCGCATGCGCAGGGGGGGGATCCACGGCAAAAGGACCGGCATCCGCCGGACCCTGCCGATTTTAAATCTCGCGCGGGAGTGACATCGCTGCTCCAGCCAATCACAGTGCTGGAGCGGCGATACCCGGAAGACACGCCGGAGCAAGATGACATCTCGCTCGGCGTGGACCAGGTAAGTGTAATTCACCTCGTTCCGAGGTAAGTATTTCATAATCGGCTAGTATGCGGTGCATACTAGCTGATTATGCCTTATGCCTTTTGCCTTGCAGGTTTTAAAAAAAAAAAAGTTTATGCGGTTTACAACCGCTTTAACTTGTAATACCAACGGCCACCACCAGATGGCGCCAGCTCACATTTCTAGTCACCATGGCGACCTGGCGCCCGGGATTTGTCGAGCCCTGACTTAAGGACCTCTTCACGCCGATATACGTCGGCAGATTTCGGTGCACGCGACCCGGTCCGAAGCTCCGTGACCGCGGAACTCGCGGGCCCGATTGCCTCTGGAGTCCCGCGATCGGTCCCCAGGGCTGAAGAACGGGGAGAGCCGTGTGTAAACACAGCATCCCCGTTCTTCACTGTGGCGCCGTCATCGATCGTGTGTTCCCTTTTATAGGGAATCACAATCGATGACGTCACACCTACAGCCACACCCCCCTACAGTTAGAAACACAGATGAGGTCATACATAACCCCATCAGCGCCCCCTGTGGTTAACTCCCAAACTGCAATTGTCCTTTTCACAGTAAACAATGCATTTTAAATTCCTTTTTTTGCTGTGAAAATGACAATAGTCCCAAAAATGTGTCAGAATTGTCCGAAGTGTCCGCCATAATGTCGCAGTCACGAAAAAAATTGCTGATCGCCGCCATTGGTAGTAAAAAAATTATAAAAATGCAAAAAAACTATCCCCTATTTTGTAAACGCTATACATTTTGTGCAAACCAACCGATAAACGCTTATTGTGATTTTTTTTTTTTTTTACCAAAAATAGGTAGAAGAATACGTATCGGCCTAAACTGAGGAAAACAATTTTTTTTTATATATTTTTGGGGGATATTTATTATAGCAAAAAGTTAAAAATATTGCATTTTTTTCCACTACAAGGCCACAAAGCCGCGGCCTCAATTACTGGCCGTTGCGGGCCCGCCGCGGTCTCACGGCGGGGGAGGTGGTGGCGCACGGAGGCACAGGACCCTGTGTCTCCGTGCTCCCCAGCCGCGTGATCGCGGCGGACCCAAGACAGCCGGTAATTGAGTGATATGAATAAATAAACACTTAAGGGGGCGTACCATCATCCAGGGTATAGATGTATAAAAATTGGTTCTGAGGTCCCCAAACCAAAGAGCCAAATACTGGGCGGCCCAAATAACCCCCCCATATTTGTCTCTTTGGTTTGGGGACCTCCGAACCAATTTTTATACAGGCCGGTAATTGAGGCCGCGGCTTTGCGGCCTTGTGAATTCCCAAGCTTCCTTCTGTGACCTGGCACCATCTTGTGGTGGCTGTTGGCATTACAAGTAAAACCAGTTCTAATGTGTACATTTTCACAGTTTTCACTGCCATCTTCTTCCCTCTAATTAGAACCCCCAAACATTCTATATATTTTTTATTCTAACACCCTAGAGAATAAAATGGCGATTGTTGCAATACTTTCTGTCACGCCATATTTGCGCAGCGGTCTTACAAGCGCACTTTTTTGGCGAAAAAATTACACTTTTTTTAATTAAAAAATAAGACAACAGTAAAGTTATCCCAATTATTTTTTTTATATTGTGAAAGATAATGTTACGCCGAGTAAATTCGTACCCAACATGTCACGCTTCAAAATTGTGTCCGCTCGTGGAATGCCGACAAACTTTTACTCTTTAAAATCTCCATAGGCGACGTTTAAAAAATTCTACAGGTTGCATGTTTTGAGTTACAGAGGAGGTCTAGGGCTAGAATTATTGCTCTCGCTCTAACGATCGCGGCGATACCTCATGTGTGTGGTTTGAATACGGTTTACATATGCGGGCGCTACTCACGTATGTGTTCGCTTCTGCGCGCAAGCTCGTCGGGACGGGGTGCGTTTTCTGGCTTCTAACTTTTTTAGCTGGCTCCTAGATTCCAAGAAAATTTGTCAAACCCTGCACTAAAGGTTCATTTTAAATATATTTTTTTTAAATAACAAACATGTGATACTTGCCTCCACTGTGCAGCTGGTTTTGCACAGAGTGTCCCCAAACATTCTCTTCTGGGGTCCCTCGGCAGCTTTGGCGGCTCCCCCTACATTAGATAACCCCCTTGGAGAAGAGCTCTCTCGAGGGGGTTACCTTGTGCGCGCGCTCCCGAGTCATACACTCGGCGTACCTAGACGCTGAGTGTATGACTCGGCCCCACCCCTGGTGCCCGCATCATTGGATTTGATTGACAGCAGTGGCAGCGCCGACTGCCAAGGGATTTAGGGGAAAAGGTAAGTACTGTATTTATTGGCGTATAACTCTCACTTTTTCACCCTGCAAATCAGTTGCAAATGGCATGTGCGTGTTATACGCCGGTAATGCAATTTGGGCTGCGAGAACGAGGAGAGAGGCGGGACGAGCGCCATCAGATTACATACAGCGAGAATCTCCTGTTTACTCTGCGGCCTCTGTAATAGTAAGTCCCATCTCCTGGGCCAGCATTGGACCAATGTCCTGTCTATCATAGAAGCCGGTCCAGGAGGCGGGACTTTGTATTAAAGAGGCCACCGAGTAAACAGGAGATTCTCGCTGTATGTAATCTGACGTCGCTCATCCCGCCCCCTCCCTGAGATGGACATTGATCAGGCTGATCATTCATGGCAATGGGGAGGCTGCAAATGGGCATTGATTACGCTGCATTGATGGTCAATTGTGAGGCTGCAGATGGGCATCGATTACGCTGCATTGATGGGCAATTGTGAGGATGCAGATGGGCATTGATCAGACTGCATTGATGGGCAATTGTGAGGCTGCAGATGGGCATCGATTACGCTGCATTGATGGGCAATTGTGAAGATGCAGATGGGCATTGATCAGACTGCATTGATGGGCAATTGTGAGGATGCAGATGGGCATTGATCAAGCTGCATTTATGGGCAATTGTGAAGATGCAGATGGGCATTGATCAGGCTGCATTGATGGGCAATTGTGAAGATGCAGATGGGCATTGGTCAAGCTGCATTGAAGGGCAATTGTGAAGATGAAGATGGACATTGATCAGGCTGCATTGATGGTCAATTGTGAAGATGCAGGTGGGCATTGATCAGGCTGTATTAATGGGCAATTGTGAAGATGCAGATGGGCATTGATCAGGCTGCATTGATGTGCAATTTTGAGGCTGCAGATGGGCATTGATCAAGCTGCATTGATGGCCACTGACCCTTATTTTGCTTCAAAGTTCTTCATTTAAAATTTACGTTTTTTTCCTGAAACTTCCCTCTTAAAATGAAGGTGCGTGTTATATGCCAATAAATACTGTATATCATCTTATTCATTATCCCCGTGGCAAAGTAAGCAGCTATCTCTTGCAGTGGGAGGAGGACCCACTGTAGATTTAAAGCGGGGGTTCACCCTAAAAAAAACATTTTTTTTTTCTAGCATGCCATCAAGCATACTAGCGCGATCTACAGTACGCCTTTCTTTTATTTTTTGGCGCCATACTCACAGTTTACTGCTGTAGTGAAGTTTCAGACTCCCCGCGGGGAATGGGCGTTCCTATGCAGAGGGAAGATGATTGACGTCCGGCTATGGCGCGTCACGCTTCCCGAAGATAGCCGAAATAGGACTTGCCTCTTCACGGCGCCTGCACAGTCGGCTCCGATGTCTGTGCGCAGGCGCCGTATAGCGCCGTGAAGAGGCAAGTCCTATTTCGGCTATCTTCGGGAAGCGTGACGCGCCATAGCCGGCCGGCAATCATCTTCCCTGTGCATAGGAACGCCCATTCCCCGCGGGGAGTCTGAAACTTCACTACAGGATTAAACTGTGAGTACGGGGCAAAACAAAAAAATAAAGGCGTACTGTAGATCGCGCTAGTATGCGTGATGGCATGCTAGAAACTTGTTTTTTAGGGTGAAACACCGCTTTAAATCCTTTTTTTTTTCCCAGAGTTCAGCTTTATAGCTAGAAGCAAATATAAGCACACTGGTAGTTTTTCTTTTTCCTAATTCATTACCTGGCATGTTCTATTGGGTATTTCTCAGTAATCTTTCTTTGCCATGGCCATGGCGAAGTTATTGATTTGCTGCAAAATGAGCTATTGATTTCACTAATAAGCTAAATCTGCAGTAAAGCCTTTAAAAAATGCATTTTAGCAGACCTCTCTAAACGGTGGGGTTCGTGCATGCTCCGCTCCAGGTTTTCTGTATTGCCTTTGTTCTTTCAGTTGAAATATTCATGGATGATTTTTGGATACAGAAAAAGGGGCTTGCTTCCGCCTCCATCTTTCTGTGGAGATGATGGGCAGATTGGTTAGACGGAACAGGTGGTGCAGTAGGTACACACATGATTGGATGGGTATCTTTGGCAGCACCTCCCCTAGTTACCAGTCTGATCAGTGCAGCCGATTTTCAGATACGGGTTTAGACTTCAAACAGCTCTCTGTGGATTGTGATGGGATAAAGGTTATTAATTACTAAGCAGCTCTCCTGGATAGAATCCCATCAATATGAGTCACTCAATCCACTTCTGTAGTGGCAGGCAGATGCCAAACGGGGATATTGATTGAACAGGTTAGGAGAACTCCACCCAAAAACAAGATAATTAATAGCCCGTTAAAAAGAAATCAAGCAAGCTGGTTTTATTGCAATATTTATTTTCAATTAATAGTTGTGCCCTGCAGTACTTCACACACACACAAGGTGCCCTCAGTCTGATGGCCAACATCATGCAACCCACTTCCTCTGAGCCCAGACTCTCCAAGACCTCCATAATACATTCATTATTATTCATTACAGCAGGGCTCGACAAATCCTGGGCGCCGGGTCGCCATGGCGACTAGAAATAGGGTCCTGGCAATTTGGCTTGGAAGGGGAGCTGGCGCCATCTGGTGGTAAGCAGTTGGTATTACAAGTTATTACCACCAGATGTGTGAGCTGGCGCCATCTGGTGGTGGCCGTTGGTATTACAAGTTAAGCATTACAAGTTAAACAGCAATTTTAATGTAATTTTTCTTCCCTCTAATTAGAACCCCCAAACATTATATATATTTTTTATCCTAACACCCTAGAGAATAAAATGGCAATTGTTGCAATACTTTCTGTCATGCCGTATTTGCGCAGCGGTCTTACAAGCGCACTTTTTTGGGAAAAAATTACACTTTTTTAAATTAAAAAATAAGACAACAGTAAAGTTATCCCCATGTTTTTTAATATTATGAAAGATAATGTTACGCTGAGTAAATTCATACCCAACATGTCACGCTTCAAAATTGCGTCCGCTCGTGGAATGCCGACAAACTTTTACCCTTTAAAATCTTCATAGGCGACGTTTAAAAAAATCTACAGGTTGCATGTTTTGAGTTACAGAGGAGGTCTAGGGCTAGAATTTTTGCTCTCGCTCTACCAATCGCGGCGATACCTCACGTGTGGTTTGAACACCGTTTACATATGTGGGCGCTGCTCACGAATGTGTTTGCTTCTGCGCGCAAGCTCGTCAGGACGGGGTGCGTTTTCTGGCTCCTAACTTTTTTAGCTAGCTCCTAGATTCCAAGCAAATTTGGATGCAGCTCTTTTCTATCTAGCTTTTATCCCGCCCATGAGATATAAGGTCTTTTTCACCCCAAATCTCATATTTAAGAGGACCTGTCATGCTTTTTTTCTATTACAAGGGATGTTTACATTCCTTGTAATAGAAATAAAAGTGACACTTTTTTTTTTTTTTTAAAGAACAGTGTAAAAAATAAAAGGTAAAATATAAATAAAAGTTTTAAACGCGCCCGTCCCGCCGAGCTCGCATGCAGAAGCGAATGCATACATGAGCAGCGCCTACATATGAAAATGGTGTTCAAACCACACATGTTGGGTATCGCCGCAATCTGTAGAGCGAGAGCAATAATTCTAGCACTAGACCTCCTCTGTAACTCAAAACATGCCTATGGAGATTTTTAAGGGTAAACGTTTGTTGCCATTCCACAAGCGAGCGCAATTTTGAAGCGTGACATGCAGGGCTGTTTGAAGGAATTTGGGGGCCCCAAGCAAAATGGACATGGAGGCCCCCCAATCTGCCCCCCCCGGCACGAACGCAAAGCCTACAGGAACCACAGCACAGCGATACAGTTTAAGTTCACCCACACCCTCCCTGTGTCCTCCTTACTCCCCTCCCACCCTCCCTGTGTCCTCCTTACTCCCCTTTCCACCCTCCCTGTGTCCTCCTTACTCCCCTTTCCACCCTCCCTGTGTCCTCCTTACTCCCCTTTCCACCCTCCCTGTGTCCTCCTTACTCCCCTTTCCACCCTCCCTGTGTCCTTACTTCCTCCCTATGTTCTTTTTACCCCCCTCCCCTCCCTACCGTACCGCGCGGTAGGAGATTCAGTTTCCTGTTCCCGGCCGGACTGAAAGGAAGTGAGCACTCAGTGTGCACTTCCTGTCAGTCCGGCCGGGAACAGGAAACTGAATCTCCTGTACCGTGCGGTACCCGGCCGGACTGACAGGAGGAAGGAAGAAGAGCTCGGCCACGCTACAGGGAAGGGGAAGAAGTGACGAGAGAGGCAGCAGTGCTGCAGCCACCTGAGGCTCTCTATAGAGCGCTCAGGCGGCTGCAGCATTTATAGGAAGCTTGGCAAGGACCCTGCTTGGGGCCCCAGGCCAGCTCGGGCCCCCAAACAATTGCTTGGTTTGCTTGCCTTGTCGCTATGGGCCTGGTAACATGTTGAGTATCAATTTACTCGGCGTAACATTATCTTTCACAATATTGAAAGAAATTGGGCTAAGTTTACTGTTGTCTTTTTTTAAAATATAAAAAAAAAAAAAAAATTGCGCTTGTAAGACCGCTGCGCAAAGATGGTGTGACATAAAGTATTGCAATGACCGCCATTTTATTCTCTAGGGTGTTAGAACCCCCAAACATTATACATGTTTTTCTAAGTAATTTTATAGCAAAAAAAAAAAATGTGTTTGTTAACTTGTAAACAACAAATCTGAAAAAGAGGCTCGGTCCTTAAGTGGTTAAAGTACATCTACTGAATACACAGCTGCATGAATTTGTATCTTTTATATGCGCCTGGATCTGAGCTATGTTATGAGCCATTTCATACTTTTTATTGCTGTGATATTTTTATTTTTAGCTTATTTGAGTGGATGAATTTTCCAAGCCCTCCATGCCTAAGCCATATTTTATTTGATACTACAGTGCGGAGCCTGGCTGGGTTTCCAGGTGCCATTAGTCCTGCTCTCAGACCGAGGCTCCCAATACTGTACTATACAAAGTCATTTATATAAATTACAGGGAAGGAGCGCTACGATAAATCTTCAGCTTGATTCGCCCATTACTGAGCCAGAGCAATATTACTGCAAGGTCACATTTTACTTGTTAAAAGTGAAAAATATTGTGTTTAGCCCGCACCATTTAAATTTATGTTTGCAATTCTGCAGGCAGCGGCTCGACCGAAGAGTTCTTTCGTCTCATGCATCGTCAGTTTACCGAGAGGGAATGGCACTCCATCAAGAGCATGGCCGGCGACTGGGCTCAGCTAGACATGTTCTACAGACACTGGGTAAATCGCAGGCTCCGGAACAGCTGATAAATAAGGTCTGGGCTTCATATACTCCTCATCATGTCACCCCAGGGCCTGGGCTTTGTACCATCGTATACCAGAGAAGCACATAGAGAAAAGGTTTATCTGATATCTCAGAAAATGCTTTTCAATTACATTTTGTTTGCGATACGGCACTGCGTCGCTTTAACTGACAATTGCGCGGTCGTGCGACGTGGCACCCAAACAAAATCGACGTCCTTGTTTCTCCACAAATAGAGCTTTCTTTGGGTGGTATTTTGATTATCTCTACAATTTTTGTTTTTTGCGCTATTAACAAAGCGCACCAATTTTGGAAAAAAAAAAACACAATATTTTGTACCTTTTGCTATAATAAATATCCCCAATTTTTTTTTAAAAAAAAAGCTAAGTTTAGGCCGATATGTATTCTTCTACATATTTCTGGTAATAAAAATCACAATGAGCGTATATTAATTGGTTTGCGCAAAAGCACACTGTCCCCGGACCAAGTCTGTCCCTGGTTTTGTCCCCAGATTGGATTTAATAGGGGGCAGGGGCAATTTCAAAGACAATCGGTCCAGAATTAAAATAAAAAAAATTATAATTACACACCCGCCCCGCTGTGCCTACCTGCATAGGGGTGGGTAGTATTTTTTCCATTATCTGTGCCCCTTTCTGATGATTATGTGCTGGTTCGGAGCGGAGGGAATATTTCTTCAGTTTTGGGCGCATGCCCATTCAGCTCCGCTCGCATGTTCTTCTGCCTTGGCTCAAATCCTGGCCAGCCACCTGCCTATCTCCTTGCCTTCCCTGGCGGAGTGATCTTCCTCCGCTCCCCATCCAGTAGTAGCCGGGGCCTGAATAGTAAGACTTGTGAGGCGGGTGGCGACGGGCAGAGAGTCGCTGATTGTTGCCATTACTAGTAAAGAAAAAATATGTCCCCGGATTTCATTTTAAAAATCTGGTCATCTTACTCTAAAAGTAACCAACAATCATGGCTAACCCAACACTTTAGTCAAAAAGAAGGAAATGTGGACACCGATCCTGTATACCTCTAAAAGAAGCCCTTAGAACTGACTAACCGGGGCCTCCGGATCATGGACTAGCAACTGCTGAAAAATGGGGGTCCCGTCACAACCACATGGTAAGAGGTCAACAACAATAAGAAAAAGGAGAACAGAGGGGGAGAGGAAACGGAGTAGAAATGGGGGATAGGAAGAGGGGGTAGAGCCAGACTACGGGACGTTGACCAACTAAGTAGAGACCTTACGTGGGCATTATGCCGGGATGCCCGGTCGGAGGGCAATGCCTACGTGATGAGCTCAGGGCTCCCAGATTGATTCAAACCGGTCTTTAGAATCGAGCAGAATGCTAGACAGTTTTTCCTGGGTCATGATACAGGAGATTTTGCGTTTGGCAGCTAGAACGGACACTTTGGGCTGTTTCCAGGCCCTAGCTAACGTTATTTTAGCTCCTAATAAAATAAAGTGGATCAAGATTTGAATGAATTTGTGAGTCCTGGGGATGTGGGCGTTGGGAGGGCTACATCAGGGGTTCTTGGGACCCGTATGCCTGTTACTTTTAGGATTAAATTGAACACTCTTCCAGAAGGGCCTAATTCTAGGGCATTCCCACCAGATGTGGGCCATAGATCCAACCATTTCGCAAACCTCTGAAGCAGAGTGGGTCGCAGATGGGAACAAGAGTGATAGTTTGGCGGGGGTGAGGTACTACCGTGTCAACACTTTGAGGTTGGCTTCAATTAGGGAGACATTTTGGATCCCCTTGTATGCTCTAGAAAAGGCAGACGACCAAGACTCCAAATCCCACTGTATTTGAATATCATTTTCCCAAGCCGACATGAAAAGTGGCTTTGCTTCCTTGTTGGGCTAGTGATTGATATATAACAGAGATCCCAGCCCTCTGTTCCGCTGCCCGCCCACGCCACAGCTCGTAGGCCGTGAAGCGGGGGGGAATGGGTTTGTGATGATTTTTTTTGATGACAGGCTCTCACTAAAAGACCCTACATGTCTCCTCTGGGCTCCACTGAATGTAATGCAATGCAAATCGCACTGCATTACATTCTTTACAGGCCTTGATGGTCGGAGACACTGTCAATGGAAACCCAGAAGTGACGTCGTACACGTGACTTTGGGGTCAGCAACAAGAAGGGGTGGAGAGTGGACGTGTGTTTGCTCTCCTCCCTTTCCTCTTGGCAGGACCCGCTATGCCGATCAGATGGGCAAGCGGAGCTAGGGATCCATGGGGGGGGGGGGTGCACGGGGTATGTGGAAGCATTCGGAAAAAGCTAGGATGCAATTTCAGTGGCGACCTGGTGCCTGGGATAAGACTCAACATTCCTGTAGTAGCTGACCTCTGTTATGGCCCTGGGAGAGGAAGGTGCAGCATTGGAAATCAAGCATCATAATGAAGCATGCTGATAGGAGTAGAGAGCAGATGGACGACTTCAGCAGCATGCTGCTGTTGCTTTTATGTCTAATAACAGGCTAGGGGCAGCCGGTGGCCTTGTTTTTCGGTCTAACTGTAGCATAAAATAGGTGGGTCACCAGCTGTGCTGTCTTCTATGGCTGTGTAAATCTCAGAAATGGCTGGACAGCAATACAAATCCTTTGGAGGGTATAACCGCTCCTATGTGTGCAATTCAAATGTGTATTTAGTTGTTTATCTGGCATTTGGTTGACTTCATGGAGCTGTAGACACGTTGCTGTATTTTCCCAGTAATCCCATCTGCATACTGTTCCAGTAGTGCTTAAACATGCTTTTTGCATTTGCCTTAATCATCCGGCAATATCCCGCTAAGCAGTGTAATGTTACAGAAACAAACATATGTTTCTCACCGTGGAGAGTACAGAGGTTTTCCGCAGCCCTGACACGAGCCACATATTGCTCTTGTGTGTGCGTTTTTTTTTTTTTTTTTTTTTTCGTTTTGCTGATAAGACGCTATAAATATTTTATTTTAAGAAGCTCAACATTCATAAGGATGAGTGAGCAGATATGTGCCGGTTTTATTAAGAGAAAAGAACAGAGTAAATAATGTATAATATTTTGTTACAATCAATTCTGAAACTTTGGTGGATTCTGTGTTTCTCCTTCTAGGCTCTAAAGGAAAGCTTTATAAAAGCCATAGGGGTCGGACTAGGCTTTAGTCTGCAGCGTGTCGATTTTGGAGTGTCGCCCATAACTATGGAGGTCGGTAAGGTTTACACAGAGACCAAAATGTGGCTGGACGAGGAGCTTGAAAACTGGTCTTTTGAGGTAAGCATGTGAAAGGTAACTGTGAAGCTTCATCATCTCTTGGGGTCCCCTTCTTGCATGTTACCATGGCTGTTCAATGAGACTAGGTCACTGGAGAGTTAGGCCATCAGATCAGGCCGCTTCCATGTACTACTCTGCTATGCCTGGCCGCTTCTCTGACATACTCTCTTGTATTTAACCGTCTCTCCTCCAAATCAGCCGATGCCCATTTACCATGGAGGGATCTGGACAGTTTAACATGCAATACTTTATTTTATTACAGTGAGTGCAATAGTGTGTGTTTTTATCATTTATTCCAATAAATCTACACTAAGGGCCAGATTCACATAGAGATACGACGGTGTATCTCCTGATACACCGCCGTTTCTCTGACTTAGGCCAGTCGTATCTATGCGACTGATTCATAGAATCAGTTACGCATAGATATGCCTAAGATCCGACAGGTGTAACTGTGTTACACCGTCGGATCTTAACTGCAATTTAAAAATGGCCGCGGGGGGCGTTCTCGCTGATTTACACGGAGAAATATGTAAATCAGCGTGATACGCCAATTCACGAACGTACGCGGACCCGACGCAGTGTTGTTACGACGTTTACGTAGCGGTTTTCCCGGCGTATACTTACCCCTGCTTCTATGAGGCGCAGCCAATGTTAAGTATAGCCGTCGTTCCCGCGTCAATTTTTTTTTTTTACGTCGTTTGCGTAAGTCGGTCGCGAATACGGATGGCCGTAATTTACGTTAACGCCGAAAACAATGACGTCCTAGCATTGTCATTTGGAGCACGCGCACTGGGAAATTTCGCCGGCGGCGCATGCGCAGGTAAATCGGCGCGGGGATGCGCCTGATTTAAATTGTACACTCCCCCCTAGCCGCGAAATTTGAATTCCGCCGGGGGAGTTACGATCCGCCGGCGCAAGTTTGGAGGTAAGTGCTTTGTGAATACTGCACTAGCCTCGCAAAATTGCACCGGCGGATCGTAAATCACATAGATTACGCGGATCTAAAGATCCGCTAATCTATGTGAATCTAGCCCTAAGGCTGCATTCACACCTGAGCGTTTTGTCGCCTGAAGAGCGACGCTCAAAAACGCTAGAGGGGAAAAAATACATTACTGTCTATGGAGATGGTTTACATCTCCACTCCAATACGCCTGAAGCCGAACGCCTGAAGCTCAAACAAGTTCCGGACCCTTTTTTGTTGCGCGTATCGGGCGGTTTGGGCGTTTATATTTCCCATAGAAAGTAATGGAAACGCTCGATTCAAGCGACTAGCGTGACAACGAGCGTTTGCTACAGGCGTTTTGTCGCTTTAATCAATAGAACATTTCACCCAGGCAGAAGATAAAAAAAATCTACCAACATAGCAACAAGTGATGAAAAGATGATAATTTTTCCTATTGGCTAAAATAAAAAACGTCGAAGTACAAAAATGTCGGACGACGCTGTATGCAAACGCGCAAATAAGCATGAATACGTGCAAAAAAACGCCGGAAAAAACGACCGAACAACCTACGTTCAGGTGTGAATGCAGCCTTAAAGGGGTTGTAAAGGTTCAGTTTTTTTTTTAAAACAAACATGTCATACTTGCCTCCACTGTGCAGTTGGTTATACACAGAGTGGCCCCGATCCTCATCTTCTGGGGTCCCTCTGCGGCTTTCCTGGCTCCTCCTCTTCACAATTGTCACCGTCGGAGGAGCGCTCTCCTACGGAACACCCATGCAGGTGCGGTCCAGTGTCCTGCTGCTGCGTTGACACAGACAGCAGGACTTTGTTCCCGCGCCTGCGTCATTGGGTTTGATTGATAACAGCAGGAGCCAATGGCTGCACTGCTATCTATCCAATCAGGACACGAGACACCGGCCAGAGCTGGTGTGCTCATTCCTGTTGCAGGAATTACAAGGGTTAAGGTAAGTAAAGAAGGTTTTTCACCTTAATGCACTAGGGTGAAAAAGGTAGAGGGTTTACAACCCCTTTTAAAGTGTTTTTAACCCTAAAAAAAAAAAAGAAAAGCATGTTATACAGCACAGTGCTGTGTAAGTTGGCCCTTTCTAACACCTGAAATAAATGTCTGATACTGCCAGTTTCTGCCCCCCCCCCCCTTGTAAACTGACCACGGTTTATCATGGCTGCTGAGCCCTGACGCTGTGGTCAGTTTACATGCCTCTGTCATCTGCTATGTCTCCTTTATTTAAAAAGAAAAAGCAGATTTCCACCTTCTTTCAGAGCGCCTCACGTAACCACCCGCCTCTCTCCTCCCCTCCTCCCAGCTGAAGTCAGAGGGAGTTCTTGGCCCCTCCCACTGTCCCACTGTAGCTTTCAGACTGAGAGAGTAGAGAGGCGAGAAGTCATGTGAGCACCGGGAGGCGCTCTGAAAGGGGGTAGAAATCTGCTTTTTTTTTTTTTTAAATAAAGGACATACAGTGGGGAACTCTTATTGTTACCTAACAGAGTGGATTGTAAGAACATGACAAGTGGCTTTACAACCACTTTAAGAGATGGTGGCCTCTTTTTTGTTTTTTTCATCAGAGTCAGGTGTGAGTGACACTTTTAGGGTCCTTTCACACGTGCGTGCGGACGAACGGACCGTTTATTACAAGTCCGTTTACGGACTTGTAATGTATCCCTATGGGATTGCAGACGTTAGTGGATGATGCATCCGCTAACGTCCGCAAAGTTCTGCTTTTTCAGACGGAAAAAAAAAACTATTTTTCTTCCGTCTGGCAGAACGGATCGGATGAATACGGACACACGGTCCGTATTCATCCGATTCCCCATAGGGAGAGCAGAGCAAAGACAGGGCGGTCTCTGCACAGACAGCTCAGCGGGGATTTACGGAGGATCCCCGCTGAGCCGACGAACACACACGGGGCGGATCAATACGGATCCGCTCCGTGTGAAAGGGCCCTAACTTTCCCAATATTTTTATGCTGTCAAGATAAGAGGAAAACCAGAGAATATAACAGCTAGAAAGGAGGTGGCTGTTTACAGGTATCACTGGAGCTGAGTTTACCCCTGGGGCTGCACTGTACTGAGCAACTTTGACCAACGCCGTCTCAAAACATAGACATTGCAAAAACCCTTGTGCACCACCATGTCAGTTTAGGCCTGCATGCTTTGGTGGTGTGTACTGAACAACTGTACCTTTTTTTTCAGGGCAGTGTGTTACAACTCAGTACGCTGCATTGCACCACACTGTGGCCAATAAAACGTAATGAAATGTATTTTGTGACATATCAATAAAGTTCATACAAAAAAAGTAAACCATGCCATGTTAGGTTTTTAGCATTGCCGCCTTTTAGTGCACTCCAGTGGCAGTGCGGTAGTGCACGCTGCTGCTGTGAATGGGCTTTTAAAATAACATGCAGAGTCAGAGACAGATTCAATTGTATCTAAGCCCAAAAACAAAAAAGTGGTGGCTGCATTTGTTTTCACTTTTCAGGCTCAGAACATTTTCAGCAAGTACTGAAAATGAAGAGCCTTGGTCACTGCAACAAAAAGTACAAACATCACCCTTAGATCTTGTCAGATTTAGAGTCCTTAGTCGCTTCCTGTGAGCTGAAGAGAAGCACAAAGAACCTTACCTCTAATGTGTAAACTACTGGTTCCATCAGTCTACCATGTAATGGAGATGAACAAAGGGGAGACCTGTTTAAAGTCCAACCAGTGTAACAACCTTGTCTGCCCCCAAATATTCCACGGATAAAACAATGTAGACATGAAGGAACAGGAGGTGATCACCAGTTAAAAAAAAAGAAGAAAAGTCTGGGGAAAAAAAACTAGTGCGGCCGGCACAGATAATGGAACCTTAGGTTAGGTAGCTTCTTTAGTTCCCCTATCCATTCAATCGTTATGGGAAATTATTACTCTAGGCCAGGGGGGTCAAACTCAATTGACTCGCAGGACGCATCAGCATTATGGTTGCAGGTGCAGGAACTCAACCTTCCCCCTCAGTGCCGAACCACATTGAACGGTGGGTGTGACCAAATTGCACTAACAGTGGGAGGTTCTTAAAGGGCAGTAAATACCAGTGAGTGTTATATATGGAGTTCAGGGATGCACTATGCACAGAGTGCAGTTTCAGGGGTGCTCTATGCACACGATGCAGAGTTCAGAGTTCAGGAGTGGGCTACATACAGAGTTTCGAGATGTGTTGTGTACAGAGTTCAGTTTTAGGGGTGCCCTATGCACACAGTGCAGAGTTTAGAGGTGCTCTACATACAGGACAGAGTTTGGAGATGTACTGTGTACAGAGTGCAGGGTTGAAGAGTGCACTACATACAGAGTGTAGGGTTTAGGGGTGTGCTATGTAGAGTGCAGCTCACTTTCACAGGCTGTCCACATCTCACTTCCACCCCTCTTCAGCTCTGAACTCTGCACCACTCTCCACCATCCCCCACTTCTGCATAAAACTCCCTCCATGGCCCTGTCCCCCCCCCCCCCCCCCCCAAAAAAAAGCTTTCTCACATCTCATCTTACCTGCCTGGCTCTAGTACCTTCCAGCAATGTAGTGTTCCACTTCTCTCACTTCCAAGGGAGATCAGTGGTTGGCATCTGTGCACCCAGGCAGGGATCACAGTGCAGTCTACCACGGGATGCCCCTCATCCCACACTGCATCTTCATCTCCCTTGTACCCACCATGTGTGCAGGTCAGGCATGGATCTATAATACCCGTCGAGAGGAAAGCTGTCCTTGTAGACACAGAAGGCTTCTGTTTCCACAATTGACAGTGGTAAGCGGAGGGTGAGAGTCGGAGGTGGCGGAACAAAGTTCTGCCATCTTCCTGCTTATAAAAAGCCCTGGGCGCGAGGGCCATATGAAATGGGTGGCAGCCAAATTCCGCCTGCAGGCCTTGTGTTTGACACATGCGCTGTAGGCAAAGTGAACCATTTGCACTGGGGGGCATAGAGCCTGGATAATTCACAAGGCAACCTAGACAAGAGCCAAGTGATTGTCCTCAAAGTCAACCTGCCTGTCACTTCAGTAGGGAGGATGTACTCAATAGGCAGTTGGTGTTTGATATGGGGCAGACCAGTACAGGCAATGCAAATGGGATGGCTTCTCTGTGCCTTTCCAATGTCGGTCGAAGGGATGAGGGTACCCAGGCTGCTTCCCCATTCTGCCTTAATCCACCGCTGGTGACATTGATGGGGAAAGGGACAGGTGTTAGACAAGTTTGTATTCTCCTAACTTCACAGGACTGATTGAGACAACAAATATAAAACCGACATTTTAGATCTGGAGGGCTGGGAATTTTCTATATGGCCATATTATTAACCACTTCCTTACTGGGCACTTAAACCCCCTTCCTGTCCAGAGGACTTTTTGCGATTCGGCACTGCGTCGCTTTAACTGACAATTGCGCGGTCGTGCGACGTGGCTCCCAAACAAAATTGACGTCCTTTTTTTCCCACAAATAGAGCTTTCTTTTGGTGGTATTTGATCACCTCTGCGGTTTTTATTTTTTGCGCTATAAACAAAAATAGAGCGACAATTTTTAAAAAAAATATTTTTTTTTTAATTGTTGCTGTAATAAATGGCTCAATTTTTAAAAAAAAAAAAACATTTTTTATCCTCAGTCTAGGCCGATACATATTCTACATATTTTTAGTAAAAAAAAAAAAAAATCGCAATAAGCGACTGGTTTGCGCAAAAGTTATAGCGCCTACAAAATAAGGGACAGAATTATTTTTTTTTTATTATTTTTTTTTTTTTACTATTAATGGCGGTGATCTGCGAGTTTTATTGGGACTGCGACGTTATGGCGGACACTTTGACACATTTTTGGCGCCATTCACATTTATACTGCAATCAGTGCTATAAATATGCACTAATTACTGTATAAATGTGACTGGCAGGGAAGGGGTTAACACTAGGGGGTGAGGAAGGGGTTAAATGTGTGTTCCCTAATTAGTGTTCTAACTGTGGGGGAGGGGGGGTGACTGGGGGGGTGACCGATCTGTGTCTCTATGTACAAGAGACACAGATCCGTCTCCTCTCTACCTGACAGCACCGCTGTCTGTGAGAGCCGGGAATGAGAAATGATCTCATATGTAAACATATGAGATCATCTCTCATTGGCCGCACAGATCGCCTAGGAAACGGCCGCTCCGATTGGCCGTTCACGGCGATCTGTGACTGGCTGTGTCCAAGGGACACGGCCAGCACAGCAGTTCCCCGCCGCGCGCTCGGGAGCGCGCGCGGGGAACGCGGAAATGAGCTGCCGTCAATTGACGGCGGCTCAGAGATTTAGAACCACCCTGCGGCCTTCAATAGTCGTACGGCCGTAGGGAAGTGGTTAAAGTGATGGTCTCCCAGCAGATCTAAGCATTATTCTGTGTTTTATTTATGTTCTGCTTTCACCATCTTTCCAAGTGAATCATTTTGTCTGTTAATAATTCATATAGGAATTCCTGCATGGTAGCTGTGCATATCGATCTTCGAACTTTAATCTTTTTGTTGGTTTTTCAAGTATATATTTTCCTGCGTCAGAATAAGTGATGTATCATTATGTAAACACGCTCTGATGGTCAGAAGTACAGGAGTATGTAAAAAAACACAGTTACCTTTCCTTAGGCAATATTAAGTTAGTGATGAATGCAGAAAGCAAGAAAAAAATGTCATCCATATCTAACTTTTTATAGTAAATATTCTCTGCAAGACCAGACACCTCAATATACATCTATTGGCTCCAGGGCCGGCCTTAGGCATTCAGGCGCCCTGTGCAAGCTAATCCTGTGGCACCCCCCACCCTCCCTCATCTTCACCCCTCACCCCCTGGTCACCTAAACATACACAAAGAGGAAAAAAATATTTGTAACAAATAATTTGTTTTAATTTAACTTTACATCAAACAGCCCCCTGCATCACTGGACCCCTTTACATTACACAGCACCCTGCATCACTGGACCCCTTTACATTACACAGCACCCTGCATCACTGGACCCCTTTACATTACACAGCACCCTGCATCACTGGACCCCTTTACATTACACAGCACCCTGCACCTCTGGACCCCTTTACATTACACAGCACCCTGCACCTCTGGACCCCTTTACATTACACAGCACCCTGCTACACTACACTTTGAAACATTTTTCAATTTTCGAACTTCGATTTTTTTTCGAAATTCGAATTTTTCAATTTTCGAAATTCGGAAATACGAAAATTGAAAAATTCGAAAATTGAAAAATTCGAAAATTGAAAAATTCCAAATTTCGAAAATGATAAATTGAAAAATTTGAAATTTGAAAAATTTGAAATTTGAAAAATTTGAAATTTGAAAAATTTGAAATGTGAAAAATGTGAAACGTGAAAAATTTGAAACTTGAAAAATTCGAAACTTGAAAAATTAAAAAAATTGGAAAATATGAAAATTCGTAAATTTGAATTTTCGGAAAGACAAAAATTCCTAAATAAAAAATTCGGAAGTCCGAAAATTCGTAAATAATTTTTTTTCGGAAGTCCGAAAATTCGTAAATAAAAAAATCGTAAATACGAAAATTCGTAATTAACGAATTTCCGAATTTTTGTAAAAAAAACGAATTAGAAACAGAACGAATTGCACATGTCTAATGCTGACCACTGGGAGGAGGCATTATCAGTTGTTAAGGACGCTGGTGGGTTTTGGCTTCTTAACAACCACCCGCCCATATCCTTAACAACCAATAAATAGCTGGTTGTTAAGGAGCTGGCACATGACGGCATCCTTAATAACCAGCTATTCAGACATCTGCGCTGTATCGCAATGCGTTTTAGAAGCGCTGCATTGTGAACACAAACAGTCCCCTCTTATCAAAGTGAAAGTAATGGGGAGGTTATTCTTGCTCTAAGAAGTAATGGGCCTCTTGTGGGTTCTGCAATCAGACAGGACCTTTACATAAACCGTGGCTAACAGGTTCACTTTAAGAAGTGCCAGCTTTATTTTGCAATAACGGAAGTTGCATCAAAATGCAAATACCATACTGTAGATTTTTGTGATAAGTTGGACTCCAGTGTTCAGGGAACAGTAATTCATTTTGATTGTATTGTATAGGAAATGCTTCTGGATGACAAGCATCATGTTGCTGTTGCCTTGGGGGACACAAATACAAACCGAGAACAGACTTCAAAGGTAAGCTAACATCTGTAAACGTGTGCTGCAAGGTAAAGCTTGTCGCCGTCTTACCAGGGTGTTGATACATTGGCAGCCTTATTTAATATTGCAGTCAAGTGCATTTTACGGGGTGCAAAGTGAGATAACCTATAACTTCCAATCACCTTCTCATCTCAATCTGGTCAGAAAAACGACACTATTGCTGATTGGTTACTTGGATAAAACAAACCTACATTTTTTTAAAACTGTCCACATACCTTGGGGTAGATTCAGGTAGGGAGCACGTATTTGTGTGCTGGCGTAACGTATCCTATTTACGCTACGCCTCCGCAACTTTGACAGGCAAGTGCAGTATTCACAAAGCAAAGTTGCGCCAGCGTAGCGTAAATAGGCCGGCGTAAGCCCGCCTAATTCAAATGTGGAACATGTGGGCGTGTTTTATGTTCATTTATTGTGACCCCACGTAAATGACGCTTTTTACGAATGCTCCAAATTAACCCGCAAAAAGCCTATGCTTTCGACGTGAACGTAAATGACGCACAGCCCTATTCGCGAACGACTTACGCAAACGACGTAATCAACGGAAAATTCTACGCTGGCCCGACGTCCATACTTAACATTGGCTGCGCCTCATATAGCAGGGGTAACTTTACGCTGGAAAAAGCCTAACGTAAACGGCGTGTCTGTACTGCGACGGCCGTGAATAGGCGTATCTAGCTGATTTACATATTCTAGGCGTAAATCAGCGTACACGCCCCTAGCGGCCAGCGTAAATATGCAGTTAAGATACGCCGGCGTAGGAGACTTACGCTGGTCATATCTTAGACAAATTCTGGCGTATCTAAATTCTTTGAATCAGGCGCCAAGATAAGACGCCTCACACCCAGAGATACGACGGCGTATCTGGAGATACGCCGTCGTAGCTCCTACCTGAATCTGGCCCCTTAACTTTTTTTTGTTTTGAATAGAGTAAGGAAGATTCATAACCGCAGTCAACTTTTTATTGGCACCTCTGTTCACACTGGGTATTTTCACTCTTTCTCTCTCTCTTTGTCCTAGTGACCATTGTCACTGAGACAGACTTAAAAGAGAGGTATGGGTGGTTGTTGTTTTTTTTTTTAGAAATCATACTTGCCTAGATGCTGCATCTGTCCCCTGCCAGCTCTAAGACTGACAACTGAGCGATTAAAGACAACTGATCGCTTAAGGGTCACTAAAGGAAAACATTTTTTTAAAAATAACAAACATGTCATACTTACCTCCACTGTGCAGTTCGTTTTGCACAGAGTGGCCCCCCGATCCATGTCTTCTGGGGTCCCTCGGCGGCTGTCTCTGGTCCTCCCCGCAATTAGTAACCACAGTCATGCGAGAGCTCGCATGGTGGTCACAAATTGCGCCGCGTCACTGGATGTGATTGACAGCAGCGCCAGCCAATGGCTGCGCTGCTCTCAATCCATCCGCTCTAGCCAATCAGCGGCCAGGCTGAGCGGCGAAGAGGATATCGGGACCGCGCGGGACTTTCGAGGGGTCAGGTAAGTATAACGGGGGCTCGGGGGGGGGGGGGGGGGCAGCAGCAGATGTTTTTTCACCTTAATGCATAGATTGCATTAAAGCGGAGTTCCGGCCACAAATTTAAAAATAAAAACTTTTTAAATATGAAAACCCCTGTAATACACAAGCTTAATGTATTCTACTACAGTTAGTCTGTAAACCTAAGGTCCGTTTTGTTAGGTTGTTACAGCATTTAGACACTTTATAAAACAGAAATTGACTGGGGCCATCTTAAGTGTGGGCATCATGAAGCCAGACTGTATGACTTCCTGGATTTCAGCCTCGCACATGCTCAGTGCTGTACAAGCAGTGTAATGGTTTCAGATCAGGTTTCAATAGCAACGGGAGTGTCAGAGAAAGTTACCGCCTCTTATCTATGCAAACCTCTCCTCCTCTCCTCCCCTCCCCTCCTCTCCTCCCCTCTCCTCCCCTCCTCCTTCCAGGAACCAGTAAATATAATAAATAATTTGTTCCTGTGCAGATATATCTACATAACAAGATGATATATATCTCTTGTTATATATGTGGTGTGTATACATATACCAGACATGTGCACTGTCAATAAATTCATTTTGTTAGTGCGGTGACATTAGTGCGGTGACATTAGTGCGGTGACGTTAGTGCGGTGACGTTAGTGCGGTGACGTTAGTGCGGTGACGTTAGTGCGGTGACGTTAGTGCGGTGACGTTAGTGCGGTGACGTTAGTGCGGTGACGTTAGTGCGGTGACGTTAGTGCGGTGACGTTAGTGCGGTGACGTTAGTGCGGTGACGTTAGTGCGGTGACGTTAGTGCGGTGACGTTAGTGCGGTGACGTTAGTGCAGTGACGTTAGTGCAGTGATGTTAGTGCAGTGACATCAGTGGGTGACATTAGTGCGGTGATGTTAGTGCGGTGACATCAGTGCGTGACATTAGTGCGGTGACGTTAGTGCGGTGACAACATTATGTGCAGAGTGGGGGGAGGTACAGATGATCAGGCATACAGAGCGTATCTCTGATAGATCTGTATGTGAGTACACTGATCGTAGTACAGCCCCGCTTCCCTGCACTAGACTTGTAACACACAGTGCAGAGCGCGATGTTTCTATGTACAGGGAGGCGGGGCTGTACTACATTCGGTGCTCTCACATACAGATCTATCAGACAGAGTGAGATCCGCTCTGTCTGTCTGATGATCTGTATCTCCGTGCACCATAGACAGACGGCAGGCGGGCGGGTGGTGGAGGGAGGAGGACGGGGGCGGTGCTAGGACGGGTGGAGGAGCTAGGACGGGGGAGGAGTTGGAGAGGGAGAAGAGGAAGGACACCACCTCTATGGGCGGCACTGCCCTCCCTCCCTCCCCCCGAGATGTTCATCCACGGCTGCGATGTTCAGCCCAGCCTCCTGGGATTGATGAAACACATATCCCAGGAGGCATAGCAGCGCTGGATGCGGCGGGGGGGGGGGGGCATTCCGCTGCGGCGGGGAAATAAGAGACTCACGGATAAAAATGTGAGTTTTTAAAAGACAAAAAAAAACCATCCCAAATGTATTTAACCACTTCCAGACCTGCGCACGACGATGTACGTCCTATTTTTAAAGATGGATATCTCGGTAACGGCAGCAGCTGCTGTCACAACCGAGGTATCCATTTTTAGTGTGCGCGGTCTGGAATCCGATAATGGCGGTCTCCGCGGCGGATTCACCGCGAGATCGCCGTTATCGGTGGCGGGAGAGGGGCCCCTCGCCGCTCTCCCGCGCCCTCCGCCGCTTACCGGAGCCGTCGGTAGCGGCGGAGGCGATCGGATGCTGTCGGCTGGTGAGCGGGGACGAGACTGAAGGAAAAATCTCCTTCGCCCGTCCCCATAGCTCGGCTGGGCGGAAGTGACGTCAAAACGTCAGTCCCGCCCAGCCTCTTAAAGAGACAAATTTTTTTTTTGGTCATTTGAAAAAATGACATTTTTTTTATTTTTTTTATTTAAGCCCAAATATGAGATCTGAGGTCTTTTTGACCCCAGATCTCATATTTAAGAGGACCTGTCATGCTTTTTTCTATTACAAGGGATGTTTACATTCCTTGTAATAGGAATAAAAGTGATCAAATTATTATTTTTATTTTTTTTCAGTGTAAAAAATAATAAAATAAATAAAAATAAATAAGAAAACAAAAAAAAAATTTTTTTAAAGCGCCCCGTCCCGACGAGCTCGCGTGCAGAAGCAAACGCGAGTAGCGCCCGCATATGAAAACGGTGTTCAAATCACACAAGTGAGGTATCGCCGCGATCGTTAGAGCGAGAGCAATAATTATAGCCCTTGAGCTACTCTGTAGCTCAAAAAATGCAATCTCTAGAATTTTTTAAACATCGCCTATCGAGATTTTTAAGGGTAAAAGTTTGACGCCATGCCACGAGCGGGCGCAATTTTTAAGCGTGACATGTTGGGCATCATTTTACTCGGCGTAACATTATCTTTCAAAATATATAAAAAAATTGGGCCAAATTTATTGTTGTCTTATTTTTTAATTCAAAAAAGTAAATTTTTTCCCAAAAAAGTGCGCTTGTAAGACCGCTGCGCAAATACGGTGTGACAAAAAGTATTGGAATGACCACTATTTTATTCTCTAGGGTGTTAGAAAAAAATATATATAATGTTTGGGGGTTTTAAGTAATTTTCTAGCAGAAAAAACTGTTTTAGTCTTGCAAACACCGAATCTGAAAAACACCTAAGGTCTGGAAGTGGTTAAGGGGGCAGTGTAAAAACGAATGCAAAGAAGTTGTAAAATAGGGTGGAACTCCGCTTTAAGGTGACATTTTTTTTCCCTTTACAACTCCTTTAGTTCTCAGTGCTCTGTGAACAGAGAGCTGGTCTTTCACTGCTGATTGCTTTGCACTCCTGTGATCCACAAAATAAGTACAGCCAAAGCTGACTTGACTGTACTTCTCCTTTAAAGGGAAATCGAACATTTTACACAGAAGTGAGGGGACATATTCTAATGTGGACACCTGTTCCAGTGCCAACTGTCTAAGTTTTTCCCTCAGAGGGGGAGGGAAATAACATTTGAGGACTTTCCTATTTAAAAAAAAAAAAAAAGCACACATGTGTTTTAAAATTTTCCACCATAAGGAGGCAGCACAGTGGTTAAGTGGTTAGCACATCTGCCTGGCGGCACTAGAGTTGTTGGTTCGAAATCCAACTATCATGCTACCTGCCTGGAGTTTGAATGTTCTCCTGTGCTTGTGTGGGTTTCCCCTGGGTGCTCCGGTTTCCTCCCACACTCCAAAGACATGCTGGTATGCTAATTGGCTCTTGGATAAATTTGCCCTAGTATGTGTGTGTATGAATGTGAGTTAGGGATTTTGGATTGTAAGCTCCTTAATCACTTCCTTACTGGGCACTTAAACCCCCTTCCTGCCCAGACCAATTTTCAGCTTTCAGCGCTGACGCACTTTGAATGACAATTGCACGGTCATACAACACTGTACCCAAATTATATTTTTATCATTTTTTTTCCCACAAATGGAGCTTTCTTTTGGTGGTATTTGATAGAGGTCGACCGATATATCGGCCGGCCGACATTCGGCCATTATGGAGAAATCGGCATCGGTCGATTTTTATCCAAATTAGGCCGATATTTAACAATGCCCGCTAGTGGTGCAACGGATCACCGTTGATCCGTGATCCGAAGGTCACCCCCTTCGGATCAGCACACTGCAGACCGCGGACTGCCGCCGCAGCCATAGCATTAGGAAAGGCCGCGGCTTCGGTCTAGCTCTGGAGCCGTGGCCATCTTGGTACACCCAGCGGCGGCCCTCCTCTCTGTTTACACCCACAGAGGAGGAGGAGCCTGCGCTCGAGGGACACACACACCGCTGTCTGAGGTCTGTAAGGGGGGGTGTCTGCACTACTGGGGGGTGTCTGCACTACTGGGGGGTGTCTGTACTGAGGGGGGGGTTGTCTGTACCGAGGGGGGTGACACCATTTTTTTTTTTTTTGCACCAGTGCCACCTGCCAGTGCTAACTATTGCCATCCAGTGCCACGTGCCAACCAGTGCTATCTGCCAATCCGTGCCACCTGCCAATGCTAACTAGTGCAATCCAGTGCCACCTGCCAGTGCCATCCAATGCCACCTGCCAGTGCCAATAAGTGCCACCTGCCAATAAGTGCCAACCAGTACCACTTGCCAGTGCCACCTGCCAATCAGTGCCAGTGCCACCTATCAAAAAAAAAAATCGGCCTAAAATATTTGCCGCACAAATCGGCATCATATATCTGCCATCGGCCGCCCTGATTTCTAAATATTGCCTTCGGCCAGAGAAAAACACATATCGGTCGACCCCTATTTGATCACCTCTGTGGGGTTTTTTTTGTTTTGTTTTTTGCGCTATAAACAAAAAAAGAGCGACAATTTTGAAAAAAAAAACACAATATTTTGTACTTAAAAAAAATAAAATAAAAAAAAAAAGCAGATTTTTTTCAGTTTAGGCCGATATGTATTCTTCTACATATTTTTGGTAAAACAATTGCAATAAGCGTATATTGATTGGTTTGCGCAAAAGTTATAGCGCCTACAAAATAGGGGATAGATTTATGACATTTTATTTTTTACTAATAATGGCGGCGATCTGCGATTTTTGTCAGGCCTGCGATATTGCGGCAGACATATCAGACACTTTTGACACTATTTTGGGACCATTCACATTTATACAGCGAACAGTGCTATAAATATGCACTGATTACTGTATAAATGTGACTGGCAGGGAAGGGGTTAACACTAGAGGGCGAGGAAGGGGTTAAATTTGTTCCCTAGGGAGTGATTCTTACTGTGGGGGGAGGGGACTGACTGGGGGAGGTGACCGATCTGTGTTCCTATGTAGAAGGGACACATCGGTCTTCTCTCTCCCTGACAGGACATGGAGCTCTGTGTTTATAACCCAATTTCGAGTGCGCGTGTAAGTGTGGTGGTTTTTGTGGGAGGGGGGTTGGCGTACTAAGCGCAGGCTTACCTCGCATAGCACACCCACCGGGAGCCGGGCTGAGACCACCAAACTCAATTTACATGTGGCCGAGACCGGGATCCGAACCCCTAGCTGCAGAGGTGAATGGCTTATCAGCGCAGTGCCAATCGCGTTGAGCCACCGCAGCTCCCTTTTTTCCTTCTATCACAGGTTCCCCTTTGGGGAATCTAAAAGGGGGGGCAGCAGCCTTTTTCATACAAACATCTTAAGCGCAGGACATATACATTTTTCATAATAAGGCTTACCTGTAGGTACAGTAACTATCTCCCAAACATGCACTGTTTAGAAGGCATTTACTTTAGTAGCGCCAGTGACGTCACCCGGTGCATGTGCGTGCCGTCCATTGAGAGAGCTATGCCGCGACCGTGACTCCCGCGTGGGTCATACATTCAAACAGCTGGAGCACACAAACGCAAAAGGAAGACCGGGTGAAGATGGGAGCCCTGTTCTTTTTTTTTTTTGGGGGGGGGGGAGTGGAAACCCTCTTTAGAGGGTTCCAGCTCCCACTTCTTCCCTGGGCACCGCAGCGTCGAAAGGAATTTCACCACTCCCTCTCGACAATCATCTGGGACACGTCACAGGTCCCAGATGATTGCTCGGCCAGTCACGTGCCCGGAAGTGAAGCCATAGCCGGAGCGCCCACAGTGACAATGCCGGCGTCGCGGAGAGGAGGGGGAGACGAGCGGGGCTTTGTTCCCCTACATCGCTGGACCCTGGACAGGTAAGTGTCCGATTTATTAAAAGTCAGCAGCTGCAGTATTTGTAGCTGCTGACATTTAATATTTTTTTTTTTGTAGGAACTCCAATTCAACTTGCAGAGAGAATTTTTTATTTTTTTAATGCAGTTTACTAACGCTTAAAAGTGTATTCAAGGCAAAATTTAAAAGTGCATATTTTATACATCTCTGCAATTACATTCACATTCCCTTATGTTTTATCCATGTAACATGCTGCAAATGCAGAAATATAAGTGTTTATGTCCTATAAATATCAGGCAAAATCAAATGGTTGCATTTTTAAAAGAAAGCAAGCAAAACCCTTTCAGTGGTATAGCTATAGTTCATTGTTATGCCTCGTACACACAAGCGTTTTTTCCGATGGGAACACTGCTATGAGAGCTTTTCAGCGGGCATCCCGGCCGTGTGTATGCTCCATCGCAGTTTTTCCGACGGGAAAACTGCCAGACAAAAAAAGAGATCAGGATCTCTTTTTTTTTCCATCAGGCCAAAAATCAGAGCGGGAAAACCGTTTTTGTGTGGTTTTCCGACGGGCAGAAAACCATGCATGCTCAGAATCAAGTTATGAGACGGGAGCGCTCTTTCTTGTAAGACTAGCGTTCGTAATGGAGATAGCACATTCATCACGCTGTAACAGACTGAAAAGCACGAAGACTGAAAAGCGCATATCGTCTCTCACCAAACTTTTACTAACTCGAGGATCAGCAAAAGCAACCCTGAGGGTGGCGCTGTTGGAATGGAACTTCCCCTTTATAGTTCCATCGTACGTGTTGTACGTCACCGCACTTTGGACGGGTGGAATTTTGTCTGAGCGTGTGTATGCAAGGCAGGCTGAGAGGAATTCTGTCTGGAAAACCGTCGGTTTTTTATCCGACTGAAAACCCGCTTGTGTGTACGAGGTATTCGTTTTTACATGCACTTTAATTGTAAGTGGTGTGGGATCTGTGTTAAGCTCAGGAATGGAAAGACAAACTACAGAAATGTTGCCATGTAAAACGGCTCTCATTTTGTATATTTTACCTGTATGTATGCCAAAAGTAAAAAAAAAATCAATAATTTGCAGAGCTGTGTGAATCTATATAACTTACTGACCTAACCCATAGATAAATTCCTATATAAGTGTCAACAATGAATATGCAATACACCATGCAACACATATATTCCTACAAAAGTGCAAAAAAATGTGTGTGTGTGTGTGTGTATGTGTGTATGTGTGTGTGTATGTGTGTGTGTATGTGTGTGTGTGTGTGTGTGTGTGTGTATATATATATATATATATATATATATATATATATATATATATATATATATATATGTATATATATATATATATATATATATATATATATATATATATATATATATATATATATATATATATATATATATATATATATATATATATATATATATATATATATATATATATATATATATATATATATATTAAATAAGAAAAATAAAATACATTTATGTTGAGCAAGTTCACAGTAAAAGAGATCAAAATGTTAACCAATAAATGCAGAGTGCATGGAAAAATATTGAACCCTATTGCACATAAAACATAACAAATATGCAACGGGGGAAAAATAATGTCCTGTGTATCTGCCTGGGGTTCAGCTTTAAAGGGGCACATTGCCAAAACCCCCTAACCTTTTTTGGGGATTTTGATATTTTTTTTTGATCTAGTCCTGGTGACATCTTACAAAAAAAAACACAGGGGCCCGGATTCACAAAGCACTTGCGCCGACGTATCTCGAGATACGCAGCGTAAGTGCAAATATGCGCAGTCGTATCTGTGCACCGTGCCCACAAAACTAAGATACGCCTGAAAATAGGCTGCATCCGACCGAAATAACTTTCCTACGCCCGCGTAGTGGGCACATATTTACGCTGGACGTATTTGGCGCTCCCATTGATTTTCTATTCACATATACAAATGAGGGTGATACGCCGATTCACGAACGTACGTCCGTCCGACGCAGTGCGCGTAAAGTCATACGTCCGGCGTAAAGTTATGCCACATAAAGGAGGTGTAACTCAGCAGCATCCATGCAAAGGGCTGCACCAGGTATTTTACGTAGTTTACGTAGGACGTGAATATGACAAGGCGTTGGTTACGTTCACGCCGTAGGCAGTGATCCGACGTATCTTAGGCAGTTGTTCCGACGTGATTGTAAGCATGCGCACTGAGATGTGACCACAGGACGGCGCATGCGCAGTTGGCGATACGTATCTGTCTGGCGCTCGGCCCATCATTTGCATGGGGTCACGCCTCATTAGCATGGCTCACGCGCACTTCCACTTACGCCGACTTGCGCCTTGGGTACCCAGCGCAGATTTGGAAGCACTGGCTTTGTGAATTCAGTGCTTGCCTCTCTGTGCTGCGTCAGCGTAGCGTAAAGGAGATACGCTACGACGGCATAAATATGCGCCAGTGTCTGTGAATCCGGGCCAGGAAGATCAGATTCTAACCGAAACGGCTCATTTTAAATATGAATACGATTTGTTTTTTGCAATTAAGCTGCCTACAAAGTGGTTGATATTTTGTCATTGTACTGTTTTTTTTTTCTGTTTATAACCAGAATGTAAAGAGATCAGTTGCGCCATTTACAGTTCTCACCTACAAAGACCTGATGGCCTCAGCTGTTCCACTGTCTGATGAAGACCCCAGCTATTGGGATAGCTTTACTTCCAAACAGGAGATTCCCCAACGCCAAAGTGCCAAGCCATCATCAAAGTCATGACAGAAGCCTGCAACCTTGCTGGATTTTTGGAGCTTGCTTATGAAGATTAGAAAAAAAGAGACTGTTGTTTTGGTGCATTTTCCTGAATGTCTCCCTAAATAATAATTGTTGGTAATGAACTGTCACAATGTCGACCTGAAATGCATAAAAATGTAAAGTGACAAGAAAGAACAAAGATTGGGGGGAAATATTACAAAAACATGCAGCTTTGAGGGAGGTTTCTTTTCTAGGTTGTCCCTGATGCAAATAATTATTTCTGGTTTAGTGCGACCTGCTCTGTTGGTGATAAAGTGGCAGGTTTTAATTTTAGGTGAAATAAAGTAAAATAACCGATTTGGATCTTCTATAAATGAATTGTGCACATATATTTATTTGCAGAAGCTTAGTGTATGCCACACTTCTCCACGAGTGTGATGTCATAATGTACACATGTAACCCCACCCACGTCTTCATAAATATGTGCTTTTGTATTGTCTTGAGTAGGCAAGTGTATGTCCTATACAGACATTCCTGGTGCGACTTTTATCTAAGGGGTATAGTGGGGATCAAATACAGAAAAGCTGATTAACTGCTCCTCTTTTTCTTGAAACTAGGTAGCTGGAGCTGTCTGCTCACACATGACATTGCACTTGTCATATGATGTGGACAAAATCATCATAGCCACCAGAAGGTGGAGTGATAAGATATTGGATCTACTTTTGGTCCTGGGGCAGTAAGATTTAGGTTAACATTTGAATATATTGCGTAACTGCTTAACCACTTGGAGCCCAGGCCACTGCACTATGACGACCACAAGGTGGCTCTACAATGCCGGAAGGACGTCTATTGTCGTCCTCGGCTCCTCCGGCCACTGGGGGGCGCGTGAGCGCCGCGTCACTCAGGTGCGGATGCGCATTCCTGGCGGCCGCGATGTCCTCCAGGTGCCCGCAATCGGCCGTTACACAGCCAAGGACATGGATCTGTGTGTGTAAACACACAGATCCACGTCCTGTCAGGGAGAGAGGAGACCGATCTGTGTCCCTTGTACATAGGGGACACAGATCGGTCACCTCCTCCAGTAAGTCCCCTCCTCCCACAGTAAGGCCTCGTACAGACCATCGAACATGTCCGCTCTGAGATTTCGGTCTGATGGCTGTACACACCATCAAACCGAAATCCCCGCGGACAGACAGCGTGGTGACGTGGCGGCTAGCCTGTACACACGATCGGATCTGTCCCCTGAAACTGGTCTGCGGACCAGTTTCAGGGGACATGTCCGGTCGTGTGTACGAGGCCTTAGAATCACTTCTAGGGAACACATTTAACCCCTTCCTCACCCCTCTAGTGTTAACCCATTCCCTGCCAGTCACATTTATACAGTAATGAGTGCATATTTATAGCACTGATCGCAGTATAAATGTAAATGGTCGCGAAAATGTGTCCGCCATAATGTTTGCAGTCCCAATAAAATCACAGATAGCTGCCATTACTAGTAAAAAAATTAAATAAAACAAAATGTCATAATTCTGTCCCCTATAACTTTTGCGCAAACCAATCACTATACACTTATTGCGTTTTTTTTTTTTTTTTTTACCAAAAATATGTAGAAGAATACGTATCGGCCTAAACTAAGAAAAAAAATTGTTTTTAAAAAAAAAAATGGGATAATTTATAATAGCAAAAAGTAAAAAATATTGTGTGTTTTTTTTTCAAAATTGTCACTTTTTTTGTTTATAGCACAAAAAATTAAAACTGCAGAGATGATCAATTACCACCAAAAGAAAGCTCTATTTGTGGGGAAAAAAGGACGTCAATTTTGTTTGGGAACCACGTCGCACGACCGCGCAATTGTCAGTTAAAGCGACGCAGTGCCGAAAGCTGAAATTTCGCCTGGGCAGGAAGAGGGTATATGTGCCCAGTAAGCAAGTGGTTAACCCCTGGACCATATTGCTGGTCAAAGACCAGAGCACTTTTTGCGATTCGGCACTGCGTCGCTTTAACTGACAATTGCGCGGTCGTGCGACGTGGCTCCCTAACAAAATTGGCGTCCTTTTTTCCCCACAAATAGAGCTTTCTTTAGGTGGTATTTGATCACCTCTGCCGTTTTTAGTTTTTGTGCTATAAGAAAAAATAGAGCGATTATTTTGAAAAAAAAATTATCGTGACTGCGATATGGCGGACACATCGGACACATTTTTGGGACCATTGTCATTTTTACAGCGATCAGTGCTATAAAAATGCACTGATTACTGTAAAAATGACACTGGCAGTGAATGGGTTAACCACTAGGTGGCGCTGTAGGGGTTAAGTGTTCCCTAAGGAGTGATTCTTGCTGTAGGTGGGCGTGGCTTGCTGTGACACGTCACTGATCGTGTGTCGGTTGACAGGGAACACGATCAGTGACTGTCACAAGGCAGAACGGGGTTTACACTAACATCTCTCCGTGAGATGATCGCGGGTATGCCTGCTGCGATCGAGTCTGCGGGACCTGTGGGCGCACTCACAGAGATCGCGGCCCGCGATCAACCGCTTCTTAAAGGGGACGTACAGGTACATCAGTCTGCGTGCCTGTGCCATGCTGCAGACGTATATCTGTGTGCGCATGTTTAGATGCGATTAGGTGTGCCATGTGTTTTTTTTTTTTTTCTGCCTGTAAACACCTCTGTGTGCATGGGCACAAAGGCCAACATAGATGTGCTTTTACAGACTCCAACCCCCCCCAAAAAAAAGCCAAATGCCTGTAAGAGCAGTGTTTTTTTTTAACCCCAGTGTCTTTCTGGATCAAACAAAACTGGAGCAAAAATAAAATCACTTTCAGATTTGCAGATTAGCTGTATATATCTATTCACATAATTTTTTTTTATTATAATTATATGTAGAAAATGTGAGGAAGTCATTTTATGCTGACATACGAGTTGGCATTGTTAAAAGTTTTAAATCATTGACGATGTAAATAAATGTGTTTTCCATGTAGAGTTTCCTGTTATTGTGTTCCTTTGATGTGTGTATGTTCAGGATGAATGAAGTCTGTGCATATGTCCTTAAAGTGGATGTAAACCCTCCATACACCCAGTGACGTGAACAGCCTCAGATGATACACAGGTTTTATATGTATATCTGCTGTCTTCACATTTATATACTGTTTAGAAAGTTCAGATCATTTTAGGAAATTCTTCTCTTCCTGTTTAACACAGAGTGTGATGTCTGGGCATACAGCCAAAATAGCTAACATTGCTGATTGGAGGAAAGGCACACACCCCCTCTCATCATAGGCAGAGACTCTCACAGCTCCCTGCTAATCTATTTTAGCAACCTCCCCTGACCGAAATTTCAGGCTGTTTTTGTCTAAAGTGTCCGAGAATTTGTCAGGAGTTACCAGGCTGATAACAGAGGAATGGTTCAGGAGAGAGCCACGGGACTTGGCTCTTTGAAGAGAGATAACAAAACACTGACGATATACAATGGGGCAAAAAAGTATTTAGTCAGCCACCAATTGTGCAGGTTCTCCCACTTAAAAAGATGAGAGAGGCGCCTGTAATTGTCATCATAGGTATACCTCAACCATGAGAGACCAAATGTGGAAACAAATCCAGACAATCACATGATTTGGAAAAAAATTATTTGCAAATTATGGTGGAAAATAAGTATTTGGTCTCCTCTACAAACAAGCAAGATTTCTGGCTCTCACAGACCTGTATCTTTAACCTCCCTGGCGGTATGATTCTGTCTGGAATTACGTACCAAAAGCGGTACAATTTTTTGCAAGGAAATTTGGCGTTTTATATTGTAGGCCTGTAATTCTTAGGAATAACTCACTTAAATCTGACCAAACAAGAGTCTAGTAGGCATCCAGGGTATGACATTTTTTAAAAAACAAAATTATAAATTATAATATAATAAATAATTATAAAAAATAATATAATTCTAATAAAAATTATTCAATAATGTAATCAAATCAAAATCACTGAAATTTGCTCAGTTGCAGAATTGCTGCTGTCATTTTTTTTTTATGACGAATTTCCCCACAAATCACTATCGCACAATTCTGCAAGTGATTATAATTTATTATCGCTGTTTTCTAGCTGATCTAAAACCATTTTTGACATAAAGGGACACTTTTGGTTGCTATGGACAATCTACAGTTTTCAGAAAGAAAGAACAGTTTTTATTATATAAAAGAACATGTAGGGCACTGGATAGACCACTAGGGACAAGGGGGGGTGTATTTTTTTACATACAGTACTGTAATCTATAAGATTACAGTATACTGTATGTATAGTGTTTGTTTACGTTTTTGAATTTGGCGCCGATCTCCGCTCCCGTGCGTCGTAACGTCGCAGGGAACGGAGATCGGCGGCACAGGAGGACGCTGTGTGAATCGAGAGAGGTCCCGCTCGCTCACACAGCGCGGTGGCATCGCTGGATCCAGGACAAGGTAAGCCAGCGCACGCTGCAGGCTCTGCATATCTACTCCGAGCGTGACTCGGGGATACCGATTATAGCAAAAAAACTCACCCCGAGTTACGCTCGGGGATACCGCCAGGAGGGTTAAGAGACTCCTCTGTCCTCCACTCATTACCTGTATTAATGGCACCTGTGTGAAATTGTTATCAGTATAAAAGACACCTGTCCACAACCTCAGTCAGTCACACTCCAAACTCCACTATGGTGAAGACCAAAGAGCTGTCGAAGGACACCAGAGACAAAATTGTAAGCCTGCACCAGGCTGGGAAGACTGAATGAATCTGCAATAAGCAAGCAGCTTGGTGTGAAGAAATCAACTGTGAGAGTAATAACTAGAAAATGGAAGACATACATCTGAGGTTTGATAGAGAGCATTTGGATGATCCATGAGAGGATTGGGAGAATGTCATATGGTCAGATGAAAACCAAAGTAGAACTGGTTGGTAGAAACACAACTTGTCGTGTTTGGAGAGGAGAGAATGCTGAGTTGCATCCAAAGAACACCATACCTACTGTGAAGCATGGGGGTGGTAACATGCTTTGGGGCTGTTTCTCTGCCAAGGGAACAGGACGACTAATCTGTGTACATGAAAGAATGAATGAATGGGGCCATGTATCGTGAGATTTTGAGTGCAAACCTCCTCCCATCAGCAAGGGCATTGAAGATGAAATGTGGCTGGGTCTTTCAGCATGACAATGATCCCAAACATACCGCCCGGGCAACGAAGGAGTGGCTTCGTAAGAAGAATTTTAAGGTCCTGGAGTCGCCTTGCCAGTCTCCAGATCTAAACCCCATAGAAAACCTTTGGAGGGAGTTGAAAGTCCATGTTGCCCAGCGACAGCCCCAAAACATCATTACTCTAGAGGAGATCTGCATGGAGGAATGGGCCAACATACCAGCAACAGTGTGTGACAACCTTGGGAAGACTTACAGAAAACGTTTGACCTCTGTCATTTCCAACAAAGGATATATAACAATGTATTGGGATGAACTTTTGATATTGACCAAATGCTTATTTTCCACCATAATTTGCAAATAAATTCTTTCCAAATCAGACAATGTGATTGTCTGGATTTGTTTCTACATTTTGTCTCTCATAGTTGAGGTATACCTATGATGACAATTACAGGCCTCTCTCATCTTTTTAGTGGGAGAACCTGCACAATTGGTGGCTGACTAAATACTTTTTTGCCCCACTGTATGTGCCCAGCTCAACTTTCATGAATCGAGTTTACATCCACTATAAGGCTATGAAAAAAAAAAAAAAACGAAATCAAGTTATACAGTATATTCATATAGCACCATATAGAATGGGAGAACGCGGAGTCAATTAGGTGTTCTGCCATCACTTGTGCTGACATCAAACATGCAGTGCTGCTAATCGCCTGCAGCTTTTTGCAACCACTTTCTGCCTACATGCACTTCAGGGCTGTTTTTTTTTCTTTTCTAAGGTGTCAACAGTGGACCTGATCTTTGTAGTTGGTGTTGCAACAGTCCCTTGTCTCCATTGGAAGCCTGTGTGGCAGGGTGACAACACTGGAGCACAAAAGACAGGGATGGGGCCCTATCATGCTAAAATAGGAAGTGCATAAACAATCATCGGCAGGTATTATTTTATTAACATTACATTAACCTGGTGGAGCTTATTCACAATTTTAGTGATTGGTTTACCTCTACTTTAAAGGGTAACTCCTCTTTTGTGTGGGAAAAAAATAGCAAATAAATAATATAGCGTGTACAATTGCGACACACGTCATATTGTAATTGAATGTTATTAAAAATTACCTTTCCTTTTCGATCTGCAGCCGCTGTAATTTTCTATAAATACAAAGCAATATGGCTACATGGAGTGCCCTGCAGCTGCCACAGCTGACTGATAATTATGAAACCACTCCCATTAGACACACTGAGCACAGAGACAAAGACAAACACACATGGATTTCTTCAGAATAACAAAAGGTAGGAATATTCAACAAAGTTTGTTATAATCCTTGCAACGTACATAGATCACCCAGAGGGGAATGTTTGTTTCCCAACAAAAGTGGAGTTACGCTTTAAGGCTGAACTCCGGGATTAGCAAATGTTATCCATATATAGGAGTCATGTTTATTCTTTGTGCATTTCTTTCAGATCTGTGCACTAATCCAGTGTGAATGTTTACCCCTGTACAGAAGCTTCCTGTAATAAAGACTGGTCACTGCTTTTCTTTCCTTATGCAGGGTGACTGGTCTTGTCTCCACCCACACCTGTAGTCTTCTGCAGCCAGCCTGTTGTAGATATTTAAAATAATGCTTTTGTGCCTGGAGTTCAGCTTTAACCACTTCAGCCCCGGAAGAATTTACCCCCTTCCTGACTGGACCATTTTTTGCGAGACGACACCGCGTAGTTTTAACTGACAATTGCGCGGTCATGCAATGTTGTACTCAAAACATAATTGATGTCCTTTTTTTTTTCCACAAATAGAGCTTTTTTTTTTGCTGGTATTTGATCACCTCTGCGGTTTCTATCTTTTGCGATTATAAACAACAAAAAAAAGAGCAATGGTTTTGAAAAAAACATATTTTTGTACTTTTTGCTATAATAAATATACCAAAAAAAATAAAAATATGTTTTTCTTCAATTTAGGTCAAACTGTAATCTACATATTTTTGGTAAAAAAAAAAAAAAAATTGCAATAAACATATTTTTATTGGTTTGTGCCTACAAAATAGGTGATTGGTTAATGGATTTTTTTTGATTTTTTTTACTAGTAATGGCGGTGATCTGAGATTTTTATCCGGATTGCCGCAGACTGATCGGACACTTTTTTTTAAACCATTGACATTTATACAACAATCACTGGTATAAATAGCCACTGATTACTGTATAAATGTCACTGGCAGGGGGCGATCAAGGGGTTACATGTGTTCCCTCACTGTGTGTTCTAGCTATGGGGGGATGGGACTGACTGGGGGAGGAGACCGATCAGTGTTCCTATATACTAGGAACACACGATCTGTCTCCTCTCTCCCCTGACAGGATGTGGATTTGTGTGTTTACACACAGATCCACATTCCTGCTCTGTCACTAGCAATCGTGGGTGCCCGGCGGACATCATGGCCGCTGGGCACGCGCATCGGCTCCTCAGTGACGCAGCACGCGCACCCCCTATACCCTTAAAGCGGCTGCTATGGAGATTCACGCAGGGGAGCTTCTGTCAAATGAAGGCGGGCGGTCGGCATGTGGTTAAGGTTTAGTTTGTTTTATTTTGGTAATAGGTAACCAATATTTGCAGGTATAACCCTTGGCTTTGTCTGGTCCAATTAGAACAGATGTCGCTTTTGTGACATCTTTATATGTGCATTTAAAAACTAGAGCTTTCTCTATCAGATCTGGGGGCAGTCAGATGTAAACGGATTTGGGTGCATTTTCATCCCATTACCTTTGTCATGTTTAGGTCCAAAAAAAATGGAATAGGATGCAGACCTTTTCCATTTTTTCGTATCTGGATGGACCCAAAGGTAACCAGATTTAGAGAATTGCAAATTCGTTTTTTTCCACCAGCCCATAGACTAATACGGATTCGGATCCATGTCTTGAGTCTATTTATATCCACCCCCCAATAAACTAACATAGATTCTGATCCATGTTCTGAGTCCATTTATGTCCGCCCATAGACTGATGTGGATTCTGATCCATGTTCTGAGTCAATTTAGGAGATCCCTGAAAACTCATTTATTCAGGGAAGCCTATCCCACATCCACCTAACAGCTGTCTCCGAGCCACACCTATCAAATCATTCTCTGCAACTATTACCTTTTGTACCACCCCCCCCCCCTCCTTTTAGAATGTAAGCTCTACGAGCAGGGCTCTCCTGTACCTTCTGAATTGAATTGTGCTGTCCCCCCTATTCATTGTAAAGTGTTGTGTAAAATGTTGCCGCTATATAAATCGTGTATAATAATAATAATTTTTTTTTCTACCACCCCCCGCCCCCCCCCCCCCCCCCTCATAGACTAATGTGGATTCTGATCCATGTACTGATGCTTTCTGATTTAGGTTGAATATTTATTTCAATCTTAAAGCATATCACAGTAAGGCCCCTTTCACACGGTCAGACCGTTCAGGTCTGCCTGTCAGTTTTGTCGGCGGACCTGAACGGCCACTCCATACATCTCTATGGAGCGTCAGATGTCAGCGGTGACATGTCCACTGAAATCCGACCCGATCCAATCGGCTAAAATCAGACGTATGGCGATACCTCCCATCCGTCCATGCGGATCGGATCAGGTGAGATCTGATGAAAACGGACATGCTGTCCTTTTCATCTGATCTCTCCATAGGAGACAGCGGCGCTGGACAAGCCCCTCCCCGATCAGTGAGCAGAGAGGGGACCTGTCATCTGCCGGCTCAGCGGCGAGATCTCCCGCTGAGCTGGTGGACTCCGTAGCGAATGGATCCGCCTCATCTGAATGAAGCCCAAGACAGAAATAGGAATACAAAAATTATAGCAACATAAACATGTACTGTATATAAAAGAATCCTAAGAAATTTCTGAAGATACTTTCTGTGATACATCGGGCAGCTGCGCTTACTAAAGATAAAGCTGTAGTGGAAAATAGGCAATTTCGGTATGACATACTGGTGGCAAAAAGAGAGGGTGGAGAAGAACATGGAGAAGCAGGAAAGGAGCAAAGAAAAAGGGGGGATGGGGGGAATGGGATGCTCTGGGAAAAGTGGTTTAGGCAGAAAAAGAACAAGGGGCTAACAGGGTGAAGAGACCAATGTCCGACCTAAGAAAGGTCCTTGTGCAACTGCTGGGGGGAGGGGGGGGGGGTTGACTCTGAGGTTGAGTAAAGTAGGGAAGCTGCTAGGGAAGTATCTACAGATGCTAGAGCTTTCAGGAAATCTGAGGATTTCCATTTCTGCACCATTATCAACCCAAGAACTCAGAGGTTGAGTCACACAGGGAACCTGCTAGGGCAGTATCTACAGATGCTAGAGCCTTTAGGAAACCAGAGGATGAGTAGTGCGCCATTATCAGCCAAATAACTTTGTGTTTGTCCCACGTATCCGATTCCTGCTCTACTTGCTCCTCCATCTGCATGATATTGTTTACTATGTAAACCCAGTGGTTAATGGGGGGAGAGTTGGAAGTTTTCTATTACGAAGCAGTCAATTGGCGAGCTGCAGATGAGAAGTACCGCAACAGGCTAACTTTTCGAGATTTGTAAGTCCCTGGCAATATGGACATTGGAGCAATATCGCGCGAAAGGGTAAGGGACTCGCCATACATCTCATTATTGATGGAGAATGTTTTCCTCCAAAAAGGAGATATCTTATCACAGTGATGGCGAACCTCTGCAGTGTAGTGGAGCATCATGGGAAATGTAGTTCCAAAACTTCTGGGGTGCCAAGGTTCACCATCACTGTCCTATCACATTCCCCTGATCCATTCTGATTTGGTGAAAAACTGAGAGGCGGGCCTGATTGGACTGCCCTAACGGGGTCTTGCAGGAAAATAAAAAGACTGCTTATGAGCTTTATGAGCATGTTCGAGTACCAAAATCCTCATAGGCACATAATAGAAGGTGGGGTGCTCTATTGTAAACATTTTGGCCCGGATTCTCAAACGAGTTACGGCGGCGTATCTCTGAGTCCGAGCCGTCGTATCTATGCGCCTGATTCTTAGAATCAGTTACGCATAGATTTGTATTTGATCCGACCAGCGTAAGTCTCTTACGCCGTCGTATCTTAAGTGCATATTTACGCTGGCCGCTAGGGGCGTGTACGCTGATTTACGCCTAGAAATATGTAAATCAGTATCAGTACAGATACGCCGTTTACGTTAGGCTTTTCCCGGCGTAAAGTTACCCCTGCTATATGAGGCATACCAATGTTAAGTATGGACGTCGTTCCCGCGTCGAATTTTGAACATTTTACGTCGTTTGCGTAAGTCGTTCGCGAATAGGGCTGGGCGTCATTTACGTTCACGTCGAAAGCATTGGCTTCTTGTGGGTTAATTTGGAGCATGCGCACTCGGTTAATTTCACGGACGGCGCATGCGCGGTTCGTAAAAAGCGTCATCTACGTGGGGTCACATAAAATTAACATAACACACGCCCACATCTACCACATTTGAATTAAGCGGGCTTACGCCGGCCTATTTACGCTACGCCGCCGCAACTTTCGTTTGAGAATACGGCACTTGCCTGTAAAAGTTGCGGAGGCGTAACGTAAATAGGATACGTTACGCCCACACAAAGATACGCGATTCTACGTGAATCCGGGCCTCTGTTTGTAAACTACAGGTTTGTTTTTCTGATTTACAACATACAGGAAGGCCATCTTCACCACAATATCTAATTAGTAGTCCCTTAAAAAGCTTGCCACCTCTCCTTGCATGACAACTACTGCAAAGAGATGCAGAGAGAGATTTTTTTTATTACAGTAATGAATTCATGAAGAAATGTATATTGTACATACACGTCTCTAAAGATTCAGACATGTCCGATTGTGATTGAAAATGGATTCCACAAAAGAATGCATTACAAGCTTGCTGCCTTCTGGGAAATGCATTTACCAGTTTTTTGTTTTCAGCTTCCTTTTATAGTATCTTTAGAAATCTGATACTGAATACAGGAAGGAGAGAGATAAAACCTCGGCCAGTCCTTTATTATATCTCCCATCTTTACCTACCTACATTTTACATTGGCTGCTGTGTATAAAAAGTGAACAACATTTCTAAAAGAGTGCCAGTCAATCATTGTGGAAGGGAAAGATGTGAAATGCCGCATGTTCTAATGTGAACAGTTCTGTGTATTGCTACAGCTGAAATAAAAAATAGCTTGTTATAGATGAATTTCTAGGAAATATAAAGGTCGCAGCTCTGTAATCAGACTGGGAGATGGAGAATCAGCACAAGCAGCCAATCAAAACATGTACCAACAAGGAACATGATAGGATGGAGAGTAAGGCCGCGTACACACGATCGGTCAAAACCGGTCCAAAACGATCGTGTGTGGGCCCCATCGGTCAGTTATCCTTCAGTCAAAAAAATGAGAACTTGCTTTAAAATTGAACCGATGGACGCCTAACCGATGGGTCAAAACCGATCGTTAGTATGCAAAAGCATCGGTTAAAAACCCACGCATGCTCAGAATCAAGTCGACGCATGCTTGGAAGCATTGAACTTCGTTTTTTTCAGCACATCGTTGTGTTTTACGTCACCGCGTTCTGACAAGATTGGTTATTTAACCTATGGTGTGTAGGCACATCAGACCATCAGTCAGCTTCATCCTTTGGACCGTTCTCATCGGATGGACTGATCGTGTGTACGCAGCCTAATGCCGCATACAGACGGTCGTTTTTTGTGATGAAAAAAAACGAAGTTTTAAATCATGAAATAAAACGACGTTTTTGAAACATCATTTTCAAAAACGATGTTGCCTACACACCATCGTTTTTTCACAATGCTCTAGCAAAGTGAGGTTACGTTTCACCACTTTTTTACATTGAAGCTCACTTCATAACTAGCTTCTGGGCATGCGCGGGTTTAAAAACGTCGTTTTAAAAGTCGTTTTTTGCTACACACGGTCAATTTCTGTGAAACAAAAACGACGTTTTGAAAAACGACACAAAAAATTAGAGCATTTTTTTTTGGTCGTTTTTTTGAAGACATAAAACAACGTTTTGCCCACACACTATCATTTTAAATGACGTTTTTTAAAACGTCGTTTTTTTTCATCACAAAAAACGACCGTCTGTACGCGGCATAAGGCTTGGGTATAAACCTTCAGTTTTTGTTGTTCATCCAGCGGGTTGAACAAAAAGACTTGCAGATCCCGTATCAACAAATGATGATGTGTGATGTAGGGATCTCTGCTGCTGTGCTATTGTGTTCTGACTCCCCCCACCAGAATACACAGATTGGTGCTTGCAGCGATTGGCAGCAAGTGCTGATCGAATGCTGGTTTTAAGACGGTCGTTAGAAGCCGTCTGTTGAACATAGAGTGGCACGCATGTACCAAAAGTCGGCCTGTTCAGGAGGAACGTATGTACCAGGCTTTACATAGAGATGACAAAAAATGTAAATGACTAAAGCGCTGAGATGGATTAAACTCCGAAAATTTTGAAAATAATATATATGTAGCACTACCCCCGGAGGAGCTGCTGGTTGTTTTGGGTGGCACATTTACCTCGTGGCTCTTCCGAATTCCTAGGGGTGAATGATGCATATAGTAAAAGAATGTCCGCAACAAGTGTCTTTGCTGTGCTCTTTATTACCCAGCCGGGTAAAAACAATGAACCGGTGATGAAAGGATAGAGTTTGCAAGAAGAAGGAGAACAGTAGATTCCGGCTTAGTATTTGGAAAAGTCCTGCTCCCATATATAACACTTTCCACACCACTCCTGCCTGAGTGGGCTTAGCGTACCCGGACAGGCCTCTCTCACTGACCTGGCAGCCGGAGTATCACTCAAACACTTGTAGGATAAAGTCTCTGCCACAGACCCTCCTTAGAATGAACTTGAACTTGAGGAAAAGTCTCTGCCACAGACCCTCCTGAATGAACGTCAGGGAGACACCTCTGTCACAGGCCCATTTTGATTGTAGTTACGGAGGTAATCCTCCTTAGGTGAATTACGCATGGATCTTCTTAATGTCGCCCAGGTACCGACTGACAGGTGATCAATCCTTCAGTGTCCAGCTACCTTGATCCCCGGTGGTTTGTCGAGATTCTTTTGGACCGCCAGCCTCTCAATGGCGCTCCCCAGACGGACTCCCCACCGAACAGCAATACAGCCCGGGATCCTCAAAGGTGGGAACCCAGTCGCTCACTGGGTCCCCGCCCCAGGCCAACACGGTCCAGGAACACCGCGCGGCACGCACGCCCCGGCCAGGCAGGCCACAACGCCGGGGCGCCATGATGCGGCCACCCCAAAGGTGGGCGCCACACTGGACGAAGAAGGCTCAACCCTCCCGATTGGCTGCTGGGGAAGCGCACCCAAACCTCGACTCCACCGCTGCCACCTACCGCACAGGGGTGGGAAGAACTAAGTCCTGAAGAGCAGCCCTCATCCTTGGAAAATGTTCTCAGGGCGCTTTGTAGGTGCCTTTTTTTAGCGCTATAGCGCCTGCAAAGGGCTTCAGTGTGAAAGGGGTGTAAGAGCTCATTCATGGTTCCATCAATTATGTTAAGTTGTCCAGGTCCTGAAGCTGCAAAGCAGCCCCCAGACTGTCACGCTACCACCACCACGTCTGACTGCTGGTATGATGTTCATGTTAATAAATGCTGTATTTGTTTTATGCCAGATGTAACGGGACTCACACCTTCCAAAAAGTAAAATTTTTGTATCATCATTCTACAGAATATTTGCCTAAATGTCTTGGGGATACCGTATTTATCTATTTATGAAAATCAGGGCAAAATCGTGGGTGCGCCATATACGCCGATACCCGCTTTCCCGCGCTGAGTTTTGAATACTGCGCCGACATATACCGAGCACAGTACACTCGGGTATAGTCGGCCAGTCTCGGCTTCTTCTGCGCTCACGTCCTGGACGTACAGGACGTGAGCGCGACAGTTGCCGAGCCTGCCCGAGTGTACTGCGCTCGGTATATGCCGGCGCAGTATTCAAACTCGGTGCGGGGAGGACGCCGGACCCGACGAAGAGGACACCCGAAGCCGCAGACGGACGCCGGACCCGCCGATGGACGCCGCGCAAGACACCAAAACTGTAAGTACAAAAAACTCTTTTTTTCCACAGGAATGGGGGCAACTTTAGGGGTACGCGCTATACGCGGGAGCGCGCTATACCCCGATAAATACGGTAATCAAGATGCTTTTTGGTAAATGTGAGATGAGCCTTTGTGTTCTTTTATGTCAGCAGTGGCTTTGGCCTTGGAACTCTCCCATGGATGCCATTTTTGCTCGGTCTCTTTCTTATTCTTGAATCATGAACATTGATCTTACCTGAGGCAAGTGAGGCCTGCAGTCCTTTAGAGGTTCTTTTATGACCTCCTGGATGAGTCGTCGTCATGCTCTTGGAGTCATTTTTATAGGCCGGTCACTACTGGGAAGGTTCACCACTTTTCCCAGTTAACTCTATTTGTGGATAATGGCTCTCCCCATGGTTCACAGGAGTTCCAAAGCCTTATAAATGGCTGTGAAACCCTTCCTAGACCGATACATGTACATTACTTTGTTTCTAATCTGTTCTTGGATTTTCTTAGATTGTGGCATGATGTGTGGCTTTTTGTGATCTGTTAGCATGCTTCTATTTATGTGGTTTCTTGATTCAACAGGTCTGGTAGTAATCAGCCCTGGGTGTGGCAAGTGAAATTGTACTTTCCCAAAAATTGTGGTTACCGTATTTTCCGGCATATAAGACGACTTTCTAACCCCTTAAAATCTTCTTAAAAGTCGGGGGTCGTCTTATACGCCGGTAACCTAACATCTTACCTTATCCCAGATTCGCGGCCGTACGATTTTTCAAAAGCCACGCGTCCGATGTCTTCTGTTCCGTGATAGGCGGAAACAATCAGCTTCCCAGGAGGCACTGTGTTCAGTGTCCGCCTATCACGGAGGCCCTCTCGTCCTGTGTTTAGTGTCCGCCTATCACGGAGGCCCTCTCGTCCTCGGACGAGAGGGCCTCCGTGATAGGCGAACACTGAACACAGTGCCTCCTGGGAAGCTGAATGTTCCGCCTATCACGGAACAGAAGACGTAGAAGGCGCGACTTTTGAAAAAACGCACGGCCGTGATTCGCATGTCTTAGGATAAGGTAAGGGCACGGTCTGGTCATGTAATGGGGCACGGTCTGGTCATGTAATGGGGCACGGTCTGGTCATGTAATGGGGCAGGTCTGGTCATGTAATGGGGCACGGTCTGGTCATGTAATGGGGCACGGTCTGGTCATGTAATGGGGCACAGTCTGGCATGTAATGGGGCACAGTCTGGCATGTAATGGGGCACAGTCTGGCATGTAGTGGCATAGTCTGGCATGTAATGGTGGCACCGTGAGGCGAGGCATGACTAGTAGGAAGGGGGTAGTCTTCTACGGTGAGTATATCCCAAAACCAATATTTTGGCTGGAAAATTAAGGGGTCGTCTTATACGCCCAGTCGTCTTATACGCTGGAAAATAGGGTAATCAAAGTTCATTCATGATTCAGCATGGGAGGGGGCAATTACTTTAACATACAGGGCCAGGCAGGTTTGAACAACTTTTTTCCCCCCTGATAAATGAAGTAATAATTTAAAAACTGCATCTTGGATTTACTCGGGTTATCTTTGTGTAATATTAAAATGTGTTTGATAATCTGGATAATTTACTGGTGAGGAATATGCAAAAAAATCAGGAAGGGGGCAAATACCTTTTAACAACAGTGGCCCAGATTCAGGTAGATCCGCGCAATATTTGCGTGGGCAAAGGGCAACGATTTTTGCTCTGCGCCCACGCAAATATTTCGATTTGCCCGCGATTCACGGAGCAGCAGCTCCGTAAATTGCGCGGGCGCTATGCTAATTAGCCCTGCGTAAGGGCGCCTAATGTAAATGATCCCGCCGGGGCGGGAATCATTTAAATTAGGCGCGCTCCCGCGCCGAGCGAACAGCGCATGCTCCGTCGGGAAACTTTCCCGACGTGCATTGCGGCAAATGACGTCGCAAGGACGTCATTTGCTTCTAAGTGAACGTGAATGGCGTCCAGCGACATTCACGAATCACTCACGTAAACGACGTGAAATTTAAATTTCACGAGCGGGAAGGGCGGCTATACTTTAGCATTGGCTGCCCCTGCTATTAGCAGGAGCAACCTTACGCTAAAGTCGCCGTACGGAAACTCCGTACCTTGCGTGCGCAGGGCCCGCGCAACTTTTGTGAATCGGTGGTAGTATGCAATTTGCATACTATACGCCGATCATAATGGCCGCGCCCCCTAGCGGCCAACGCAAGAATGCAGCCTGAGATATGAAGGCATAAGGAGGCTTATGTCTGTCATATCCTAGGCTGCAGTCCGCGTAGCGATGTTCCTGAATCAGGGGCATTCGCTACGCGGGAGCAAAACAGCTATTGCGCCGCGCAACCTATGGTTGCGCGGGCGCAATAGCTTCTTGAATCTGGGCCAGTGTATATATTATACAGCTTTTTTTTTAGCCTGACAAAGCAATAAAAATTGAATAACCTTTGCTGCCATGGAAACTCTCCAAGAGAAACACAAACTATAGAAAATGTTTCATTAAGGAGATGGAAAATGTACAGAGAAATGTACACTATATACACAGAATCTCTGTTGGGTAAAATGTATAGAAAACATTTATAATCTCCCTACCCAAACAAATTCTATTCCATCCACTTTGTGTTTGTATTAATTGACGCTGGCATTGTGTGCCTTTGCATGGACAGTAGCTGTGTTTTATTCACTCAAGGATTACCAGAATAGAATCTTAATAAATAATGGCCCATCCATGGACAGCAAGCGTCTATTTATAGCACACCAGGGTGAAACCAGCGAGGAGTGATGATTGCATTATAGTTAGCATGGCCCCCGTAGAATATTTAGTAAAAAATACTTTTTTTTTTTAAATGGCAAAAGGGTACATTTACGGCTCACTTATACTGTACATATAAGTGTGAATGTCTTAATTCCTCTGTTCTTTTTCTTTGCTTGCATTTATATTCAAAATCTCTGATTTTACCAAATTCATTTTTAACCACTCAACCCCCGGACCATATTGCTGGTCAAAGACCAGAGCCCTTTTTGCGATTCGGCACTGCGTCGCTTTAACTGACAATTTCACGGTCGTGCGACGTGGCTCCCATACAAAATTGGCGTCCTTTTTTCCCCACAAATAGCGCTTTCTTTTTGTGGTAGTTGATCACCTCTGCGGTTTTCAGTTTTTGCTCTATAAACCAAAATAGAGCGACAATTTGGAAAAAAATTAATATTTTTAACTTTTTACTATAATAAATATCCCCCAAAAATATATAAAAAATGTTTTTTTCCACAGTTTAGGCCGATATGTATTCTTCTACCTATTTTTCATAAAAAAATCGCAATAAGCGTTTATTGATTGGTTTGCGCAAAAGTTATAGCGTTTACAAAATAGGGGGTAGTTTTATGGCATTTTTATTAATATTTTTTTTTTAGTAGTAATGGCGGTGATCAGCGGTTTTTTTTTTTTGGTACTGCGACATTATGGCGGACACTTTTGACACATTTTTGGGACCATTGGCATTTTTATAGCAATCAGTGGTATACAAATGCATTGATTACTATAAAAATGCCACTGGCAGGGAAGGGGTTAACACTAGGGAGCGGGGAAGGGGTTAAGTATGTTCCCCTGGTGTGTTCTAACTGTAGGGGGTTGACTCACTAGGGGAAATGACTGATCACTGTTCATACATTGTATAAACAGACGGTCAGGCATTTCTCCCCTAAAAGGAGCGGGAGCTGTGTGTTTACACACACAGCTCCCGGTTCTCGCTCTGTAACGAGTGATCGTGGGTGCCCGGCGGTGATCGTGACCGCCAGGCACGCGCGCGGGAGCCAGGAGCGAGCGGGGGGGCGACTGCGCGCACCTAGTGGCCGCTTCGCCTGCCGACGTAGAGCTACGGGCTCTCGCGCAGGAGAGCCAAACTGCCGCCGTAGAACTGTTCTACGGCGGCTGGTCGGCAACCAGTTAAGTTTGACATTTCTCCATAGCTTTTTAGTAATTTCATTAAATTTGGTAATGTTATCTTAGGACAAGAGATGTAGAATAACACGTCATCAGCGGATGCGCTATGTTATGCTACTTGTCCCTAATCCTAATACCTTTTTATATATTTTGTTAATAAGGACTCTAGAGAGAGCACAAACAAAATTAAAACGAGAATGGAAGACAACAGGATTGAAATACCTAGGAATAAAACTGACACCATCTTTGGGGAAACTATCAAACCAACTATATACCACTCCTTAATGAAGTAAAAACAGTAATAAAAAGTTTATTAACTAGACCACTATCTTGGATTGGTCACGTGAACATGGTAAAGATGATAATACTACCAAAGTTTTTGTACAAATTCCAAATATTGGCAATTTCCTTACCTCATATATACTTTAAGATGTTGAAAGCAGTTATATTAAAGTATATTTGGCAGACTAGAAAACAGAGTACCGTATATACTCGAGTATAAGCCGACCCGAATATAAGCCGAGGCACCTAATTTTACCACAAAAAAAATGGCAAAACTTATTGACTCGAGTATAAGCCTAGGGTGTCCATCTGCATGCCTCATGTTGCCTCACTGTGTCCATGTGCATGCCTCACTGTGCCCATGCCTAGACTGATGTTTAACATGGGAGTCTATGGAAGGGGTGCCCGGGTTTGAAAAATTGGTGCTCCCCAGCCGTAGGTCCCACAGACACAGGAAGAGGAAGAGTGGGGCTACATGTGTGCCAATTTCCCGGTCCAGCGGACCTACGACCAGCCAGTATCACGTCCCCAAATTCACCAGAGAAATGACCGTATAACATTGGAGTCTATGGAAGGTGTGCCCAGTATTTGAAAAATCGGTGCTACCCGGCCAACAAACTTTGCACACTGGTACTGGGTCCCCAAAGTCCGGGAGATCAGGCGCAAAAAGGTGACTCGAGTATAAGCCAAGGGGGGCATTTTCAGTACAAAAAAATGTGCTGAAAAAATCGGCTTATATACAGTATACAGTTCTCTGTATTAAAGTGGAGGTTCCATCAAAAAAACTATTTTGCTTTAAACTGTAGCTTATGACTAAATAAGAAAAATAATTATTTTTTTTTACTCATCTGGAAATGCCTGTTGCTATGCGGTCCCACGAAATCTGCCTTTGAAACCACCTAGGATTCTGACATCATCTCCCTCTAATGCTCCTGGGAAATGTGTGTCATAATTTCCCAGGATGCAGTGCGCTGTCCAATTATCACTCCCCATCCAAGACTTCCAGGAAGTAAGTGCCTGTAGGCTTCACAATGCCCACAAGCAAAATGACAACGGTGTAGATGTAGTTTTATAAACTATCTTTTTTGAATATCTATGCGGATCGGCGGCGGATTGTAAAATAGTAAGTGACCAGATTTATATTATAAAAACGCAGGATGAAAGGACATACATTTAAAAAATGCTAATTGTGGTTGGAACTCCGCTTTAAGTAAAAATAAACTGCAAGGAGGCTTAACTCTACTGGAAGTTGAAACATACTATAAAGCAATATTAATATTGCGACTAATAGAGTGGACTAAAAAAAATATGAATTTAAAAAAGATGGGTGCAAATAGAGAAAACTTTGAGTAGTACACCATTGGGTAAAATTGTATGGATTCCTCCACAATATAGAGAGTTAGGCATAGACACGCATGGATTGACACTAGACGTATTAAAAACTCTGGATTTAATACACAAAAAAGCTAATTGGAAGTTTAATTCACCATTAATCTCATTAAGGGACACAAGTTACTTTTCACCTGGGAAAGGGAGATTATTTGGGGAATGAATAAGAAAAGGAAACGCACAGTTGGTAAACATAATGGAAAATGGAGAATTACTCACACTACAGGTCTTTAAGCACAGAAAAGGATGGGTGGTGATCGATGAATGGTGGTATTTTTAGTTGAGGCATTTTGTGACATTGTTACATTTTCTCCGGATCTTATTGGTTGCAGTATTACCACTAGAATGGTTGTGTACATCTAAAAATTCCAGACATGGGATATTCTGAATCTATAAAATGTTGCTGATGTTAGCCAGAACTGAGAAACCGCCATACATCGAAGAATGGGAAAATGAATTGGGACCACAAGTGTATGGGTTTCAATTAGGAATAATATTTAAAAATGGTACATGGTTCTGCAGTGAACAGAAACAATACAGAAATTAAAGCGGATGTTCCACCCCCAAAAAATATTAAAAGCCAGCAGCTACAAATACTGCAGCTGCTGACTTTTAATATAAGGACACTTACCTGTCCTGGAGTCCAGCGCCGTCCGCAGCAGAGCACGAGCGATCGCTCGTCACCCTGCTGCCATCCACGCTGAGGGAACCAGGAAGTGAAGCGCTGCGGCTTCACTGCCCGGTTCCCTACGGCGCATGCGCGAGTCGCCCTGCGCCCGCCGATTGGCTCCCGCTGTGTGCTGGGAGCCGAGTGTTCCCAGCACACAACGGGGGGGGGGGGGCGACGGGATGTGACGGAATGCCCGTCTTTTGCCCGTGAATGCCGGGCCGGAAGTGGGTGCAAATACCTGTCTTTAGACAGGTATCTGCACCCCCCTCCCCTCTGAAAGGTGTCAAATGTGACACCGGAGGGGGGGAGGGTTCCGATCAGTGGGACTTCACTTTAGGGTGGAGAACCGCTTTAACTATAAATGTTTGCCTAGATGGTATACAACCCCAGATGATGTTTACAAGTATCAAACAGGAATATCACTAAACTGCTGGCGAGGCTGTAATACTTTAGGAAATATGGCCCACATTTGGTGGGACGGTCCCAAAATTAAAAAATATTGGAAAGAAGTATTATCTCTGATTAAGGAGATTATAAAAATAGAAATACCCGAAGATCCATGGGTATGCCTATTCCACAGTACAGAGACTCCAATCAAACATTATAAAAATACTCTGATACCACATTTATTAAATGCTGCTAAAAGTTTAATCCCACCACACGGGCAGGAACAAGAGGGTCCAGTAATATGTGAATAAATGAGAAAAGTTGTATATAGATATAAAATGGAACAACTGCGATGTAGTGAGTGGGGTGAGAGTGGAAAATGAGGGTACATTTGGAAAAGCTGGATTGAATTTAAAAGAACAAGGAAATGCACTGAAGAGATCGGAGTAGAGGAAGTAAATATGGAAGATTGCAGAAGGAAACCGGGGGGAAAAGAAGAAAATAGGGATTAGTATACAGTTATTATTGGAAGATAATTTTCTCTTTTAATGTTTGTATGAGAATTATTGAAAATTAATAACAAGTTTCTTTGTTCAGATAGTTTTCTAACTCGGATATCACTGTCCTCTATCTGTCCTCAGTTAAAGTAATGCAGTGCCAAAAAGTAAACAATGATCTGGTCTTGAAGCGGGTAAATCTTCTAGAGGTCAAGTGGTTATTTGACTTAAAGAACTTATAAAACAAAAAAACATTTTCAAGTAGAATTGGGAACCCTGGATCAAAGACAGCAGAAGTTCTACTATTGTTTGACCTCTTTATTATCGCACTTTTGGATCATCTTTCTCATTCTACTAATCTTCCGCAACTCTTACCCACCTACCTGCCTAAGTTGGAAATGCCCTCCTTCCGGTTATAATCACTCAATTCCTGCTATATATTATACCACTATAACATATGCTGTCTCCCCTACAACTCCAAGATTATACTCTGTTACTCTCATGAGCAGCGAACCCCAACTTTTGCCCCAAGCGTCTTCCTGGAACACACACTCTCGTCCTCACTGGACCCTTCAGGGCCCAACATATGCTGACCTACCCTTAAAATTCAGTCTTCGGTGAACTCTTCCTTTGCCACTCATTGACTAACATTAAGGTGACACCTTACTCCCCCCCACTTTCCCTCTATTATATCTCCTCCCACAATCTCCTCCTCAATTATTAGTAACTACATATGTTAGGGGGGATATGATCAACATGTACAAATATATAAGAGGTCCATACAGTGGACTTGGTGTTGAGTTATTCACTTTACGGTCAACACTGAGGACAAGGGGGCACTCTTTACGTCTAGAGGAAAAGAGATTTCACCTCCAAATACGGAAAGGTTTTTTCACAGTAAGATCTGTGATAATGTGGAACAGACTCCCTCCAGACGTGGTTCTGGCCAGCTCAGTAGATTACTTTAAGAAAGACCTGGATACTTTCCTAAATGTACATAAAATAACTGAGTACTAAGATTTGTAGGTAAAGTTGATCCAGGGTAAATCCGATTGCCTCTCGGGGGATCAGGAAGGAATTTTTTCCCCTGCTGTAGCAAATTGGATCATGCTCTGCTGGGGTTTTTTGCCTTCCTCTGGATCAACTGTGGGTATGAAGTTGGGTGTATGGGATTGTACTGTGTTTTTTTTATTTTTTTTTGTTTATTTTTTGTGGTTGAACTGGATGGACTTGTGTCTTTTTTCAACCTGACTAACTATAACTATAAAAAAAAAACTATAACTATATGTTCAGATATTAAAGACTTTTTTAGTATATAAACTGGGGCCATCCTGATGGAGATGGCTTGGTCACAGTATAATCCCACTTGGGGTGACCGGTCCATACTCCATCACGAGGCCCTTATGTTTATGTTAACTATACTGCTTTGCTAAGTGGTTATTTATTTTGTACCTTTTATGTGTCATAAGATCATCACATGGTTTGTACCTTTTGAAATTACTCTTTAATAACCTATGTAACCTGGGTTCCGTTCCACCATCTTCTCATCTGACGTCATCAGGGGGCTGGCTGTCTCTTTCAAATTACTGATGACACATGGACAGTGTGCTGGAGATGCCTAAAAAGCCTCCAGTGATGTGTAGTAACAGTATCCTAGAAGGCACCGGGCAGGGGGGCAATGGGAGATGTCATTCTTGCCTAGGGGAGAAAGCCAGAGCTGAGGTTAAGTCCCACTAAATAGGTATTTAGGGGAAAAATTATTTAACAGAAAGAGGGAAAGAGGAAAATTGTATAAACTGATTAAAGAGGGAGAAGGTCCACTTTAAGGTGATAAGGCGATGATTGTGTTTGTAATTCCAGTGTGTGAATGCACAAGACATCTGCCACCAACAGGATTAGTAATTCTACAGCTGTGTTATTCTGGAAAAAAACAGGTCAGTCTAAATGTTCACATTAATTGTATCCAACTGCAAATACAGCACAAAATTCTCAGGGAGAACATCATTAATCATATAATCTCTCCTCACTGCTTAAAGGATTTCATTCTAAGTTCCCCAATGAAGCTTCGTTCATCTATTCTTCACACTAAAATACACCCCAGGAGCAAGAGAAGAAGGGAAATCTATCTTTCCTATACACCCTCCAGAAGAAAAGATCCAGCTACACAGTCTTTGAATTGGACAGTTTAAACTGGGTTACATCCCTATCGTGTTCAGATATATCTCATTTATCTTCTGTATGAGTCATTCATCCAAATATAGAATAGTCTTGGTTATCACTGACAGAGGGAAATCATCAGACTTTCATGTGTAAAATGTTCTATCCTTTTTCTGATTTCAATGCAAGCCAATAATTTAGCATTTTTAACCACTTAACGCCCGCCGCACGACTATTTACGTCCACAGAATGGGATCGGGACCCCCTCCGCTGCATGCGGCGGGCGGCTTACCTCCGGGAGCGATCCGACTCGAGGGGACGGCTGTTCGTTTCTGTCCGCTCCCTCGTGATCGCTTCCAGCCAATCCTGTGAGCCGCCGCCGTGTCACTTCCTCTGCCTGTAAAATGTAAACATAGGCAGAGGAAGTGATGCAGCTCTCATCTCTGCGGTATTTTCAAACCCCCGAGATGAGAGAAGAGTCACAGTAAGTCGCACCTAACACTACACTGACACCAGTACACATAGGCACATTTAACCCCTTCCGTTCACCCCCCTGTCACACTGTCACTGAATGCAGTGATCATATATGTACTGATCACTGCATTTAGTGTCGGTGTGACAGTAAGGCCGGGTACACACGGGCAAACATGTACGATGAAACCGGTCCGTCGGACCGTTTTCACCGTACATGTCTGCCCGGGGACTTCTGTACGATGGCTGTACTAACCATCGTACAGAAGTCCGCGCGTAAACAATCCGCGGGGCGTGTCCGCGCCGTCGCCGCGACGATGACGCGGCGATGACGCGGCGACGTGGGCGGGCTTGCCTTTTAAATGCTTCCACGCATGCGTCGAAGTCATTCGACGCATGCGAGGGACGGCGGGCGCTCGGACATGTACGGTAGGTCTGTACTGATGACCATACATGTCCGAGCGGGCAGGATTCCAGCGGACGGTTTTAAAACAAGTCCAGGAATATTTTCCCGCTGGGAAAAGGCCCGGCGGGCAAATGTTTGCTGGAATTCTGCCCGCTCGCGCCTACACATGACCGAACATGTATGCTGAAACTGACCCGCGGACCAGTTTCAGCATACATGTTTGGTCGTGTGTACGGGGCCTTAGTGTGACAGCCAGTTAGTGTTAGGTCCAGGGTAGCCCCGTACCCCCCCTAATAAAGTTTTAACCCCTTGATCACCGCCCTAGTTAACCCTTTCCCTCCTTATTGCCAGTGTCACTAAGCGATCATTTTTCTGATCGCTGTATTAGTGTCACTGTTGCCGCTAGGAAGCAAATTTTTTTTTTTATTGCGATTTTTTTTTACTAAAGACATGTGGCTGAATACATTTTGGCCTAAATGTTCGACTAAAATTTAGTTTATTCAATTTTTCTTATAGCAAAAAGTAAAAAATATTGATTTTTTTTTCAAAAATGTCGCTCTATTTTTGTTTATAGCGCAAAAAATAAAAATCGCAGAGGCAATCAAATACCATAAAAAAAGCTCTATTTGTGGGAAGAAAAGGACGCAAATTTTGTTTGGGAGCCACGTCGCACGACCGCGCAATTGTCTGTTAAAACGACGCAGTGCCGAATTGTAAAAACGCCTCTGGGCATTTAGCAGCATATTGGTCCGGGGCTTAAGTGGTTAAAGGATTTGTATTCATACTACAATAAATGGCTTAGGTAATATTAAAGCCCCGGGAAAAGAATAAGCTATTGCACTGACTGAAACCCAACTGTCAATAAATGGGGCACATACTGTAAGAGGGCCAGGGGAACATCGGGTGGAGTGGATGCTGCTCCTCTCAGAGTAGGTCTTGAGATCCTAATGCACATATAAAAAAACAAATACAAAAGGTTGCCTCCATCTTGGTGTAGAGATTTATTAGAAAAAAGTATAAAAGACAATAAAAATGCACTCGCTAGATAATATTGGGATCAAGGCTTGTCATGGACCCATATAGACCTCCATGGGATCACTGTAGAGCTCAGCAGGCATGTGGCTAGTTGAAGCAGAGTTCTTGATGGAAGTGCAGCTGTCAGGCTTCAAGCTAGAGCAAGCCTATGGTTTAATAAAGAGGCCCTCCTGTCTGCCCTGAAACATGTAGCCACATCCCCTCCACATTCTGTCATTACCCAGCGGAAGTGCTGTTTAGAGCCACAGCCCTCTTGCCACTTCTGGAAGCTGCTGTTGCCTATGTTTCGGCTTGAAGCCTAACAGCTGCACTTTCATCAAGAACTACTTCAACTAGCCACATGCCTGCTGAGCGCTGCAGCCTCACAGTGATCCTTTGGAGGTCTATATGGGTCTACGACAAGCCTTGATTTACTTTTATCTAGTGAGTGCATTTTTATTGTCTATTGGGTTTGATTTACTAAAGGCAAATAGGCAGTTGCACTCTGCAAGAGCAGTTGCTCCAAAGCTTAGTAAATTAACAGAAACTGCTGACTTCCAATCATGTGCAAGCACTAATGCTGTTTTTTTTTTTCTTTGCTTGTGATTGGGTATTCTTTACAAGTAAAAAAAAAAAAACGGATAATTGAGCGCACTCCCAAAGTGTACCTGTATGTGATACATACTGGGGGGGAAGGGGGGGGGGGAGAAAGGCAGAGGAATGGGTGATGAGATGACAAGAGTCCAGATAAATAGTTAATGGATGTGCATTAATCCATGTCAAATGTCCATAACAATGTAATAGTCAAATTGAAACTTTGCTAGATGGCAGCCAGCTGACAGATGAAGCAATCTGTAGAACAACATAAAAGACAAAAGCGGCGCTTCTAGACGTAGCAAGTAAGGAATTTATTTTTAAAATGGCAAAAGGTGTATAAAAAACCTACTCACAAACCGAGTGTTAGGTTAGGCATGGGAACATAAGAGCTGTCATCCGCGAGGGTCCCGGTGGAGGCTGTAATCACTCGTGCTGAAACTAGCTGTGTCCTTGCCACAGGCGGCGGTGGGGACCGAACGCTTTCGGAACCAAAGAGAAGGGAGCTTGTTTCCACGGTGTGCTGCGTGTCTGACGTCACTTCCGGGCGCAGGAGGATGCGCGCGTTCAAAACATTCGCGTTTCTTCATCAGGCATGATGAAGAAACACGAATGAGTAGGTTTTTTATACACCTTTTGCCATTTTAAAAATAAATTCCTTACTTGCTACGCTTAGAAGGCTCCGTTTTTGTCTTTTATGTTATTCTTTACAAGTGAAGGTTTACCTCATTTACTAAGCTCATTTACTAAGCTCTGAACTACAGTCTATTTGCCTTTAGTAAATCAACCCCATTGCTTGTCAATCTATTCTGAAAAGCGGTCAACTGGGGATCGCTTTTCAGAAAAGTGTTAAGCACTGCTGTGTACGTGAATGAGTCTTTACTATGTTTTTCTCCCTCCTCGTAATGTCCTTCATGAGTTGCCTATCTTTTCCTCTTCACTTCTGTTTGTTTGGAACAAGCAGTGCACAATAGTTGCAGTCATGTACACTTCTTTACTCACACTACAAATCCCATAGTCTATTTCAGAAGCAAGCAAGTGGGGTGGCTACGTTGGAATCATGAGGAACGAACATAACCATTCTCTAACCGGAAGTTTAATTACAGCAGCAAAAAATAAATTTGGGGGGGTATGAGATTTATAGAAGGGACTTTTCTGAGGTAAGTGCCGGTTCACACAGGGACAACCCGACTTACAGCGCGACTTTGCAAGGCGACTTGTAGCAACTTACAACGCGACTTAAAGTTGCCTCCAGGACAGGTGACGTTGGCTGTGGCCAATCACAGAATAATCAGCTCTGTGGGAGGGAGGGGTTTGCCTGAGTAAACGATTTTATTTTCCTGTAAAGTTGCTTCAGTTAAGACAGTGATCCGACTTTGGAGGCGACTTCCATTGAAATCAATGGGTACAAGTTACCTACAAGTTGGATTGAAGTAGTACAGGAACCTTTTCTGAAGTCGGAGCTACTTCAGTAAACTAGTACATTAAAACGACTCTCATTCACTTCAATGGAATTTCTAATGTTGCGCTGTAGTGTGAACCGACACTTAAGCTGCGTACACACGATCAGTCCATCCGATGAGAACGGTCTGAAGGACCAATCTCATCGGTTAACCGATGAAGCTAACTGATGGTCCATCGCGTCTACACACCATCGGTTAAATAACCGATCGTGTCAGAACGTGGTGACGTAAAACACAACGACGTGCTAAAAAAAAATTAAGTTCAATGCTCCCAAGCATGCGTCGACTTGATTCTGAGCATGCGTGGATTTTTAACCGATGGTTGTGCCTACTAACGATCGGTTAGGAATCCATCGGTTAAATTTAAAGCAAGTTGGCTTTTTTTTAACCGATGGTTAAATAACCTATGGGGCCCACACACGATCGTTTTTTACCGATGAAAACGGTCCATCAGACCGGTGTCCTCTGTTTAACCTATCGTGTGTACGAGGCCTAAGACTACATACTTGAATTAAACATTTTTAACCACTTTCAGAAGTCCCTTATAACATTTTTACAATAGAGAAAGCCCAAATAGTTCCATCTTCCATTACTGCGTCTGGGACATGGAAATCGCAAGATTCCTACTTACACACCACAAACCACCTATTATCTTGCTTTCTTACACCGTACAGAGTTCCAATGGGACTTGCTGGGACAATAGAGTCGCCTTGCTTTGTAATGCAACAATTGAAAAGAAAACATTTTCCTGCAGTAAAGGCTTGAAAACAATAATGCCCGAATGTATTAGCTCCATCCAAAAGATGGTTCTGTTTTGGTTGACAGAATTCATTCTGGAGCTAATAAATAACTCATAACTCGTTTTCAATAAAGAGTGAATTGTCACTGCAAAGAATATGAAACTCAAGGGCATTCAAAGTTGTAAGTGTGGAAACTACAAAAAAAAGATGATTGCAAAGACATTACATGATTATTATTATTATTATTACTACTGCAATGGGTTCTTTTCTTACAAATACAATTTCATCAGAGACTGTGCTCCTCACATCTCACATTTATCAGGTGTTAAATAAGCTTTCTTGTAACTATTGTTCTTGTAATGTGTTTTTTAGCTTCATTAGTTTGTCATCTTATATGTTAATGTTTTTTTGTTTTCCAATTTTAGATTTTTTTTCAATCAATCGATTCCTCTAGCACTATGCTAATTTATTTTTTTAAATGAGTTTTGAAAATAGGGAAATGAGAATTTAAGAAACATTTGAACTGTCTATCCCGGTGGTGATATAAGTCTTGGGGGCTGCTGAATATTTTAGAAAGCTGTGACAAAATGTGACCCAAGGAAATAAATATATGAGTTTTTACATGTTTTTACGGGTACAGCCAACCTAACCATAGCATGTCACATAATGGTAACATATCTATGTAGATAAATTAAAATGGATACAAGCAAGTACCTTATAGTGTCTGGAAATACATTAAAGCGGAACGTCACCCATAAGGGGAAGTTCCACTTTTCTGCCTCCCCGCCTTCAACATACTTGACACTTTATTTATTTTTTGTGGGGGGTTACTCATTTTTTACCGGTACCTGCTCACTCTTCTGCTTGGATCGAGGACCTCTCTCTCTTTGCCTGCAGCTTTCTGGGACACATCCCAGGTCCCAGAGAGCTGCGGGACAATTCACCAAGCGAAGCGTGGCTTACGATAAACGCAGTGAGAAGCTATATGTGAAGCTGCAAGTCACAGCCAGCTTCCCATACTAAACATGCTGGTGCTAGGGACCCTGAAGACAACATGGTCAGCTGGCTAGTTCCATGGATCTTAGAGTATGTAAGCCCAAAATTTCATATTCCTGATATGTGCCTGCTGTGCCATGTACTTGTATGAGAAAGTATCCAGTTCTCTTTGTATTGCCTTTGTGTGAAATCCCTGGTGTTCTGCCAGTCCCTCTGCTTTCTGATTAAAGCAGACCTTCGCCCTCTGCCGGGGGCAGACCCCTACCGAGTGACCCCCATAAGAAGCCGCTTCTAATGGGGTCACTCGTGCATGCTTAATTCCGATGTGGGCTGTTGGCGTTTTATTCAGACACACAGTTCAGCTTAGTCCCACCCCCTGCTCTCTGCTCAATGACTCCCTCTGCTCTTAAGTGTACATATTTCCAGGACCCAACTGGTAATTGCTGCAGCACCCACCATTTTATGAGCTATATCTACCAGGAACGTGTACGATAGGAATATTAATCAGACTGTCCCTCTGCTCTCAGCAAAGCCTGTGAGACAGGGAAGAAGAGCTGCTGCAGACATGGAGAGAATGCATTAATGTAAAGAAACCTTTTACCTTTACAACCACTGTAAATATTTACTGAGTTTCTGGTTGGGTGGTGTGACAGTATGAGGCTTTGTCACTATGGAGATGGCCAGGAAAAAGACAGAGTTTGCATGTCTTCTGACTGCAGGGCTACAGAGCACTTATTTTGAGAGGATAAAACTGCTCTGTCAGCTTTCTTCAGGTTTTACTATATCTGGATGGGCCTCTGTAGTTTGGAGATTCCTAAGAGTCTTAAGTGGGGTGGAATCTCCAACTCTGTGTCCGGGTGTTGTGGACAGCCAGCAGGGTGTGTGCCCAGGTGCACACAGCCCATATAACGATGGGCTTGTGAGAGCAGTGTGAGGTGGAAGTTGGAGTTGGTGCAGTGGCTGCCATTTGGATTCAGAGCCGTGTCAGGAGACCTGGTTGTGTCTGTCTGAGACTGCATCCCTGGTATGGGGGACTTCTTGCCCAAAGGACGGGGAAGGTCGCGATGGCTACATGGGCCTGGATAACTAAGAGAGGGTCTGGAAAGCTGGGAAAGCCGAAGTGGCTTTTAAGTCCAAGGGGGATGAAGGAAGTCCTGAAGTCTCAGGGAGAGTGAGCAACCCCAGGGGGGGCTGGATAATCCCGTTAAGGCCAGGAGTAGGCCTGTTCAGCAAGGAACAGCAAATTGAAGCAGAATGAGCCTAAGAACCAGGTGGCTCTGTATTTATTATTAATTTGTGTTTACTGGAGAAGAACCCCTGTGTGGGCAATCCATGTGTGCATGGGCTATTATTTCTGCTCCTTTTAAATAAAAACAGGCTTCTATGCCCTTAAACCTAATAGCCGACTGCTGTGGACTGACTGAAAAATTCATCTATCTCTGAGCTAGACAACCCACATAATACATTGGTGATGAAAAACACCTTTTGATGGTGGTCATTGGTAAAGTGTCCCCTTATGATTAGTGGGATCTAAATCAAACATTGGCATTGGCGATGTTTGTTTCCCCCTGGGGGAAGCTCACCCCCACCCGGTGTCCCTTGCTTTGGCTCTGACACAGCTTATCTTCCACTGTCTTTCCTGGCATTTACCAGCAAAGCACAGCATGCATAACTCAGAAAAATTTTATCTCACATGTTGGAATTTGTTTACATAAAAATTCAGGGGTGTAAGCAATCCAGTAATGGCAACTGAAGCTCAATTCCGATACTGCTGGGTCAAACCAGAAAGTTCCCAGCTACGTCAATGCCACCATCTCTGGTTTTGCCTAGTGTCATTGGTACCAGAACTATATAAACTTTGGTAAGCAAAAGTTTAGAAAAGCTTTGGTGTTGCCAGACCTGGTTCAGCCTAGCGACCCCCATGCCTTTGTTTTAATATGTCTGTATAGTTCTAGAAACTCTGATTTGTTGACAGAAGTTTGGTACAGCAGACATGTTCTAAGAAGTACTGTACTTTTTCTCTTTTCTGTCACACTATGTCCTTCTTTTCTTCTGTGTCTCTGCCGAGCCCTGACAGCTCTGAGGCATAATGAACTTGCCCTTGTGAAACAATATGTCAGTACCCTGAATGGGATTTTAAAATCTCAAGGCAGCCTGGAAAACAAACTAAAGCAATGAAAGAAATGCATTTTGGAAAAGCTCCACTTCATTACATCTCTAATCAATCTAAAAGTGTAAATATGACACTCCGCTCTTCTGAAACAACAAGAGGTAATTAAAAGTAAAGAAAGCGAAAATGAGAGACAAATGAAAATCACTATGGAGGCTTTTAGATTCTGGTGGTTATATTTTATTAGCTTCTTGTTGATTTATGATAGGACTTAAATTACTTTTCAGTGCCACTAAGAAGATTATAAACACTTGTTTAAATGTCTATTGCTATGCAATGAAAACTTAAAAAAAAAAAAGAGTTGCAAAATGAGTTTCATCTCTAGATCAGTGTTGGTGAGATTAGATAAAAGGGGTGTTTAGCTTGATTTATTTTGGGAGCATAGGGAAAATGCTCAGAACATCCACCAATGATAGGATGACCAGATGTCCCCAGTTTTAGAGGACAGTCCCTGAATGTAGTGGCCCGTTTTCGGGAAAAAAAGGGTCCTCAATTCAACTCTAGTTTAAAGAATTAATTCATAATTCAGAATACTTAAATAATACGAAAGGGAAATTATTGACTGTGCCACTGATTTCTGTCCAGCTTTAATAATGGTATCCCCGGCCCGAGTGGCTTCAGCATGGTAATTTGTTTTACCAACATTTCTGTGACTGGCATGGGGCAGGCGGAGGAAGGGCAGAAGTGTGATACCTGTCCTACTGAAGAAGCCCCATTCTAGGGCGTAACGCACATAGGAGCGGTTTTGTCTTGGTACCAGAAGCTTATGGTGAGCTTGGAATTGATATGCAATACGCAAATTATTCATACGGTTTTATGTGAGTGTATTTTTATTTTCTTTTTACAAAATGAACATATACAGTGAGAAATATTAGTCTCCTTTTCTGTCCTATGTTGTTAATGCTCGCATGGTCCATGGTGGATGTATCTCAGAGGAATAAAGATGGAAAGCAGACCTGCATGATATACCCACATATGCGAAAAGTTGTATAGACCTCTTAAGCAGCTTTGAGGTCAATTATCGAGGTAAGCAGACTCACAGTACACTGGGTGTAGAGTGTTTGGCACTTTGTGGATTAGGGGTGTCACTACTATAGAAGATTGTATTTATCTTTTATCACTGAATTTTTTATGAGACTGTATCTAGGTTTCTATATGAAGTCACTCTTATAGAGGATCTGCTTTTATATACAGTATATGTGCCTCATTTTTGAGGGTTTTCGTTATTATATGTTTTGGGGGATTTTTTTACTTTGTCATTAAGTTAATTTCTTTTTTTGGACAACTTTAATACAGTAGCGCTGCACCAGTTTATAGATTGATTTTACTATTGTGTGCTGTGGAATCACTTTTCATATGTTAGCTAGCAACCCATTTTTATACATTTGGGTCTACGTGGATGTATTTTTGATCACATTGTCTAAGGTTACATGCCAATATATAGTTTGTCAGGTTAAAAAAAGACCCCAGTCCACCTAGTTCAATCAATATATATAAAAAAAAAAATCATACAATCCCAGAATACACACCCTTTTACCTCGCTTTCAGCCCTATACAATTGACACATGGCCCCAATTGATGCCTAAAAGGTTTTTCCTTTTTCTTTTTTCTATGTATCTTTTATTGCCCATTTGCATTCTTGTTGTAACAGTATTTCTGCTCACCTGAATAGGGGATCGATACATATTTATGGTCTTTTGGTTTATGACCTGACCTATTTCTAATTTTCACTGTGAGTCATCTGTATAGGCTGGTTTATTTTCAGATACACAATCCTTTACCTACAGTTGATAAAGAGAAAGGCGAAAAAACCCAGCAAAGCATGATACAATTTGCTACAGTAAGGGAACCAAAATTCCTTCCTGATCCCCTGAGAAGCAATTGGATATTCCCTGGATCAACTTTACCTATAAATGTTAATGTCATGTGGTCTACGCTGTCTATTCCCTTTTGGCTTATGTGAACTTTTTTAATGGGAGGTAAGAATATGGATTATTTGCCGCCTTACCCTTTTTTTGTGTGAAGTAATTCTTTGTATAGAGGTCTTGTTTCTGAGAGTGGGCCCCTATAATATTAAACCTCTCTGTAACAGCAAAATTATCCTTACTGGAAACACTAACCTGCCCTATAATCCTTATATTAACCCTTTCTTTAACCCCAAAACTCTTATTCTCCCTGTAACACTACGCCCAATAGAGAAATCACACATTTAGAAATGAAGAGGCTGCACACTCCGAAAAATTGCAATATTGAAAAGTTCCCCCAAGGTTTTTTTTCAGCAGCAAAAAGGGGTTAAAATTTATCAAAAGAGGTAAACATTTGTAAAATTATTTTTATTGCCATATGAAATTCCAATAGCATGTATGAATTAAAAATTAGGTCTGGCTATACAATACAAAACACATTTCATCATAAACAGTGATGTTTAAACAGTGGAGCAAAACATTACATTACAGAATGAGAGCCACATAGATACTCAGGCGCGTTTCGACCTGTACTGTTATGGTCTTCGGGGGGGTTATTTAATCTAAGAAAATAAATACATTAAGAAACGCAAAATTCAAAATTTCATAGTGCACACACATCTATGTACACGACAATGGTATATTTACCACTAAAAGATGGAATTGGAACAGAGATCCTATAACCAGAAAATTTTAATAAATTGGATAGTCCCGATGGATCCATGATCAATCCTCGTCCTCCCAAGACGTAATCCAGTCCAAAGGAGCTTGCAAGAAGCCACACTTTTGACACCTGCAGAGGAAAAAACAAATGGCACCTGCGGTATGATTCCCATTGATGATAATAAATTATTACATGTTATATGATCAAACCTTGAGGGTACTGACAGAATGCCAGACTAACAATAAATATTTTTTTATATATGTTATTCATATTCATTATATTTGTTTATTGTATAAATCAACCTTATGTTATATGAATATGTGCATATACATGTTACAACACTGTTATGTGCATTGTAGTGTGGTGCACTGGCAAAAGATTAGGGTCCGGGTACTGGTCCACTGTGGTTTATGGCAGTCCAATTATTTTAAATGAGTTGTGTAACGCAGAGCACATTGATGTGTGACAAAACGTGTATTATTTAATGTACTGCACCTCAGCTGTTAGGTGTGCCTAACTCTCCATGTAACCCCATAATGAACTCTCTGACCCCAATATAAACCTTTCATATAACCCTCATACTAATCCTCTGGGTAACCCCAACACTAACTCTCCCTGTAACTCCAGCACATGCCTTCCTGTAACTCACACTAATCCTTTTATCTCTCGCACTAACCCTCCCTGTACTCCTAACACTAATGTTCCCTGTAACCCGAAAATTAACCCTCCCTACAACCCTCCCTGAAACTATTGACGGGACAAGGTTCTCTGCCACTCAAGCTGGGGATGCCAAACTGTGCTCACCCAAGAGCTGTTTAACTGGGCACCACAAATTCAGTCAAAACACAAGATAGAACATTTATTCTATGCCTCACCTTGTTATTTTCCCTTGATTTGTGGAAAAGATTGGTGGCCAGACATGGCTTAAAGTCTCCACATACTCCTCTGGCTCCATTGTTGCATAATGCAGCATTCTCCCCAGGTCTCCACCCAAATAATTTCTCCTGGTGGGTGAACAAAGGTTTACTCTGCATTGCGGACCTATATAACCATAGGGGTGCTTTGTCACAGACTTGGCTACGTGAACAGTATCAACTTCCGGACTCGGAAATGTTTCGATATTTGCAGCTGATGAATTTCCTGCACTCTCTGAAATGCGAGCCTGATCAGTCCTCTTCCATCTCAATAGAACACCTTTGCAGGTGAAAAAGGTGCAGCACACTGGTCACTGCTGGAAAGTGCAGAGGTTTTGGATTAAGGTGTATAATTTTATCTACTCACTAACGCAAGTGAATTTGGTGAAATCACCTCAGCAGGCACTATTTGGGCGCATACCAGAGGGACTACCGAGACGCACTAGGAGACTACTGTAATTGCTTTTATTTTTACAGTGGGCAGGATTTCCATTGCCAGTTCTTGGAAATCTCCCAAAATCCCCGTTGAGCTATGGAAGTCTAAGCATTCATGGATAATGATTAACAAATGACTCTCGGTCATTATTAAATATCAAGATGGTATTTATTTTTTAAACCTGGGATCACCTATTCTTCACCTTCTCTCTAAGCATAGAATGATATTTATCGGCTGGTCGGTGCACTTCCCTCCTCCTCATTTCTTCTTTCTTCCTTCTTACCTCTTGCAATGCATTTTGCAACTCGTTTTATTGTTTTCTTTTTTGCCTTTTATTTTATTTTGATTGTGAATAAACGGTTATGAGGCGGTATTAACTGCCCCTTAGTGAATTGGGTGGGAGGACAGAGTTCCGATGGACGTCTGCATCCCAGTTGCCAATTTATCACAGGTCATTGTTGTCTACTTAAGGATGGACGACAAGCTACACTTTTTTTTTGTATGCTAATGTTTTTTTTGTATGCTAATGTCATGTCTTCTGTAGTGTGTTGTAATGTAAAGGCATCAGCTGCCACCACCCAGTACGGCGCCCAAGGCTATGCCTCTACTGTCTCTGCCTGGACCTGGCCCTCCTGTAACCCTCACATTAGCCCTCCCTGTAACTCTGGCACTAACTCTCCTTTTAACCCTAAAGCTAGGTCTGTATGCTTATTATCCTGTGCAGTGATCCTCTGTGTCTTAAAAAAAAAGAATTTTCTCACGAAAAGTAGTAGTAGAGTCTTGTACTGTATTGGCCATCAATTTATTTAGAAACGTTGTCGTTTAGGGGATACCTTTTATTGGCTAACTATTAAAGATGCAAGCTTACCAAGCTCTTTAGTTCCCTTCCTCATGCTTTTTACAGTTTTCTGAAAAAAATTGTAATAGTTGTAAAAAACACATATTTATAGACAGAGTTAAATGGAGGAGCAGCAAAATACAACCATTAAGAAAATACAACTTTTTTTAAAGAATAAATCCAGGAATTTTATTTTTGTGGCATGCTGACCAAGCTGGATCAATATAACTATGTATATTCTATACCTGACTGATACCTTTGGAAGCTGGAAGTCACTGAAGTAGACACCGCTACTCCAGTGATCTCTGCTTGCTTCCTGGTCTCGTGCTGAGCAGTGGCGGCCAGTCCATTAGAGGTGCATGGGTGCCCTCCCCCCATCCATGCGTCCGGCCCCCTAATCTACATGCGGGGAGCAGGACGCATAGATTCCAATGGGGTCTTTTTTTTTAAAGCACTTGATTAGAACCAAAGGCTCTTATAGGCTTAAAAAAGGGGTGGGCTCAAGGTGAATAGCACTGCTCCCTGAGCCCACCCAGTTGTGTGACAATAGCGAATCTCTATCCAGCCAATCAGGAAGCAGGACCTGAGACCCTTCACCCAGTTGGCTGAAAATACAGGTGATCCTATTGGCCTCCTAGGAGGAGAAGGGAGGAGACGCATGGCCTCTTTGAGGAGACAAACCAACCGGGGGGTGGTTGTGGGTGCATTGTTTTCCGCAACCCCCCCAAAAAAAACACTACCTGCCACTGGTGCTGAGCGGCCATCCTGGAAGCTGGAAATGACTGAAGACTCTCTGAGATTTTTCAGCGGATGGATTCTATGGTGTGTACATTCCTGCGGATATTTATCCGTGGAAATTTCCCAATTCCAGCAGATAAAAATTTGTAGACATGTCTACAAATCTATCCGCTTGAATTGGCTCCCGCGGAATGATCCGGTGGTCTGTACAGACTCACCGGATCGATCCGTCCGAAGGGATCCCCCGCATGCGTCGTAATGATTCGACGCATGCGTGGAATTCCTTTTATGACAGCGTCGCGCACGTCGCCGCGTCATCATCGCGGCGACGGCGCGACACGTCATCGCGAGGGGATTTCGGCGCGGATTTCGATCCGATGGTGAGTACACTCCATCGGATCCAAATCCGTGGAAATCCTTGAGAGGATTTATCCGCGGATACGGTCCGGTGGACCGTATCCGCGGATAAATCCTCTCGTGTGTACTAGGCCTCACGGATCCTGCGTTGAGGGGCCAGCCTGATGAATTTTGAACACAGGAGATTGGCCACTCAGTACTGGTGCCAATCAGAGCATGCTTTGCATTTTCTGGATTAATGCAAAGCCTTCTCTAGCTGGACAACGTGGAGAGTGTGATGTCACTGTTCTGCCTCTCCTCCTTATCCTATCAGAGAACACTTTGCATTCCTTCAGAAACTATGCATTTCAGATACCTCTTCCTTGAAGTTGTATATGGGATTCCCCACAGTCCACATCATCTTGGTTTTTTAACTGCATCACTACCTTCACTACCTAGGAAATCTGCAGAAGCCAGATTATAGGTTCCTTAGGTTTTAATACTCTAAAAATTGCATATTTTTTGAGGTGCTTGCACTGTACTTTGCACATCTAGAGGGACACTGGAGTTGGACCACCCAGCTTGACAGAGAGGTCCAGTCAGGTACAGTCACTGTTTGGTGATTCTGACAGCTGTTAACACTGGTAGAACTTTGTTCAAAAATTTCTGTTCGGTTTTCTAATGGTTAGTGGTATAAATCGACGTTCACTTTCAGCTGTAGTGATGAGAAAATTTGACGGAACAGAATGGAAAATTTTTCTCCAACAACAAAAATTATAACAGTGAATTTGGCTTTCATTCGGGAAGATATAATATTGTAATGAAGCTCGTTTAACCACTTGACCTCCGGAAGATTCATATTTCAATATTGAAAAAAAATACAAACTATGGTGTGTATATTTTTATACTAGTAATGACGGCGATCAGCAACTTATAGCGAGACTGCGATATTGCGGTGGACAGTCGGACACTAACTGTAACTCGGGGGGAACCAGTGACCCTAATACAGTGATCGTTGTTAAAAATATACACAGTCACTGTACTAATGACACTGGCCGGGAAGCGGTTAAACATCTAGGGCAATCAAATGGTTAAATGTGTGCCCAACCAGGGATGCTTTGCAGGCAAAGAAAATCCATCACATCCCTGCTGTCAGGACAGAGCTCTACATTGTTTACATATGCAGAGCTCCATTCAGCTTCTCTCCTTGAGGATCAGCGAGTACTGGGGGACATCCATTGGCTGGCACCTGCTGATTGGCTTTTGCTGTGACTAATCACAGCAGTAGCGCCCCCTACCCAGGAGTGCAGAATCATGTGTATATATATATACGTGATTCTGCACAGAACAGCTGCCCTGTAGCAATAAATCTGCTTTAGTACTCTCGTGAAGTGGTTAATGCATCTGGGTTTCCAGTCTAATAGCAGATCTGGAAGAACTGTTAAGGGCTTTCAAAGGAAATTAGTTGACTCAGTGATGGCAAGAAAAAATGGGCCAGATTCACATAGAACTGCGACGGCATAACGTATCGTAGATACGTTACACCACCGCAAGTTTTCATCGCAAGTGCCTGATTCACAGAGCACTTGCGATGAAAACTACGCTGGCGGCCTCCGGCGCAAGGCGGGCCAATTCAAATGGGCATGTGCCATTTAAATTAGGCGCGCTCCCGCACTGGACCTACTGCGCATGCTCCGTTTCGCAAATCCTGTCGTGCTTTGCGCACCGTGACGTCATTTTTTCGAACGGCGACGCGCGTAGCGTACTTCCGTATTCCCGGACGTGTTACGCAAACGACGTTCATTTTTAAATTTCGACGCGGGAACGACGGCCATACTTTAGACAGCAATACGTTTGCTGACTAAAGTTAGGGCACCTAAAACGACGACTAACTTTGCGACGGGAAACTAGACTAGCGGCGACGTAGCGAACGCGAAAATCCGTCGTGGATCCACCGTAACTCCTAATTTGCATACCCGATGCTGGTTTACGACGCAAACTCCCCCCAGCGGCGGCCGCGGTACTGCATCCTAAGATCCGACAGTGTAAAACAATTGCACCTGTCGGATCTTAGGGATATCTATGTGTAACTGATTCTATGAATCAGTCGCATAGATAGAAACAGAGATACGACGGCGTATCAGGAGATACGCCGTCATATCCCCTTTGTGAATCTGGCCCAATGTTCTGACGAATGTTTTTTTCTGAATTTCTTTACGAATGTTCAAACCAAAATCCAACTGCAGATGGCCAGTTTAGGATATGAAGAGCTGACCTAAAAGGGTCACATCAAGAAGCTAGAAAATGTGTTTTTAGTGACAGAAACAAGCAGGTCTGTGGGATGGTGGACACCTGCTGGTATTTTCTTTATCTACATTGACTATCACTTTTCTAAGATAAGATATTTTTTTTTCCGCAATCAATGTGTATTTTTTAATCTTTGGGTTGGGGTGATAGAACAAAGTAGAGAAGTGACCCTTTCTCATCTTACCTTTGCTTTTCCAATGTTCAAGCCCCAGCAGGAAGCTTGTTTTCACTTATCTTCTTCTCAAGGTCATATTCCAAGAGACCAATGAAACTATCTGCCTGTGATGAGCTGCATGCAGATTGAAGAATGCAGCCCCACTGGCCCCTCTGTTTAATGACTGTCAATGAGTGAATGCTAGGAATCTAATTTTATCAATCTACCCACTTAGAGAACAGTCAATTTCATTTACTATAGGGGAATTAAATGGTCTGAGTCCTTCACAGCAATTTCAACATACCAATTCCCTATATTAGTCTAAGCATACATATCTTCTTGTTATTGATGCAAGAAAATTGCAGTATTAATAGGAAAATGCTCTTTGGTTCTGGTGCTGTATAGCTCTGAAATGCTAATTAGATCATAGCGGTCCATGTCTGCTGGGATTTTTTTTATCTTTAGTCTTTTGTGGGTCAGTGCCAAGGGCAGCAAGGTTAGGAGGGCAACAGCAAGCTTTAAAAAGAACAAACTGTCAATATCCTTTTCCTATTCAGTTTCCTTTTTCAGGCCACCTCTAAATATATTTTATTAGATTTAGAAAGATAACTGTAGGATGAGAATGGCGGCCCCTATATTATTCCTCAGAAAGCTTTACATTATGTAAATCCCCAAATTTGAATTCAAATAAAGTAATTTGAAGCTCTGTTATGTGTGCTAAGGGGACTCTTCACCCTGCTTTTATTTATTTTGATAGGAAAATAGTGCAGCGCCTTCAAAACCGCATATTACAAGATTGAACCATAATGTGCAAAAAACATCCGCAATACTTAAATATAATAAAGAATTTGTGTAAATAAAGTCCAAAGCGAAAAAGTACAAATATGTGTATGAGGCAGGAGCTACATGCTTACATCTCGCCACCACTTCCCTGATTGGAACTGGAGGCTCTCTTTGTAAGTACACTGTTTCATTTGTCGGGACAATTGTTTTACTGGCATTTGGATCAAGCCATTTACCTTTTTATGTGATATCTATACTTTTTAATAAAAATACTACACTATGTGGTCTCCTGCTTGTGGCTCCGTGCAGTGAGCGTTTTCCCCCCAGACAGTATCAAGTAAGGCCCCTTTCAGACGTATGGACGAACGGTCCGTTTATTACAAGTCCGTTTACGGACTTGTAATGGTTCCCTATGGGATTGCAGACGTTAGCGGATGATGCATCCGCTAACGTCCGCAACCATCCGCGTCCGCAAAGATCCGCTTTTGCGGACGGAAGAAAACCCTATTTTTCTTCCGTCCGGCAGAACGGATCGGATGAATACGGACACACGGTCCGTATTCATCCGATTCCCCATAGGGGAGAGCGGAGGAGAGACAGGGCGGTCTCTGCACTGTGTGCGGGGACCGCCCTGTCCGCCGTCAGCTCAGCAGGGATCCCCGCTGAGCCGACGGACACACACGGATCGGATCAATTACGGATCCGCTCCGTGTGAAAGAGGCCTAAACCTTCTGACTGTCCCCATTGGTGAGAAATGGAACTGTCAGGTGTCCCCAATGTGAAAATGGAGTTGGTTAACCACGTGTGAGGGATCCTGTTCATACAAATGCTCATCTCCATTTTACAGGTATCTCCCCCCACTTAACACCCCATGTCAACAGGTACGATCAACACTCCCCTTATTCAACCCTGCTACTATAGATGAGGTTGCTAAACTAATTTCAACACCCACTTAACCACCTGCCTCCTTGACACTGTTCCGTCTCAAATACTAAGGTCACTTTCTGACTCTATCCTACACTCTCTAACCCACCCATCATTTTGTGTTTGTCTCTCTGTGGTAGAACATCATTGCTGGGTGTCAGGCACTGCCCCCGTGGGTTTTGTGCTGCTATACAGACTGCGACACAAGGTGAGTCAGAGATGTTGAAGCTTCAAAGGAGGTCAAGGCCAAGAACAGGAGGACCCATTTCATCCAGCGGCTCCTACAGGGGTAGCGCTACACATGCTTAACGCTAGGTAATTATAAAAGAAAATCAGATTTTCAAGACCTAAATATTTTCAGGGATGAACATAAAAAAAAAAAAAAAAAAGAACTAGACAAGTGTTTTGACTGCAATCACTCAGGTCACAAAGGCAATGAATATCTCTAGACATGAAAAGATAAATTCAAAGATCTAACTGTTCTGAAAAGAAGGGAAAAAAACTTCATAGCAATGTACAAAGTAGAGTAGGAAGTGGAATCTGTTATTAAAATAAAAACAGCCCACAATACACCAAGCTGAGACTTGAATCTCCGATAATTAGTATACCTAATGGATGGGTCTGGGTTTCCAGTCACAGAGACAGAATGCATAAATGACATTTTGTATAATAATTACTGTATGCAATTATTTGTCTTTCTTCTTGATGGCTTAATATATTTATAGAAAAAAAAGATATCACTGGCGGAAAAAAAGAAGCTTTACTTTTCCATTACAAAGTCCTTAAAGCTGAACTCCAACAAAAAAGGATTCCTTATTGCAGTGGTTCTCAACCTGGGAGTCGGGACCCCCTTGGGGGTCAAATGAGGATTTGCCAGGGGGTCACCAAATCCTGGGCTGTTCCTGGAGCCCGCAACCACCCATTCAGTTCATGGCATGGCTGGGGGGGCAGTGACTAGATGTCAGCTGACGTAAGGAATGTGAAGTGGGAGAGGCTGGAGGAGACTCTATCTCCTGATTTCAGCATAGGTGTCACTTCTGCGAGACACCACAAAGTCTGAGACACCGTGAATGCGGAGTAACCCTACCTGTGATTATAGTTGCCATTAAAAGTCCCCACTACAGTTCTCAGATCAGCAGATGACCTTGATTAAGAGCACCTAAGTTCACTGATCCCAACTCTCCACCAGCACTGCCACTGATCCTATTTACCCCACCAAGAAATAAGAGAAGGAATAAAAATAGAGACTACATGGAAGGAAGAGGGGAAGGAACAAAGAAAAGGGGAGCAAAAGACGTCTAGAGAGAGGGATGGGGGGGTGGGGAAAAATGGAAAGAAAGGAGAACAAAGAGAAAGAGGGGTACATCCCTAAATGTACCATAAGTGGTTTTAATACTGTATGAGTGAAAGGGACTCAAGGAGCGCTAAATGTCCATGGGTTAGGGGCACAAATTACTTGCCTTGAATGCTGACAACCCACGCTACGAAAATAATTTTACCGTTAGGGGTCCCCGCAACTTGGGAAATTTTATCAAGGGGTCACGGCACTAGAAAGGTTGAGAACCACTGCCTTATTGGAACACATGCTAACCTGCATTAACACAGGTGCAATGTTGTGTGGCGTGAATAGGCTCTAGGGGCCTGCTTCTGAGAGGTATGGAGAGCGGAGACGGGCACCGGCTGCCAGAGGAGGGAGACATAATATAAGTATTGTGCTTATTCCAATACTCTAAGGCCTCGTACACACGATAGGATAGCCAGAGGACAACGGTTTGAAGGACCGTTGTCTTAGGTTAACCTATGAAGCTGACGGTGTGTCGTGTGTGCACACCATCAGTTAAAAAAATGATCGTGTCAGAACGCGGTGACGTAAAACACAACGACGTGCTGAAAAAAACGAAGTTCGATGCTTCCAAGGATGCGTCGACTTGATTCTAAACATGCGCGGGTTTTTAACTGATGCTTTTGCATACTAACGATCGGTTTTGACCTGTCGGTTACCAGTCCATAGGTAAAATTTTAAAGCAAGTTCTCATTTTTTTAACCTATGGGGCCTTAACCTATGGGGACTGATGAAAACAGTCCTTCAGACTGTTGTTCTCTGGCTATCCTATCGTGTGTACGAGGCCTAAGGCCCCGTACACACGATAGAATCCATCCGCTGAAAAATCTCAGCGGATCGGTTTCAGCGGATAGATCCTATGGTGTGTACAATCCAGCGGATCTGTTTCCGCGGATTTTTATCCCCTGGGATGGATTTCAAGCGGATATAAATTTGAAGACATGCTTTCAAATCTATCCGCTTGAATCCATCCCAACGGATTGATCCGCTGGTCTGTACAGACTCACCGGATCAATCCGTCCGAAGGGATCCCCCGCATGCGTCGTAATGATTCGACGTATGCGTGGAATTCCTTATATGACAGCGGCGCGCTCGTCGCCGCGTCATCATCGCGGCGACGGCGCGACACGTCATCGCGAGGGGATTTCGGCGCGGACTTCGATCCTATGGTGAGTACACTCCATCGGATCCAAATCCGCTGAAATCCTCTCGTGTGTACTAGGCCTAAGATGAAACAAGCATTTAACCCTTGCAGTGTGTATATAGGAGATGTCACCTAGTGCTGCCTGAAATGTATAGTGGCTGCTCAATATAGTACTGCTATAGATAGCATTAGACCTTCTGATAATAAGAAGGAAACTATAATTAACTATAATGGTTTAGGGATATTATTATGATTGATTTATTGTAACTATTCTGGTTCATTCATAGCAGATCAAAGTTGGTGGTCCTTTGATCTGCATATATCAGTTAAAGCAAGCCTGCAAATAATGTATTTTTTATTAAACTTCTGTTTAACACTAATCAGTCCCAATTAATTCCTTTCTCCCCTTATCCCTTTAGATAATATTTTTCTGACCATTTTTTTCCACTAATATTTAAACGTTTTTAATTTTGTTTTTTGTTTTTACTTGATCTTTTTTTCCCCGACACATTAAAAAAAATGCCAACATAGAAAAAATACTTTATTTTATTTGTAAATAACATTGACATGCTCTGAAAGGGCCCTTTCACACGGGCGGACCGTATGTCCGCGTTTTCAAAAAGGGACATACATTGGTCCCTATGAGATCGTGTTCGTGTCCGTGTTCACCCGGATAAATGTTCATCCGCTGACACCCGATCTCGCCCGATTCCGCATTCCTCCGATTCTGCAGACGGAGGAAAATCCAATTTTTTCATCCGTCATCTGATCGGGTTAACACGGACAGATGGTCCGTGTTCATCCGATCCCCCCCATAGAGGAGAGCGCAGAAAAGACAGGGCGGTCCCTGCACAGTGTGTTGGGACCGTCCTGTCATCCGCCGGCTCAGCGGGGATCCCCTCTGAGCAAGCGGAGGTTCACGGGGCGGACCATCACTGATCCGCCCCGTGTGAAAGGGCCCTAATTGAAACATAATGTTTGTGTAATTTTTTACAGGACAAATTGTAGAAAAAATGTGCTACCTGTGTATCCACAGGACCACTTTTTAAAAAAATTACTTTTCAAACCAAAAAAAGTTTGTTTTTTCATACCCTTTGTCTCTAGATTGCATAAAAAAAATCATATGACATAAGACAACATAATACAACATTATCCAGAAGAAACCTGTATTCGAAAATGAAAAATTCGAAAATAAAAAAAAATGAAAAAAACAAAAATTCTAAAATTGAAAGATTTGAAAATAAAAAATTAAAAATTGGAAATTTTGAAAATTCTGAATTTCGAAAAAAAAAAAAAAAAAAAACGAAAATTCGAAATTGAAAATTCGGAAATGGAAAAATTTGGAAATACGAAAAATTTGAAATTGGAAAATTTGAAATTGAAAAATTTGAAAAAAAAACGAAAATTGAAAAATTCGAAATTTGAAAATGAAAAATTCTAAAATTCGAAATTTTGAAAATCGAAAATGAAAAATTAGAAAATTAAAAAAAATATGAAAAATTCGAAATTGAAAAAATTGAAAAAATCGAAACTAAAAAATGAAAAATTCGAAATTTCAAAAATTCAGGATTTTTAAAATAAAAAAAAAAACGAAATCGTATTTCCGAATTTCCGAAAATCCGAATTTCCGAAATTCGGAAATCCGAAAATTCGGAAATCCGAAAATTCGGAAATCCGAAAATTCGGAAATCCGAAAATTCGGAAATCCGAAAATTCGGAAATGAAAAATTCGGAAATTCGGGAATTAAAAAATTCGGAAACTCGAAATTTCGGAAGTCCGAAAATTCGGAAATTGAAAAATTCGGAAATACGAAAATTCGGAAATTCGAAAATGCGATTTTTCGGAAATACGAAAATTTGATTTTTCGGAAATCCGAAAAATCGGAAATTCGAAATTTTCGGAAGTCCGAAAATTCGGAAATAAAAAATTTGTTAAAACGAAAATTCGAAATTAACGAATTTCCGAATTTCCGTTAAAAAACGAATTAGAAACTAAACAAATTGCACATGTCTAGTTATTGGCGAATCATTAAGACCATCTCTGAAAGTTTGAAAATTGCTCTGGTTCATAAGGGCTATACTGGTGAAATAGCTGAACCTGCCATAATTGGACACAAGAAAAGAAAAAATGTTATTGCGCTGATCTAGCTCTCCAAAGAAAGTACTCTCTGGAGATGTGTTATATACTGTGAACTATTTTAGTGCACAAACAACCATATATATATATATAAAAAATATTATATCAGGTACAGCTATATGCCCGATATGCTATGAAAATATGCTATGAAAAGTGAAAAAAAATTCAAATGTAAAATACAAAGTGCACCGGCTGCACTGGGGAATCCAACCCTGAAACAACAGTCAATATTTCTATTGCCCCATGTGGTCCAATAGGATATGTGGGTTTAAATGCTGGTAATACTGGTTACATATAGAAAGGTGCAACTGTCTCTTCCACCCGACAAAGATGTGCCACCATCACCAATGGTTGAACTCAACACTCACCAGACCCCGGATAATAAAAAGCCCCACAATGGTGTCTTTCTCATTCCGTCACTGGTATTCCTCCTTCTCCCTCTTACAAGATGTCCTTATTTCCTCAAAAACAAGGGGCTCATCATAGTGTAGTATGTAAAATGTATTTATTAAAATATTAAAAACAAATGCACTTACAGAAAAGAGTGCCTCTGACCGGCACTGAGTATCTTTGGCAGTGTCAACCGTTCTAGCCGCTGACCAGCGTTTGTGTGATGTCTCGGGAGGTGTACAAGCCCCGCTCCTGACCTCGCGTATTACTACAAATGGTCCCAGCGCATTGATGTGCTTCCCCCTCCGTGTATGTCCAGACAGCTTCCTGTCTGGACATACACGGAGGGGGAAGCACATCAACGCTTCTGTTTCTTGTTTTTTTGTTTGTATTTTTGTCTTGGCTTTTTCACTGTGGCCAGCCTTGAGCCTCATAAAGGGCCATTTTTTCCCATATAGGAATATTATGGTGTATAGAAGCTTAAGCTGACATCAAACTTTGGGGTGCACTCTAAGTATTGAGCTCACTGCACTATTTATGCTATATATATGTATTGAATTTCACATTTATATGTATATATTTTTTATTTGCATTTTTTATCCATTAGTTTTGGCATAAGATTGATTGATTCACACAAGTTTATTCACATAGCATATCGGGCATATAGCTGTACCTGATATAATATTTTTTATATATATATATATATATGGTTGTTTGTGCACTAAAATAGTTCACAGTATATAACACATCTCCAGAGAGTACTTTCTTTGGAGAGCTAGATCAGCGCAATAACATTTTTTCTTTTCATGCACACCTAATCCCTCTATTGAGGGTTTATACAGTATAGCAGCAGATCACGCACAGTCTCTTTTGCGCCGGTGACACTTAAAATACCCATAATTGGACACAGCGGGAGCCAATCAGCAGGTCCTGCAAGCCGCCGAAGCCCCACCCATCATTCACAGGTGAGGCAGAACAGTGGTCATGTAAACAAGGCAGACTGCTGTTCTGTGAGGGAGGAGGATGGAGATATTGGGCCAGATTCAGAGAGAACTTACGCCCATCGCAGTAAGCTTCGCCGTTTACGTAAGGCGTACGTCCGGCGTATAGTTATCCCTCATAAAGCAGGGGTAAGTCATGTTAGGGTATGGACGTCGGAACAGCCGTCGGATTTTACGTCGTTTGCGTAAGTCGTACGTGAATGGGGCTGGGCGTAGGTTACGTTCACGTCAAAAGCATTGAGCCGACGTATCTTAGGGAGTATATGCGACGTGATTCTGAGCATGCGCCGTTCGTTCGGGAATTCATTTACATGCTCTTGCCTCTCAGAGTTACGTCGGCGTAGCGCAAAAGACTTGCAGCTGTAATTGCAGTGAAAGGTGGTTCTACAAAGTATTGACTCAGGGGGGATGAATACAGATGCACGCCACACTTTTCAAATATTTATTTATAAAAAAAATTAAAAACATTTATAATTTTTCTTCCACTTCACAATTATGTGCCACTTTGTGTTGATCTATCACATAAAATCTCAATAAAATACATTTACGTTTTTGGTTGTAACATGAAGAAATTGTTTAAGGCACTGTAATTGCTTACAAAGTGTTACCTGGCGTTTAGCTTTGATTTGACAGTCAAGTCCATCTACATCGTCTAGTGCATTTAACACTACTACCCTTTCCATAGATTGACAATGCTGCTGTCCAAAGGTGTTTTCGATGCTCCTACATCCAGAGTGGAACCACCCTAAGACAAGAAGTGTGTTACTAGCAGGATCACCAGGTGAAAATAAGTGAAACAAAGCCTAAAAGAAAAAAAATAATAATCAGCCACCACATTTGAAGTATAACTAAGGGAAAATGTTTGTTTAGATAGAGTGGAAAGGGATTGGAACATCTGTCAGGTTTTTATGGCTGCCTGTGGCCCCATTATGGAGTTTTACCCTCCCTATTTGTCATGTTTATCTTTGTCGTCGAAAGGGAAAGAGAAAGAAAATCCCAAATTTTGGGTTGTCCCCAGAGCAGGAATAGAGGGCAAATCTTTCAATGGGGGCATTTGTTTTGGTGACAACCAGGGATTCTCTCACTTTGGAGGGATTTGCTCTCACTTCCAGTTTTGGCCATGGGACAGCAAGTAAAGGGAAATCTCACCTATGGGCCACAGATGACAAAAAAAACTGACAGGGACTATAATGCCTTGTACACACGATCGGTTTTCCGGGCGGTAAAAAGTCCACTGGGAAAACTGCAAGGAAAACCGAGAACCTGCTTGGTATCTTTTTCCCCTACACACGGCCGGTTTTCCTGGCAGGAAAACTGCCATGAGAGCTTTGGTCGGGAAACCCGGCCGTGTGTATGCTCCATCGCAGGCTTTCCCCATATGGAAACTGCCGGCTTAAAAATCACCGGGAATCGCAGCAGGAATAAAAAAAGAAAACATGTTCTAATTTTTCCTGTCGGGAATATTTTGCGCTGCCCTCGATTCACGGAGCAGTAGCTCCGTGACTTGCGAGGGCGCGCCGGCAAATTTGCCCGGCGTAAGCGCGCGCAAGTTAAATGATCCCACCGGGGGCGGGAATCATTTAAATTAGGCGCGCTCCCTCGCTGAGCGTACAGCGCATGCTCCGTCGGGAAACTTTCCCGACGTGCATTGCGGCAAATGACGTCGCAAGGACGTAATTTGCTTCAAAGTGAACGTGAATGGCGTCCAGCGCCATTCACGAAGCACTTACGCAAACGACGTAACATTTGAACGTCGCGACGCGGGAGCGGCGGTATACTTTAGCACAGGCTGCCCCTGCTATTAGAAAGGGCAGCCTTGCGCTAAAGTAGCCGTACGGAAACTCCGTACCTAGCTTGCGCGGGGCCCGCGCAAGATTGTGAATCAGTGGTAGTATGCAATTTGCATACTACACGCTGATACACAATGGGAGCGGCCCCCGCAAGAATGCAGCCTAAAATCTGCGAGGCATAAGAGCCTTATGCCGCGCAGATTTTAGGCTGCAGCCGTTGTAACGAGGTTCCTGAATCAGGAGCACTCGTTACACCGGAGCAAGTAAGCAATTGCGCCGTGTAACTCATGGTTACACGGGCGCAATTGCTTCTTGAATCTGGGCCAATGTCTTGCCTTTTTGCCTATTTAGGGATTAGTAACCTGCAATATATAACATTTTTGTTTTGGGTTTAATACCGATTTAATGCATTTAGAATCACTGCTGGTGACATCACAGCTCTGGGAGCAGAATCAGCTTGGCTTTCCCGGGAGGCCTCATTTACATACATGTAACTTTAATTTACCATCCCCCCTCCTAGGCAGGGGAGGCATAATGATGGATTGGGCTGCATACACAAATAAAGCACAATTCAGATGAATCCTTATATTACAAATAACCAAGTTCCAGCTAATCATATTCCGAATGACTAATCAAAACTCCTGCAGGAACACGGTGTAATATGTGGATGAAATGCTTTATATTCACAAGTGGGTGTTTAAAATACCCAATCCCGACTTTCAGATTAACAATTATTGTCTTGAAAAGTCAAAGCGTGACACATTTGATATTTTACATTTACTTCTTTGTCAAAACTGTCATATTAGTAATAAAATTACACTTTCTCAGAAAATCTATGTTCCAATCAAAAACGACACTTAAATGGGGACAGAGTACGTTAACTCCAATGGTTCTGCTCATGCTGCTAAAAATAACATGTTCGATGTCCTGCTGATCATTGCAATCCAAAGCCACACTTAATTTGTTTAGTGTTTTCCTCGACTTGGCCAAGGTATGGGCAAGAGATGAAGCTGTCATAAAGATAAACTCGAGTCAAAAAAGAGATTTTCTGGCATTTTCTTTCTTTTCAATTATTTTTATAACATTTTTATGTAGCGCCCCCTTACTTTCAGTATGGGCACTACGCTAAAGTTAGTGGGGAATGGGAGAGTTATTTTGCTCCCATTCATAATTTGTTAAATTTGGGCTACTGTCATTCCTGAACTGTCCTGTAGGTCAGTTTGCGCTCCAGGGGTGCCGATCCCACCCCTGGGTGACAGTTGGCGCTAAAGGGGTTCTGGCGGAGCCGCTTTCCCCCAACAGCCAATTAGAGGAGTTTTCCCTCACGGGACATGCTGGGGGAGAGTATATCTGTGGCAGACGCCATTTTCTTTGGTTCTTCGCGGGTTCCAGGTACCAGGTGTGGCACCCACCTTTAGGATGGGCTTGAACGAACCATCGGGGATCTGGTGACCGGACATTGACAGGTACACTTCAACTGTCACCCAGTGACCCTAACCTAATCTACTGGGAGGATTCGCTCAATCCATTTAGCTCATCCAAGTACTAGGCCTGTGGCAGAGGTCCCTAAAGCCAGGTCTGTGGCAGAGACCTGTTCCTCCCAGCAACCATAAAGTGGCGCTTCGGCTGCCGGACTCGTGGCGGGAGTCTGTCCGGGGGCACTTCACCCACTCTGGCTGGAGTGGCGACGACCTGTATCTACTACTACTGAGAGCAGGATTGCTCATTTCATATCCAGGCCTGATACTGCAAAGTTCTCTCTCGCTTCATCAACCTTTTCTCTCTACCTCATGTTGATGTTGGTCGTGTTGGGCCGAGGAATAAAGCATTCAGAAAATCTCATTCGCTGATTGGATACTGCTCTACTCACTACAATCACCCTAGGCAACGATAACAGGTAACATAATGCGCCGGTCCCAAAACAACCAGCGGCTCCTGTGGGGGTAGCGCTACATTTATATACATATAAAACTTTTATATAATTTCAAAAGTACATATAAACATTACATTACATTTAAATCAAACAAATCATTTACACCAAAATGGATCATCCTTTATCACATTAATTTTCCTCTCTCTTTCTCCCCCCCCCTCTCTTCCAACTCTTCTTTCCCCTTTCCTCTTTTCTCTCCTCTACTGGAGAGAGGGGGGTGGGGGAATAAATCTCGAAATACTGCGGGGGTCCAGGCAGTGAGAGAAATCCAGATTAGTGCAGCAAGTGAGGGAAATAACTGATACCAATCTTTCAGCTGCTGCAGTGAGAGCCACAAAAGATCGGTTTTAGTTATTTCCCCCACCCGCTCTATACACACACCATCCCCTTGGAGGGAATAACTGCAGGTGCAGCTCTCCCCATTCTTCAGCTCCAGGGACCGATCACGGGACTCCAGCGGCGATCGGGTCCCCGAGTCCCGCGGTCACGGAACGGCTGGGCATTTAACAATCACATACAGGTACGTGATTGTGCCCAGCCGTGCCATTCTGCCAACGTATATCGGCGTTAGGCGGTCCTTAAGTGGTTAATCAGATGCACAGCAGTTCTATTGATTGGTAATGGCACTCAAACGTGCACACCGAACTGGACTTTTCATTATGTTTACACGTAGGGCAGCCCATTAAAATGAATGGGCTGCCCTACACGTGATGTGTGAAAAACATGCCCATGCTTGGTTGCACATGTACCCTAACTGTTAGCACATTATGGAAAATTGTTATCAAATACTTACCGAAATTTTCCTTTCCTGGCCTATCCTCACGTCAGCACACAATGGGTTAACGCCTCCTCCAGAGTCCCACATGACCACCTGTATCTAGAATAAAAGGCAGCCCCTCCCTCACTAACGTGTGAGGGAGGGGCCACTTGGGAGGGAGTCCTGTGCTGACGTGAGGATAGGCCAGGAAAGGAAAATTACGGTATTTATTTGATAACAATTTTCCATACTCCTGGCCATACCTCATGTCAGCACACAATGGGATTTAACCAACTGAATAAATGGGTGGGAGAGAACACATGCAAAGAAACATTGACAATCGCAAACAAACCTGCCAAAGACAAAAATAATTAATATGCCTTGTCCTAAACTTTGCAGAACTTGCCGACTGCATGCCTAGCTTGTAAAGTTGAATGAAGGGCTAGCCATCTCTCATATATTCTGACTGACATCCTGGCATAACTGCCCCAAAGGCTGCCACCCCTCGGTTCAAAGGAGCTTGCCCCTGTTCCTGAGCAGAGAAGAGGGCAGTGAGAGACTGGTCACACAGCCAAACAAAGCCAGGATCGGCTTTGATCAGCTCTCCACTATGGTAACCCGGAAGTGATGGCATGACATAATTTTCAGTTTACCCGGATGTTAATGGCGCCATTTAAAAAAAAAATCAAAAACATTCAAAAACACAGATCTTGGTGTTTTAAATGCTTTTAAAGGCAGAAGAGGGATTTGGGGGTCTTATAGGCCCCAGGGCTTTCCATACAGCCCTTAGCTGTCGAGGTATGGACTCCACTAGACCTCTAAAGTTATCCTGTGGTATCTGGCACCAAGCCATCAGTAGCAGATCCTTGAAGTCCTATAAGTTGTGGGGTGGGACCTCCATGGATCGGAATTCCCATACTACATTCTGGTGCCATCTCTTCCCCAGGTAAGTGATGCCATGAACCCATGATGTAAAAGAACGTGATTCATCAACATACCAGGCCACCTTTTTCCATTGCTCTGAAGTTCAGTTCTGTTACGCCCTTTGTAGGCCCCATACACTGCAAACTGTGAGGCCTCTTACACACGACCGAGTTTCTCGGCAAAAACCAGCAAGAAACTTGCTGGGAGATATTTTTTTGCCGAGGAAACCGGCCGTGTGTACATTTTCGTCGAGGAAACTGTCGAGAAACTCGACGAGCCAAAAAGAGAGCATGTTCTCTATTTCCTTGACGGGAATGGAGAAAATTGGCTTGTCGAGTTCCTCGACAGCCTAACAAGGAACTCGACGAGGAAAACGATGTGTTTCGCCCGCCAAGTTCCTCCGACGTGTGTACGAGGCCTCATGCGCTGTGTTTTCTGACATCTTTCTATCGGAAACAGCGTTACGTTTTTCAACAATTTGAGCTACAGTAGCTCTTCTATTGGATTGGATTACATGGGCCAGCCTTTGCTCCCCAGATGCATCACTGAGCTTTGACCATCCTTGACCCTTTCGTTGGTTCACCGGTTTCCTTCCTTGGACCACTTTTGGCAGACCAAAAATATTCCACAAGAGCTGCAGTTTTGGAGTAGCTCTGACCCAGCCGTCTAGCCAGTACAATTTGTCTCTAGTCAAAGTCGCTCAAATTCTTAAGTTTGCCCATTTCTTCTACTTCTTCTACTTCAACTTCGCCGCCTAATATATCCCACCCACTTTCAGGTGCCATGGACACAAGATCATCAATACTATTCACATAATGCATTATGTTATGGCTGATCTGTGTATATGCCCGCATGTAAACACGAACACTGCAACACATGTGTACTGTATGCATGAATAACAGAAACATTAAGCTAAAATAACTTGTGTTCTACACCCACACATACTGTACCTTTATTTTGATATCAGAGATGTTTCCATGGTAACTGTGGATTAGTGGAGTAAGTATTAAGTATCCTTGTAAATCCATAACAAAGGCAGAAATTAAGATAACCATGTTTGTGTCTCAATAGACACTATCACTTCTTATTCCGGACTGAAGTCAGATTATAGAAAGATGAAGAACATGTGTATCACTGGAAAGGTTAAATACCTTTAATCAGATCTAATCTCAAGCATTAACATGCATCTTCGGATAATGTAAATGTAATATCACTTGCTTTTGTGTATAGCTGGAATTTTCCATCTGATATTTCTGCTCTTGCTTGATATCTATGGGTTTTGGGGTGTGCAATCAAGATACATAGATATATTTAAAGAAGAATTCCAGGTATGGATATTTTTACATAATTCGGTCCAGCTTAGACCAATGTACAGTAAGTATGTATGATCCATACCTGTGGGATCCCCCTGCCAACATTAGTAGGCACCACTAATCCAGTGGTCTCCATTAGCTTCCAAGTCCAATGCCATGCGGCTGACCCTACAGCTTACTGAAGACATTTGTTTGTTTGCTCAGCATGGGCACCATTCAGCGGGGTGTGTGACCCCTTGGATGGGTTCACCACAAACTGAATTTATACAGACTGGCATTTCCATCTTGCTGGAAAACAATTGCAAGCATCCAAACAGCATAAACAAAATCAAACATAAAATAAACCCTAGCCACTCTGGGCGTCTACCTTCCACACAGGAACCTATCTATGGAGTCTGGCACAGCCTACTGCTGGGTAGACAGTGCTGGTCATACAGCAGAAAAATAATAGTCTTTTGATTTTTAAAACACAGAAAAATCAATTTCCTCCTCAGAAGACATTCAGCTACTGGCTCTCTCTCACTCAGAAAGCCTCAGCATGCAGCAATTAGTGGTAACCCTCTGGACTTCTTATAGAGGCCTTAATTGCCTCACTCTGAACAGCTGGAGTCTTCCAACTGCCCTTAGCCTTCCTGGCTACATTTTCCAGCCGCCGCCTAGTAACGATTGGTGTATTATCTAAACAAGGCAGAAATGTATGTTCCGTCTGTGACAACACCCACAGATTTACCTGACTTCCTGTCACAGCCTATATAGCAATGGACAGCATGCCTTAACTGTAAGTAGCACCACAACACCCCTCCTGTACATCGTGGGACAGTACTCCAAAATTCAAGTTATGGAAAGCAATATTTTTGCGCTTACAACTGAGTTGTGGACTATTTACTGAAGGGTTACTATTGTATAGACTGATGTCATTTGATAACCCTTCAAGAGTTTAGAAAAGTTCTAAGCAAGGAAAATCCTTGCCTCATTATTGTCTCAATTGGGGAAGAATTGTGTTTACTGAATGCTGTGCGCATTGCTATGAACTGATGTTCCATTGCAACAAATAGCGAACAGACAGGCTTTTACTGCAGAAGACAGAGACATGCATTGTCTCTTCTGCAATAAAATGCTGCCCATGCGCAGCTCAGCTTACAGCACTAAGTTGATCTCCATGTGCTGGAATCACTGTCTGCTGCTCATGCGCAGAAGTGATGTCATACCGCACTAGCCAATGGAGACAGCCAAAGACAGGCACACAGGAGAAGATGTTAGCACTGGTGGGGGACCATTGCAAAAGTGAGTATTAACCCCTTTAGTTCCACTTTAAGTAACTGTTCAATCCTGGTTGTGACCCACGATAAATGCTTAGGGGCTAACAAGTTCCGATGAATTGGATGCCACTGACTAGTGAGGGTGTAGGCTGGGGAAAGGTTCGTGCAGACCCAAAGCACGCTGTAGTAATAGGAAGAGATAGCCTGGCCTCCGCATACCTCGTCTGCCAATCAGTGTCTATCAGTAATGCCTGTCAGTTCCTTTCTCATCAGTGCTGCCTATCAGAGCCATTTATCAGTGCCACCTATAGTGCCCATAAGTGCAGCCTATAAGTGCCCATAAGTGCCACCTATAAGTGCCCATCAGTGCGGCATTTCAATGCCCATCAGTGTCACCTATCAGTGCCACCTATCAATGCCCGTCAGTGCTGCATATCAGTGCCACCTATCAGTGCCCATCAGTGCTGCCTATGAGTTCCTCATCAGTGCCACCTCATTAGTACCACCTCATCAATGCCCATCAGTGCCCATCAGTAAGGAGAAATTGTACTTATTTACAAAATTTTATAACATACTTTTTTATTTTATTTGTTTAGCAAAAGCCCAATGGTGATCAAATACCACCAAAAGAAAGCTCTATTTGTGGGAACAAATCGATAACATTTTTGTTTGGGTAGAGTGTTGCATGGCCGCGCAATTGTCATTTAAAATGCGACAGCGCTGAAAGCTGAAAATTGTCCTGGGCAGGAAGGGGGAAAGTGCCCTGTATTGAAGTGGTTAACAGTGTTGCAAACCAAAGCTCTCAGCCCTTCCCTCAGCTCTCGGCGCTTATAGAGACAGATAAACAATTTAAACAAATACACAAATATAACCAAAACTGCGCGAGAGACTATATGCAGATCTATAGTGCACCTCCCTCGCACTCAGGCTAATGATAGCTAGAGCTGCTACTTAATCTCTGTTATGGAAACAGAAAAACATGGAATAGAAAAACAACATATAGAAACAATATATGTATACAGCAGCGCTCCTTTATGGAATTTGAATGCTATTTTGTGACAGTCCAAAAATTCATTTGAATAGCCTATGGTGAAAAGAATAGTCCCAAACAAGATGTTCCGTGAGAAGACTAAGAAATCCCCACTAGAGACAGTCCAGCGATATCCTTTAAAACCACCACCACTCGTGCAATGAGCAAGTAAAACTCTTACCAGACAACGCTGGGTAATAAGCGTTGTATTATAACTTAAATCACAGTAGGGGTTAAATCCAATCCAATCCTCATTAGATATCCTCTCCCATGTGTGAAAAGAAACAAACAATGGCCCATAGCATAATTCCGTTTGGTTTAATATTAAAAAACAAAAATATATAAAATGTGCACTTACATTTGAATAAAGTAAGTCAGGCAATGTACATAACAGCTTGCGTCATTCGATCTAGGAGACGAGCATCCAGAGCGGCGTCCACCGCTCGGTTCGAAATTGTTTCTCCCGCTGCGCTGTGTAATCACACGCCAGTAACGATCGACGTGATGACGTCACTATGATGGACAGCCGTACCAACCAACCCAGACGCGTTTCGTCATAGAGTTGACTTCATCTGTGGGTGTGGTTGTACGATGCTGATAGGGGTATATATACACACCCCCTTCGCAATTATGCTAATTAGAAGAGGCCAATGCAGAGTTTATACGACGCCCGCTCTGATAGCTCATTCCTATTGAAGCATATTATATAGGCTACATAGTAAACAGTGCGTTCTCTGCCCCCTACTGGGTAAAGCAGAGAATGCCACTAATAATACACAGATTCTTTATATATTTATTCACAGCACTATCATGCTTCTAAATAATGAACTGAATATCTACATAAAGCCAGTAATCTCCAATGTCGCCATTAACATTACCTCTATTATACACTCCATGACATAAATAGCATAAATTAAAAACCAAATGTATATAAGTAGATACAAAAATAAAATAAAAATAAATATAAAAATAGGCAAATATATGTATATATGTAAATACACAATAAAATCAATTTTATAAGAATATCAGAATATAAAGTCAACTGATATACTCGGAACTATCAATAGAATTAAAATAATAAATGAGCTGTATATAAAATTCAATAGGAATTTAATAAAAAGTTAAAAAAGATTTTATATAGATGGTTAATTGGACCATATCCTTAAAGATCACTGATAAAACAGTTCACATCTAACTCCACATTCATACCCTTAGGAGTCAGAGTGTCCATAAAATGTATCCATCTTGTTTCTCTCTTGGAAATTTCCCTTACTAAATTAGAACCTCTCCAATTTGGGTGAATACAATCGATTCCCCAAAACTTCAGACGTGAAGGATCCTGGTCATGATATTTTTTAAAATGAAGGGAGACACTGTGGTCTTTGTATCCTATTTCTATATTATGCAGATGTTCTGCAATGCGTACCCTCATTTTTCTCTTCGTCCGACCAACATACATGAGATTGCATGGACATTGCAGAACATACACAACATGTGTCGTATTACACGTAATAAATTCTGTGATGCTGCAGACATTATTATTTCCAGTAGAGACAAATTCTGTCAGGCCTCTGATATGGTTATTCACTGTTATACAAGAACTGCACTTCCTGCATAATAAAACCCAGTAACCTGCCAACACATGCTCTTCCTTTTAGGTGGATCTAGCACCTTCTGTACAACTTTGTCGCCAAAATTCTGCGATTTCCGATAGATAAATTTCGGCATTGGTGGTAAAGCCTGTTGTAACACTCTATCCAAGCATAAGACATGCCAGTGCCGTTTGAAGATTATTTCAATATCTTTGTACTGATTATGAAAGTTGGATAAAAAGCTCCATTCTTGTTTGGAGTTAATAGGCCGGTCTTTATTTACAAGGCAGACATCTCTCGGGGTCTCAGCCAGTTCATTTATTATTTTATCCAAATGTTCCTCTCTGTACCCCTTTTGGATAAATCTCTCTTTTATGGTTTTAGAATGGGTTACAAAATCAACGTTAGTGGTACAATTTCGTTTGACTCTCATCAACTGACCCTTTGGTATATTTCTTAACCAATCCGGATGGTGTCCACTAATTAGTGGTAGGTAACTATTCCTATCCGTCGGTTTAAAGTAAATGGTAGTCACCAGAGCTGTACCTTGTATTCTAACATCTACATCCAGGAAGTGAATATGTTCATTGCTGAATTCATATTCCAGTTTAATATTATTATCGTTATTATTCAGTTCATCCAAGAAAACCAACAAAGACGATTCACTACCTTCCCAAATAAAGAATAAATCATCAATGAATCTCCTATAAAATAGCAGTCCATCTTTTTTATTTGCGAATACTGATTTGTCCTCCCATTCCCCCATAAACAAATTCGCGATGCTAGGAGCAAATTTTGCTCCCATCGCAACACCCCTTTTCTGGGAAAAAAAACCTTGATTATACCAAAAGTAGTTATGGGACAGGCAAAAGTCCAGGGCCTGTGGACAGTGTTGTTTCAATAGTGCACTAATACATATATCTAAAATCATCTTAAACAAAATCAGGGAGACTTTGCACTTCTGCTGTTTATAATGCTGTCTGTGACTCCATTGGGGAGATTTCCCACAGAGTTTTTTCCCTTTGACACCAAGACAAGTGATGAAGGGGCAGGAAGGCACAGACAGAAAAAACCTTCACCAAGTGTCCAAACTTTTCACACTCTATTATAAAAGTGCTTTTGTTGTTGTCTGTGTCTCCATCACTTCCTACAGCTCTGATATCCTATAACACAGGAACTGGGGGGAAATCTCCGTGTAGTACGCTCTTAGTTAGGCTGCCGTGGAAATTTAGTTTTTTGGCTCCCTCTGTAATAGGAGAGCTGTGATCGTTTGCTTAAGTGCGGTCAAGGTTTCACAGGCTGATGCCGCGTACAGACGGTCGTTTTTTGTGATGAAAAAAAAACGACGTTTCGAATCATGAAATAAAACGACGTTTTTGAAACTTCATTTTCAAAAACGACGTTGCCTACACACCATCGTTTTTTAAAATGCTCTAGCAAAGCGTGGTTACGTTCAGCACGTACGACGGCACTCTTTTCCATTGAAGCTAGCTTCATAACTTGCTTCTGAGCATGCGCGGGTTTAAAAACGTCGTTTTGAAACGTCGTTTTGCCCACACACTATCATTTTCATTGACACAAAAAACAACGTTTTGAAAAACGACACAAAAAATTCGAGCATGTTCGAATTTTTTTTTTGTCGTTTTTCAGAAGACATAAAACGACGTTTTCCCCACACACGGTCATTTTAAATGACGTTTTCAAAAACGTCGTTTTTTTTCATCACAAAAAACGACCGTCTGTACGCGGCATGAGAGTTTGATTACTTCCCCCTGACTCTAGAACAGTCGTTCTCAACCTGGGGGTCGAATGATGATTTGCCAGGGGTCCCCAAATCCTTGGTTGTTCCTGAAGCCCGCACCACTCTCCCAGGCTTCTCGCGGCTGCCCAACAGGGCTGTCCCTGGAGCCCGCAGCCACCCACTCTGCCTCTTTGCTGCTGCCCATTCAGTTGGCATGGCTTGTTGGCAGAGACTAGAGGTCAGCTGACTGGTGAGGAATGTAAAGTGGGAGGGGCTGGAGGAGACTATCTCCTGATTTCAGCATATGTATCACTGCTAAGAGACGCCGCAATGTCAGAGACACGGTGAAGCCAAAGACGCAGTGAATAACACTACCTGTGATTATAGTTGCCAATAAAGTCCCCACTACAGTTCTCAGATCAGCAGATGACCTTGATCAAGAGCACCTAAGTTGGCTGATCAGAACTCCTCCCCCAGCACTGCCACTCATCCCAACTTCCCGCCAGCACTGCCACTCATCCCAACTTCCCGCCAGCACTGCCACTCATCCCAACTTCCCGCCAGCACTGCCACTCATCCCAACTTCCCGCCAGCACTGCCACTGATCCCTACTTCCCGCCAGCACTGCCACTTATCCCAACTTCCCGCCAGCACTGCCACTCATCCCAACTTCCCGCCAGCACTGCCACTCATCCCTACTTCCCGCCAGCACTGCCACTTATCCCAACTTCCCGCCAGCACTGCCACTTATCCCAACTTCCCGCCAGCACTGCCACTCATCTTAACTTCCCACCAGCACTGCCACTCATCTGAACTTCCTGCCAGCACTACCACTCATCCCAACTTCCCGCCAGCACTGCCACTCATCCCAACTTCCCGCCAGCACTGCCACTCATCTTAACTTCCCGCCAGCACTGCCACTCATCTGAACTTCTGGCCAGCACTGCCACTCATCTTAACTTCCCACCAGCACTGCCACTCATCCCAACTTCCCGCCAGCACTGCCACTCATCCCAACTTCCCGCCAGCACTGCCACTCATCCCAACTTCCCGCCAGCACTGCCACTCATCCCAACTCCCCCCCCCCCCAATAGGGAATAAAAGAAGGAATAAAAATAGAGAATACATGGAAGGGAGAGGAATAGAGGGGGAGGAACAAAGAATAAGAGAACGAGAAAGGAGACTAGAGAAGGATAAGGGGGGAAAAACAAGAAATTAGGATAGAGAGAGATAAAAGGGATGGAAAAAAGAACAAAGATAAAGAGTGGTACATCCTAAAATGTATCACAAGGGGTTTTAATACTGTACAGGTGGAAGAGACTTGGGGAACGCTATATGTCCGTGGGTTAGGGGCGCAAATAACTTGTCTTACCTTGGGTGCTGACAACCCACGCTACAAAATGTTATTGTTAGGGGTCCCGTTTCGAGGCTTTGATGAAGAGGTCTTTGTAGCCTCGAAACGCGTCAGCTGGCAGTGACACACCTTTATCCTCCCCATTTGGAGTGTGTTTAGAGGGGTATCCACTACAGCGTTGTCGATAAGCCTGTTATGTTGCTTTTCTTGTTAGTAGTTTTTTATTACATTTTTATTCTATTAAATTGTCAACGGTAACACACTAGGCTGGTGCGCCTATTTCTTTTCTTTTCTCTTTTTTGGTACCAGGATATTCCCCATCCATGAAGGGCAGCAAGGCCACTGTTACCGGTTTTGGCACTTTTCCCATGGAACACTGACTGTTGAACAATCCACTCGTGCGCAGGAGTTTTTGTTTTCTGTGTTCTTAAAGTCCCCACAACTTGGGATATTTCATCAAGGGGTCAAGGCACTAGGAAGGTTGAGAACCACTGCTATAGAGGACATGTCTAGAGTTTAAGGCAGGAGAATTTTAATATTCAGCCTGAATATTCAACAGTTCCTAGCCAATCACTGGGAGGGGAGTGTCCAGGTGGAGCTAGCTTGCTGTTAAATAGTCTGGAGCCCTAAGGAGATTGTCTTTTCTCTCTGTGAGGATGGATCTGTGAGCTTAGAGGAGGGGGGCTGCCAGCCCCTGGAGCCCTATGGACTGAATACTGAACTGTTTTGCCAGAGGCTGCACATATGGACTGTCTGTACAAGAATCCAATGAGTAAAGCCTTTACTTGTACTCATACTACTTCATGGTCCCCAGCCATGAACTGTGGACTGTTTAAGTCTTCCATCGCCTTTGCTCATACTACTTTATGGTCCCCAGCTGCGAACTGTGGACTGTTCCAGTCTGCCATTACTTGGGTTCATGCTACTTCATGGTCCCCAACCGTGAGTCGTGGGCTGTTCCAGTCTGCTATTACTTGTGCTTATGCTACTTCGTGGTCCCCAGCCATGAATCATGGACTGTTGCAGTCTGCAATTACTTATATTCATACTACTTCATGGCCCCAGCCACGAACCGTGGACTGTTCCAGTCTGTTATTACTTGTGCTCATGCTACCGCATGGTCCCCAGCCATGAACCATAGACTGATCCACTCTGCCTATACTAGTGCTACAGCTGCTATGCAAGAAGTGTCCTCTGCTAGCAATAGATTACATTTTAACCCTGTACACACGACCGGTTTTCCCATTGAAATAAACTCGGTCACACCAAATTCCGACCGTCAAGAACACAGTGACGTACAACACTACGACAACACTACGACGAGCCGAGAAAAATTAAGTTCAGTGCTTCCAAGCATGCGTCGACTTGATTCTGAGCATGCATGGTTTTTAGTCCGTCGGAATTGCATCCAGACGAATGGAAATTCTGATTTTTTTCATCTGAAAAATATATATTAATAATTGTTATAAATAAATAAAAATTCACTTTTGGAATCTCAGTATATTTGGATTCTTTTTTTTTTATCCTTTGTCCACATGCAATAATCAGATATGTGTTAGTGCCTTGCTTTTCATTGGTTTACTTTTTTAGAGGTTGTTTATTTACTTAAAGGGGTTGTAAAGGAAAAAAATGTTTCCCCTAAATCGCTTCCTTTACCTTAGTGTAGTCCTCCTTCACTTACCTCATCCTTCCATTTTGCTTTTTTTTTTTTTTAAGTGTATTTTGTGCGTGTACTCGAGAGAGGAGCCGGACTGCAGGAGTTGGGAGTAGGCAGGCCTCCCCCAGAGGCAATCTGCCACCTTTCTCCATGCCCCGGGTGGCAATGGTGGGTGTGTGAGGGGGTCCTCCCACACAGCCCGCCCTACCTGCTCCGCTTTGAAGCCCAACGGGGCAGAGGGACTCCCTATAAGGGAGTGAGAGGATCTAGCCCGCTCAACCAGCCCCGTTAGTCTTTTGCCTCTCTTTTTAGAGACCGCATGGTCAAAGTGCCTGTATGTTAACCCAATTTTGAGTGCATGTAAGTGTGGTGGTTTTTGTGGGAGGGGGGGTGGGCATACTAAGCGCAGGCTTACCTCGCATAGCACACACACTGGGAGCCGGGCTGAGACCACCAAACTCAATTCACATGTAGCTGAGACCGGGATCCATTTTGCTTTTAAATGTCCTTATTTCTTCTGAGAAATGCTCACTTCTTGTTCTTCTGTCTGTAACTCAACACCGTAATGCGAGGCTTTCTCCCTGGTGTGGAGAAAGCCTCTTGAGGGGGGAGTGTCAGGACGACCACTAACACACAGCTCCTTTCTCTATCTGCAAAGTAGAGAGCGTCCTGACTTGCCTGCTCACCCACTCCCCCCTCAAGAGGCTTTGTCCACACCAGGTAGAAAGCCTCACATTACGGTGTGTAGTTACGGACAGAAGAACAGGAAGTGAGCATTTCTCAGAAGAAATGAGGACAAAAGCAAAATCGAAGGATGAGGTGAGTGAAGGAGGACTGCACTAAGGTAAAGGAAGCTATTTAGGGAAAAAAAATTTTTCCTTTACAACCCCTTTATAGAGACAGCTTCACATTTTTTTGTATGTTGTCGTTTTTGGTTGGCGCCAGGGCTTACTAATACTTCTCTGAATGCATGAGGCTTTAAATGTGAGTACCACACAATACAGCATCCAGCTGCAGTGTATTTAAGCCATAGACTTTAACAACCTGCAGGCAGAGGGGCCGGACGTTGCACCGTTGCCTTCCAGGTGGACGAAAATGCTGGCATTTGCCGCACAGGGGCGCCCGGGCGTTAGACACCCAGTATGCATGAGGACTTAGCTGTGTTTAGGGGAAATAGAATTATGTAATTCCAGGATCTGTTTAGAAATTTTAAACATGTCTGAGCGCACTGAACGCGGGGATTGTGTTATAAACAAGCCCTTAAAGCAGTAACATCCATATGCAGAAAAAAAGTGATTTTGGAAGCATAACATTTGTTTATACTCTCCTGCGTTTAGGAAAGCTAAACCCAGTAGTGCCAGTGTGAATGAGGCCTAAGATGACTGCTCTGTATAATGTAAATACCAGCTGCCAGCTGCAACTGAAACCTCCATGAAATGCAAATTAGAAATGCTCCTTCCTCATGCAGCAGAGCTCCTAGAACTATTTTTAGTATTACTTATTTTTTGTTGGCGTGTTACTCCCTGGCTGTTGTTTGATTCCGCAGCGTTTAACATACCCGCACCGCACTCCAACCGTCCTGTCAGAAGACAAATGCACTAAACAGAAATTATGCAACCGACACCATACAACAAACGGATCTAAAGGAGGAAAAAAAGCGAGTGTAGAAATTAAGCCGCTGCGCTCCACAGTTGTTAGGTCAATTTCGGAGCCTATGATTACCATGGAAACACAGTCTGCTACTCAGTTCATAGAACATTTATCCTACAGATTTCATATAGATGAGTTCAGAGCACCATCTGCATGCTGATTTGCTTGGCAATTTCTTCCCATTCATCAAGCGGAGTTATTCTGAAAAGTAAAGAGTGCCTTTTCTCCAGGTAATGAGGCGGCATCCAGTGCAGGACAAAGCATGGGCACTCATGGTGCCACACTTGTTTATTATGCTTACATTCCTAGAAAATCACTTAGGAGCAGTGAAATGGGTTGTCATGCATTATAATAAGCCGGTATAAACAGAACAAACAGGATAACAAACGTTTATGTCCAGCATTGCTGCTTTTGGCTTTAGTTTAGCAATGATGACCCAGAACGCTGGCGGGTCAGTCTCTGCAAATGAGCTCCCGAGGGCTATAGGGAGGTCTTGCAGCTGTGCATAGTAGCCAATCCTTTTATAACTTCAGATTGTTCAATTAAAGCTGAGTTCCACCCAAAAGTTGAACTTCCACTTGAAGGCCTCTTCTCCGGCTCCTGTTTGTGAAACTGAGCTTTTGGGGAGGAGGAGGAGGTACCCGAATTTGACAGGTACCCCCTCCCACTCCAATCGCCTAGGCCACCGGAAGCAGAAGCTCTCCCTCCCGAAGTCTTCTGGGACATATGGCAGGTCCTAGAAGACACTCCCCTGTTAAACAGGGGCAGAAAAATTGGGCCTTATGCACTGGTGCTGGTGCCACAACACTGCAACCCCTCACAGATACTCTAGTTGGAGCGCAGCAAAGAGCCCGCTGCAAAGTATTGCATCAAAAATTGTTATTACACGCCCATGTTAAACAGGGGCAGAAAAATTGGGCCTTAGCCATTGGTGGCGGTGCCCAGAACCACAAATGTTCTTACAAGCTATCGCAGTGCATTGCTGGCTGATGATTGGCCAAGCATGCACTATGACCCACATGCTTTGGCCAATCACAGCGCGGAAAAAACGGAGAGCCATAATTGGCCAAAGCCAGGGTGACTTTGACCAATTATGTCTCAGGGGATTTAGTACATGCCCCATACTATATAAGGTCGCCTGCGTGGCGGCCTTGTGTAGTGTGTTGCGGCGGTGGTTAAAGACAGACAGAGAGAGACAGTGTCATTTATTTAGATTTAGATAGAGCAGGCAGGCGAGTCAGTAATGCCGCGTACACACGATCATTTTTCAGCATGAAAGAAAACGTTGTTTTTCAGCATGTCTAAAAAACGACGTTTTCCCAACTTCATAATTAAAACGATGTTGCCCACACACCATCGTTTTTAAAAAATTATCTAGCAAAGCGCGGTGACGTACAACACGTAGTGCCGGCCCAAGACATTGTGCTGCCTGGGACCAAGAATTAAATGCTGCCCCCCCCCCCAAAAATCACGCCAACCAAAAGGCCCCCACATTCATTATTTTATATCACGATAACTAAAGGGGACCCGTCATGACTCTATACATGTATAAAGGAGTATAAAGAGGACCTGTCATGGCTCTATACATGTATAAAAGTATAAAGAGGACCTGTCATGGCTCTATACATGTCTAAGAGTATAAAGAGGACCTGTCATGGCTCTATACATGTATAAGAGTATAAAGAGGACCTGTCATGGCTCTATACATGTATAAAGGAGTATAACGAGGGCCTGTCATGGCTCTATACATGTAAAGGAATATAAAGAGGACCTGTCATGGCTCTATACATGCATATAGGCATATAAAAGGACCTGTCAGGGCTCTATATATATCCAGGAGTATAAAGGGACCTGTAAATTGCCGGGGGCCACAATGTCTTTTGCGCAAACTAATCAATGTACGCTAATTGTGTTTTTTTTGGTACCAAAAATATGTAGAAGAATACATATTGGCCTAAACTGAAGAAATTTTTTTTTTTTTAATTGGGGATATTTATTATAGCAAAAAGTAAAAAATTATATATATATTTATTTAAATTGTCGTTTTTGTTGTTGTTTAGAGAACAAAAAAATAAAAACCGCAGAGGTGATCAAATATCACCAAAAGATAGCTCTATTTGTGGGGAAAAAAGGACATCAATTTTATTTGGGTACAATGCCGCACAACCGCGCAATAGTCAGTTTTAACGACACAGTGGCATATCGCAAAAAATGGCCCGGTCATTAAGTGGGCAAATCCTTCCGCTCTTTAAGTGGTTAATCAGGGCTGGGCAAGGCAAGTCCCTCTCAGGCTCTCATGTCTCATACAACTTGTGATGTGTGTTTGTACTTACAGTTTTGCTTCAGACTTCACCACCAGATGCGGGTTGTCTCCTGACACTCGTTGCGGATTGTCACTTGCCACACGTTGCGGATTGTCACTTGCCACATGTTGCGGATGGTGACTTACGTCACCTGCCACACGTTGCGGGTTATCACTTGCCACATGTTGTGGATGGTCACTTACGTCACCTGCCACACGTTGTGGGTTGTCACTTGCCACATGTTGCGGATGGTCACTTACGTCACCTGCCACACGTTGCGGGTTGTCACTTGCCACATGTTGCGGATGGTCACTTACGTCACCTGCCACACGTTGCGGGTTGTCACTTGCCACATGTTGCGGATGGTCACTTACGTCACCTGCCACACGTTGCGGGTTGTCACTTGCCACATGTTGCGGATGGTCACTTACGTCACCTGCCACACGTTGCGGGTTGTCACTTGCCACATGTTGCGGATGGACACTTACGTCACCTGCTACACGTTGCGGGTTGTCATTTGCCACATGTTGCGGATGGTCACTTACGTCACCTGCCACACGTTGCGGGTTGTCACTTGCTACATGTTGTGGATGGACACTTACGTCACCTGCCACACGTTGCGGGTTGTCACTTGCCACATGTTGCGGATGGACACTTACGTCACCTGCTACACGTTGCGGGTTGTCATTTGCCACATGTTGCGGATGGTCACTTACGTCACCTGCCACACGTTGCGGGTTGTCACTTGCTACATGTTGTGGATGGACACTTACGTCACCTGCTACACTTTGCGGGTTGTCATTTGCCACATCACATGCCACACATTGCGGGTTGTCATTTGCCACATCACATGCCACACATTACGGGTTGTCATTTGCCACATCACATGCCACACGTAGCGGATTGCCACCTGCCACATCACATGCCACACATTGCGGGTTGTCATTTGCTACATCACATGCCACACGTTGCGGGTTGTCATTTGCCACATCACATGCCACGCGCTGCAGATTGCCACCTGCCATGCGCTGCGGATTGCCACCTGCCACGCGCTGCGGATTGCCACCTGCCACGCACTGCGGATTGCCACCTGCCACACGCTGCGGATTGTCATGACATCACCTGCCATTGTGGGTTGTCCCAGAATAAATGTAGGCAGCAGAGAGATGTTGTAATCTCTCTGCTGCCTGCAGCTGCAGTGCACATTGAAGGGAGAACTGCCCTGATGCAGGGCGGGCAGTGAGAGATGACATCATCTCTCTGCTCCCCTGCCGCTCACTCACTGACTGCTCACCCCCCGCCTTCAGTGTTCTGCCAGCCCGCTCCTATCACCACTAACAGCAGCGGCGCTGGGCTCCTCACTGCGCCACTCGCTTCTGCCTGCCCGCTCCTGTCACCACTAACAGCAGCGGCGCCAGGCTCTTCACTGCGCCGCTCACTCGCTGACTGCTCCCCTCTGCGAGTGCCCTCTCAGGCAGCCCCGGCGCCGCGCTCCTCACAGGCAGCGGAGCGGGCTAAACGGGCGTATGCTGCCCCCCTAAAAGTGCCGCCTGGTACCCATGGTACCACCCGGTCCCATCATAGGGCCGGCCCTGACAACACGTACGACGGCACTTTAAAGGTGAAGTTCCATTTGCCTTTGGGCTGCTTTAGCTGATTCTGTGTTAGTAAAAGACGATTCACGCTTTTTTTGTCTGTTATAGCGTGATGAATGTGCTTACTCCATTATGAACGGTAGTTTTACCAGAACGAGCGCTCCCGTCTCATAACTTGCTTCTGAGCATGCGCAGGTATTTTTAGTCGTTTTACGCGGGTACTGTTGCCGCTGCTGCCCACTATTCAGATGTCCGGCCCCCTGCTGAGCGCCAGCTATCTGAATAACAGTGGTGGGAGTGTGACCAGCTCTCAATAGAACCGGTTCAGACAGCTCTGGGGGTCCGCATTTTAAAAGGGTCCTGTGCGTCTTTGGTTACAAATAAGGTAAGAATTCAGGCAAAAATTTGGACCTGATTCAACTTTTTTTTGCCTACATGCCCACTGTAGGCACTTTTGGCTGTGAACATGGGCCTGCAAGAGAGCGCCCTGCTATGCAGCTCCCTATACAACACACTGCAGTGCTCTTTGTCTTCTGACACCTTTCTATCGGAACCAGCATTAACAGCATTAACTTTTTCAGCAACTTGAGCTACAGTAGCTCTTCTATTGGATCGGACTACACAAACCAGCCTTTGCTCCCCATGTGCATCAATGAACCTTAGGCGCCCATGACCCTGTTGCCAATTTGCTGGTTTTCCTTTTTTGGACCACTTTTGGCAGAGCCTGACCTCACAAAAGAGCTGCACTTTTGGAGTCTAGCCATTACAATTCGGCCTTTGCCAAAAGTCGCTCAAATACTCTTGCCCATTTTTTTCATCTTTCAACACATCAAATTCAGAGAGAACACATTCACTTGTTGCCTAATATATCCCACCCACTTTCAGATGCCATTGTAACGAGAAAATCAATGTTGTTCACTTTACCTGTCAGTGGTCACAATGCTATGGCTGTTCAATGTATAAACAGCCTTATTATACTGTACATTCCCTTTAACCACTTAAGCCCCGGACCATTTTGTTGCTAAATGCCCAGGCCAGATTTTGCGATTCGGCACTGCGTCGCTTTAACAGACAATTGCGCGGTCGTGCGACGTAGCTCCCAAACAAAATTGGCGTCCTTTTTTCCCCACAAATAGAGCTTTCTTTTGGTGGTATTTGATCACCTCGGTTTTTATTTTTTGCTCTATAAACATAAATAGAGCGACAATTTTGAAAAAAAATGCAATATTTTTTACTTTTTGCTATAATAAATATACCCCAAAAACATATAGAAAAAATATTTTTTTTCTCAGTTTAGGCCGATACGTATTCTTCTACCTATTTTTGGTAAAAAAAATTGCAATAAGTGTTTATCGATTGGTTTGCGCAAAATTTATAGCGTTTACAAAATAGGGGATAGTTTTATTGCATTTTTATTAATTTTTTTTTTTTACTACTAATGGCGGCGATCAGCGATTTTTTTCATGACTGCGACATTATGGCGGACACTTCGGACAATTTTGACACATTTTTGGGACCATTGTCATTTTCACAGCAAAAAATGCATTTAAATTGCATTGTTTATTGTGAAAATGACAGTTGCAGTTTGGAAGTTAACCACAGGAGGCGCTGTAGGAGTTAGGGTTCACCTAGTGTGTGTTTACAACTGATGGGGGGTGTGGCTGTAGGACTGACGTCATCGATCGAGTCTCCCTATAAAATGGATCACTCGATCGATGCAGCCGCCACAGTGAAGCACGGGGAAGCCGTGTTTACATACGGCTCTCCCCGTTCTTCAACTCCAGGGAGCGATCGCGATGGGGCGGCTATAAACGAATAGCCGCGCCGTCGTCCTGGATCGCTCCCCGCGGGTTACCGACTGCCGCATGTACCGGGGGGGGGGGCCCGATCGGACACCCGACCCGCGGAAAGGCGAGGACGTACATGTACGCCCATATGCCTGTACGTGCCATTCTGTGGACTACATGTACATGCGGCTGGCGTTTACCGGTTAACCACTTGCCGACCGCTGCACGCCGATATACGCCGGCAGAATGGCAGCGGTAGGCAAATGGGCGTACAGGTACGTCCCCTTTAAGAAACCATGTGGTGGGCGCGCGTGCCCACCGCACACTCCGACACCGATGTTCGCCGACGGCCCGCGATCGTGTCACGGAGAGGCAGAACAGGGAGATGCCTATGTAAACAAGGCATCTCCCTGTTCTGCCTAGTGACAGGACAGTGATCTACTGCTCCCTGTCATTGAAAGCTGCAGCGATCACTGTCGTGTCACAGTAAGCCTAGCCCCCCTAGTTAGAATCACTCCCTAGGACACACTTAACCCCTTCCTCTCCCACTTGTGGTTAACCCTTTCCCTGCCAGTGTCATTCACACAATAATCAGTGCATTTTTATAGCACTGAATGCTGTAAAAATAAAAATGGTCCCAAAATAGCATCAAAAGTGTCCGATGTGTCCACCATAATGACACAGTCACGATAAAAATCGTAGATCGCTGCCATAACTAGTAAAAAATAATAATAATAAAAATACCATTAAACTATCCCCTATTTTGTAGACGCAAACCAATCAATTTACGCTTATTGTGATTTTTTTTTACCAAAAATATATAGAAGAATACATATCGGCCTAAACTGAGAAAAAAATAGTTTTTTTATATATTTTTTGAGGATATTTATTAACCACTTCCTTACTGGGCACTTAAACTTCCTGCCCAGAGGACTTTTTATGATTCGGCACTGCGTCGCTTTAACTGACACTCCCAAACACAATTGACATCCTTTTTTCCCACAAATAGAGCTTTCTTCTGGTGGTATTTGATCACCTCTGTGGTTTTTATTTTTTGCGCTATAAACAAAAATAGAGCGACAATTTTGAAAAAAAAAATTGTTTTACTTGTTGCTATAATAAATAGCTACATTTTTTTTTTTTTTTTAATTTCCTCAGTCTAGACCGATACGTATTTTACATATTTTTAGTAAAAATAAAAAAAAAAAAAAAATCGCTATAAGCGACTGGTTTGCGCACAAGTTATAGCGCCTACAAAATAAGGGACAGAATTAGTATTTTTTATTATTTTTTTTTTACTAGTAATGGCGGCGATCTGTGATTTTTATTGCGACTGCGACATTATGGCGGACACATCAGACACTTTTGACACATTTTTGGCACCATTCACATTTATACTGCAATCAGTGCTATAAATATGCACTAATTACTGTATAAATGTGACTGGCAGGGAAGGGGTTAACACTAGGGGGTGAGGAAGGGGTTAAATGTATTCCCTATATAGTGTTCTAACTGTGGGGGAAGGGGGGTGACTGGGGGGGTGACCGATCTGTGTCCCTATGTACAAGAGACACAGATCGGTCTCCTCTCCCTGACAGCACGCTGTCATTGTGAGAGCCGGCAATGAGAGATGATCTCATATGTTTACATATGAGATCATCTCTCATTGGCCGCACAGATCGCCTAGCAAACGGCCACTCCGATTGGCCGTTCACGGTGATCTGTGATTGGCTGTGTCCAAGGGACACGGCCAACACAGAAGTTCCCCGCTGCATGCTCGGGAGTGCGCGCGGGGAACGCGGAAAGGGGCAGACGTCAAAACACAGCGCCCCAGAGAAGTAGAACCACCCTGCGGCCGTATATAGTCGTACGGCTGTCGGGAAGTGGTTAAAGCAAAAAAAAAAAATTCTAAATTGTCGCTCTTTTTTTTGTTTATAGCGCAAAAAATAAAAACCGCAGAGGTGATCAAATACCATCAAAAGAAAGCTCTATTTGTGGGGGAAAAAAGACGTCAATTTTGTTTGGGTGCAACGTCGCACGACCGCAAAATTGTCAGTTAAAGCGACGCAGTGCCGAATCGCAAAAAATGGCCCTGTCATTGGGCAGCCAAATCCTCCGGGGCTGAAGTGGTTAAAAAAATAACTCTTTTGGGTTGGGATTGCACCAGCACATCACACCTCCCTCTCTATGGCCAGCTTTAGTTCAGGCTCATTTTCCGCAATTCGAGAGTTAATTTGTCTCCAGCTCAGAAAACCTTTGATGGTACCCACATGCTAATGCTCGCTGGCACTTAGCTTCATTTTCCAAACAGCTTTATGTTTACAAACTCTCAGAGATTCAAAGATCAAACAGTTGAAACAACATTTGATAGATTTTCAGCTTTGAATTATTTAGATTGCTTTTTATTTTATTTGCAGGTATTAAAATGAGTATTAAATTCAGGGGGCGAAACACGAATGAGATTTATGAATGAAAATGATCTTCGCATAGCTGCTGTCTTATCTATGATATGATCATATACAATAAGTATGAAGATCTGGAAGGAACAATCATCCAGACTTAAGCTGTAATGCTTTGACAGTTATATGTAGACCTCCAGGCCATTTTATGGAAGCAGATAACATGGCGGTACATACTGTAGGTCTATCCCTCAAAACGACACTACTTCAATCACATGTATGGTTGCCACCTTTTCTTTAAGTCAAACCCGAACACTTTAGTGGCGCACAACGATTTTTATAGTATAAACTATACATCTATTTTGTCATTTAATAACATTTCTGATCATATAAAGTTATTCACAAGAGTCCCCCTTTACATCAGAGTCCACAGGTTCCCCTTTTACATCAGAGTCCACAGGTTCCCATTTTACATCAGAGTCCACAGGTTCCCCCTTTACATCAGAGTCCACAGGTTCCCCCTTTAAATCCATGTCCCCAGGTTCCCCTTTTATATCTGAATCCACAGGTTCCCCTTTTACATCTGAACTCGTAGAGTTCCCCCTTTATATCTGAACTCGCAAAGTTCCCTTACACTGTAAGGAGGACTCTGCAGACTCTGATGTAAGGGAGAACTCTGGGGACTCTAACATAAGGGATGCTCTGGGAACCCTGATGTAAGGGGGAACACTGAGAACTCTGATGTACTGAGAGGACTCTGATGTAAAGGGGAACACTACGGCCTCTGGTGTAAAGGGGAACTCTGATGTAACGAGTGCTCTAAGGCCTCGTACACATGACCGAGTTTCTCGGCAAAAAAGCATCAAGAAACTTGCTGGGATTTTTTTTTTGCCGAGGAAACCGGTCGTGTGTACATTTTTCGACGAGGAAACTGTCGAGGATCCCGTCGAGCCAAAAAGAGAGCATGTCTTCTTTTTCCTCGACGAAAATGGAGAAACTTGCCTTGTCGAGTTCCTCTACAGCCTAACAAGGAACTTGACGAAGAAAACGATGTGTTTCGCCCGTCGAGTTCCTCGGTCGTGTGTACGAGACTTTAGAACCCTGATTTACCTTAGTGTACTCACTCAGAGGCAGGAGAGAGAAGGGGGAGACTTCAGTCACCCTTTGGCAGTCAGTACCTCTCATCCAGATGTATCTGAGGCTGCTGGACTTCAAATTTCCCACCCCCCACTATCCTATTCTGGGGCACAGCTCGAGGGATTGGAGTGTGGGCAGACACAGGGTAGGTGCGAGAGGAAGAGGAGCAGATCGAGCCCTCTCTCCTCTCCTGTCTGTGAGTGGGGGGGGGGGAGGATTGTTAGTGATGGTTTTGGCAGTGTGAAAGAGTGTAACAGACACACTCAGCTCAGACAACTGTAGCCAGCAACTCTGCTGGGAAGCCATAGTCCAGTCTGAATAATGTGTCCGGGTTTTAGGCAGTCTGAAACCCAGACACATGATTCAAAACCCAAACTGGGTGAATCCTTGACAGGTGGTAACCCTAATCACATGGCAGCTCATTCTGGCCTTTGTTCATTGACATGACTAGATGTTTGCTGCTCTCCTGCAATCTCTCATCACCAGTCACAATGAGGATAGAATCCAGTGGCTGTAAAAAAGCCTTCCCAGACCCAAAGCAAGGTCCATAAAGACATGGATGAGCGAGTTTGGGGTAGAGGAACTTGACTGACCTGCACAGAGTCCTGACCTCAACCCGATAGAACACCTTTGGAATGACTAAGATTCTCGTCCACATCAGCGCCTGACCTCACAAATGCTCTTCTGGAAGAATGGTCAAACATTCCCATAGACACACTCCTAAACCTTGTGGACAGCCTTCCCAGAAGAGTTGAAGCTGTTATAGCGGCAAAGGGTGGCCAACTCAATATTGAACCCTACAAACTACAATTGGGATGTCATTAGGGTGAACATACAGTGATGAAATTTTACTTTGATGTACCGACTAGGCACAAGCCTGTGTGTGAATAGATAGAACATTTCAAAAGTCCATTAATACCCTTAAAAGCTCCCGTTCACACTAGAGCTAACTAATTCGCATTTCCAGAAATGCTTCTATGCTCAAGACCAGATTTCCATGTTCTGCTATTGTGCCCATTCACATCAGAGCAACGGGCTGTTACTCAACGCTCAGAAAATGTACAGGAGCTTCTTTGGGGCAAAATTGCACCCTTTTGTCCCTAATAGACTTGGGAGCACCTAGAAAAATGTGCAGTATGTGTTATTTTGCCCTAACAATCGCTGCCTCTTCCTAGTAATTAAAATGTGAAACATAAGGCAATTTTTTTTTATCTATGTCCCATAAGGGAGATTTCCCTTCTGTTTCCTTCCCTTCCCTTCCCTTCAGGTCCTATAGCCGAAACAGAAAGTGAGAGGAAGTGAGAGTAAATCCCTCCAAGGTGAGGAAATCTCAGTGGGCCAGATTCAGAAAGATCAGCGGATCTTTCTGCTGGCGTAACGTATCTCATTTACGTTACGCCGCCGCAAGTTTTTCAGGCAAGTGCTTTATTCACAAAGCACATGCCTGTAAAGTTGCGGCGGCGTAGCGTAAATCACCCGGCGGAATTCAAATTCGGCGGGTAGGGGGAGTGTATCATTTAAATGATGCGCGTCTCCCCCCCAACAAACTACGCATGCGCTGGCCGCGACTGAATCCCAGTGCGCATGCTCCAAATGACGTCGGCAAGACGTCATGCTTTCGACGTGAACGTAAATTACGTCCAGTCGTATTCGCGAACGACTTACGCAAACAACGTAAAAATTTCAAAACTCGGCACGGGAACGACGGCCATAGTTAACATTGGATACGCCGCACATACCCCTCATATAGCATGGGTAACTTTACGCCGGAAAAAGCCGAACGCAAACAACGTAAAAAATAAGCGCCGGGCGGTCGTTCGTTTCTGAATCGACGTAAATACTAATTTGCATATTCCTTGCGTAAACAAACGGAAGCGCCACCTAGCGGCCAGCGTGAAATTGCAGCCTAAGATCCGACGGTGTAAGTCACTTACACCTGTCGGATCTTAAGGATATCTATGCGTAACCTGATTCTATGAATCAGGCGCATAGATACGACGGCCGGATTTAGGGAAAAAAAGCTTGTGGAAAAAAAAGGACGCCAATTTTATTTGGGAGCCACGTCGCAGTGCCGAATCGCAAAAAGAGGCCAGGTCCTTTACCTGCATAATGGTCCGGGTCTTAAGCGGTTAAAAAAGGCCTGGATTTTTCCCGAAATAATATAACTGGATAAAAACATTTATAGGTAAATTTAATGAGGGATGGAAGCATGTGTTTTTATGGGACTTGATTGTTTACAATATGTGTTTCTATATATTATTTATTTATTACTGTTTTTTTGTTGTCCCTTTTTGTTTTGTTTTGTGTCAGTAACATGTTTATCATGTTATATAACCACCCATTACGGCTTTCCATGTCCGGCTGTTCCAGGCCATTCTTTATTTTTGAAAAGGTTCCCTTATTGTTGTCCTTGGCTTTGGAGGTTGTGCACTTCCGGTCCCCTGCGGCAGTGGTCATCAACCCTGTCCTACAGGGCCCACTAACATACAGGAAAAATAAATCTCGCGCCAAATGAATTACACTAAATTATATACTTGATAAATCAAGTGACTAACTGAGTGAAGCTGCTCCCAAATAAAATCAGGTGACTGACTTGCATATATTGTGTAGTGAGGTGAGGGGCGCTATATCAAAATAGTGGATGCGTGTCACAATGTGCGTTTGAGTAGTACACAGTGTAACTGTGTGCCCAAATCTATGTGAAAAACCAAACAGATTATAGTTTAAACTCTATAAGTACAATAGTGCCAAATGCTGTGGAAAAAAAAAAAAAAAAAAAAAAAAAAAAAAAAATTAAAATTAAATTAAAAGAATGTCCAGCAAATAAATAGTTAAGTGCAAAATGGATCCAGTCTTGTATCAAGTCCAGGTGCAAAATGCAAATAATCCAATCCCAAATCGCAGGGAAAAGTGCAAATGCTAAAGTGCTTGTGAATCATCAAAATAGCCAAAGTGCGAGAAAGAAGTGATCCGCCTTCACCTATAGGTCACCAGAATAATAATGGATGGCTCCTTACCACACGGTGTTGACCAGATTACTTAAAATATGGTCAATCAGGCTTGTTTTAAATGAGGATCAGCAGGGTCTCATTGGATTCCAATGTCAGCGATTGCAGCAAATGGTGTACCAAGAAAGGAGAAGAGATACCACCATAGTGTAAAACCATTTAATATCCAAAAGTTAAAATTACAATGCCAAATGGCCTCTTACTGTTGCTGGTGCCCGTTCCCGGCACTGAGGCTGTAGGTGGTGGGGATAGTAAGACAAGATAAGAGATGGCCGCGTCCTGGTCCACTAGCGTGCGTTCCACCGCTAGTTGTCCATCAACCAGTGAGACCGGAAGTGCGTGGCTATGCGTGCGCGCTTGGATACCGCCTCGACGTCACGTTTCAGTTAAACCGTCTTCAGGAAGCGTATTTATACGCTTCCTGAAGACGGTTTAACTGAAACGTGACGTCGAGGCGGTATCCAAGCGCGCACGCATAGCCACGCACTTCCGGTCTCACTGGTTGATGGACAACTAGCGGTGGAACGCACGCTAGTGGACCAGGACGCGGCCATCTCTTATCTTGTCTTACTATCCCCACCACCTACAGCCTCAGTGCCGGGAACGGGCACCAGCAACAGTAAGAGGCCATTTGGCATTGTAATTTTAACTTTTGGATATTAAATGGTTTTACACTATGGTGGTATCTCTTCTCCTTTCTTGGTACACCATTTGCTGCAATCGCTGACATTGGAATCCAATGAGACCCTGCTGATCCTCATTTAAAACAAGCCTGATTGACCATATTTTAAGTAATCTGGTCAACACCGTGTGGTAAGGAGCCATCCATTATTATTCTGGTGACCTATAGGTGAAGGCGGATCACTTCTTTCTCGCACTTTGGCTATTTTGATGATTCACAAGCACTTTAGCATTTGCACTTTTCCCTGCGATTTGGGATTGGATTATTTGCATTTTGCACCTGGACTTGATACAACACTGGATCCATTTTGCACTTAACTATTTATTCGCTGGACATTCTTTTAATTTAATTTTAATTTTTTTTTTTTTTTTTTTTTTTTTTTTTTTTTTCACAGCATTTGGCACTATTGTACTTATAGAGTTTAAACTATAATCTGTTTGGTTTTTCACATAGATTTGGGCACACAGTTAAACTGTGTACTACTCAAACGCACATTGTGACACGCATCCACTATTTTGATATAGCGCCCCTCACCTCACTACACAGGGCCCACTAACAGGCCAGGTTTGCAAGATAACTGAAATACATCACAGCTGATATCATTTGCTGCTCAGTGATTGCAGTATTCTAGACTGCATCTCCCCATGGTAATACATAAAACCTGGCCTGTTAGTGGGCCCTGTAGGGCAGGGTTGATGACCACTGCCCTGCGGGGTTTGCTCCAATCCGGGGGCTGGGACACACACTGCCTACGCTCTCCGTCCTACACTGCTCTGACGCATGGACGTGTGGGCGGGCACTGCACTGGTGAATTTGGCGCCAAACCACCAGGCGGCTCTTCCGCATTGGTGTAGGCGCCTCTCCTCCCCTCCCCCTTGCGTGCGTGACATTGGCGGGAATCTTGGACGGCGTTCCCTATGTAAGGGCGCTACCCATGTTTGTTGCAGGCATTTGGCTTTCTACACGTCATAGACTCACATGCAACACATTCTGACCTTACAGGTATCTTTTCCCCACTTCAGTCATTACCCCATTTCTCTTATTTTACAGCCAACACCACTCACTGATTCCTCTCCATACATCACTTCTTGCCTGATGCTTGTGCAACCTGAGTGCGTCCTGTTTGGGGGCCGTATGTCCTATAGTATCCTGCCACAGTCCCCGGCAGGGGCTGTCCTAGCCCATGGGGGCCTGTTAGGGCTTCACTTCCATGCCGGCAACATTTGGTTACCTGGTGAGTATCATCCAGGACCTTGATGTGTCCTGATGAGCGACCAAAGTCGTGAAACGCGTAGAGCTACCAACTTAATGCTTCAATATGTATTACTGCAGTATATTTTATTGTACCATTTGTTTGTGTATTCCGGTCACTGCTTGAATAATCTTTTCTCTAACTAAGTCTGTGAATTGTGTAGGTTTACTAATTTCTTCAATAATGCAATATAGTCATGTACAATGCATTATGTGAAAGTATTAAAATATTTAATCTATCATTTTTCCAGATTTATTATTTTCCCCCAATCTATTGTAATCCTTCCCCACACATGTGTAGAGCCTGGTTACTTCAAAGTACCGGTGCTATTTAAATTTTGAAAGAGATCAGAGTGTAGTTAAACTCTGATCTGGTTGATATGTTCAAATTGGGTCTCTGTCTCAGCTTGCCTGTGCTGTGGGCTCATTCTGTTGTGCTGGGGTGTTCTTCCTACCCCAGGGCAGTAGATGGCAGCAGTGGAGTCAAGGTTTGACTGCTCTTCCCCAGCAGCCAATCAGGAGGGTTGAGCCTTGCGGTGCATGCTAGATGAGGGTATTTATGGGGCAGACACCATTGGTTCTGGGTTCTTCTTCAAGTGCGACATCCACCTTTAGGGTATCTGCACCACGGCACCTACCTGGCCAGGGCGTGTGTGCCACTCAGAGTTCCTGGTTCCGAGACCATATGCCAGCGCTTCACTTTTTCCACATTTTATTATGTTACAGCCTTATTCCAAAATGGATTAAATTCATTATTTTTCTCAAAATTGTACAAAAACTACCACATAAGGACAACATGAAAAACGTTTGTTTTAAATCTTTTCAAATTTATATATTTATAAAAATTATAAAATAATTATAAAAATGATCATGTACATAAGTATTCACAGATTTCAAAATTGAGTTCAGGTGCATCCTGTTTCCACTGATCATCCTTGAGATGTTTCTATAACTTGATTGGAGTCCACCCGTCGTAAATTCAGTTGATTGGACATGATTTGAAAAGGAACACACCTGTCTATATAAGGTCCAACAGTTACCAGTGTATGTCAGAGCACAAACCAAGTCATGAAGTCCAAGGAATTGTCTGTAGCCCTGCGAAATGGGATTGTATCAAGGCACAGATCTGGGGAAGTGTACAGAAACATTTCTGTAGCATTGAAGGTCCAAATGAGCACAGTGGCCTCCATCATCCGTAAATGGAAGAAGTTTGGAACCACCAGGACTCTTCCTAGAGCGGGTAGCCTGGCCTGAGCGATTTGGGGGGGTCAGGCCTTAGGGAGGTGACCAAAAAAAACAATGGTCACTCTGACAGAGCTCCAGCATTTCTCTGTGGGGAGAGAAGAACCTTCCAGAAGAACAGCCATCTCTACAGCACTCCACCAATCAGGCCTGTATGGTAGATTGGCCAGATGGAAGCCACTCCTCCCTAAAAGGCACATGACAGCCCACCTGGGGTTTTCTAAAAAGCACCTGAAGGATGAAACAAAGGTTGAACTCTTTGGCCTGAATGGCAAGCGTCATGTCTGAAGGAAACCAGGCACACCTCACCACCTGGCCAATACATCTCTACAGTGAAGCATGGTGGTGGCAACGTCATGCTACTAGTCAGAGTCGAGGGAAAGATGAATGCAGCAATGTTCAAAGACATTCTTGATGAAAACCTGCTCCAGAGCGCTCTGGACCTCAGACTGGAGAAAAGTTTCTTCTTCCAACAGGACAACGACCCTAAACACACAGCCAAGAAAGCAAAGAAGTTTCTACAGAACAACTCTGTGAATGTCCTTAAGTGGCCCAGCCAGAGCCCAGACTTAAACCCGATTGAACATCTCTGGAGAGATCTGAAAATGGCTGTGCAACGATGCTTCCCATCCAACCTGATGGAGCTTGAGAGGTCATGCAAAGAAAAAAATTGGGATAGCAGCGCTGAAAATCAGTGATATATTAAAGTTTGTATGTCCGTTTTTTGCAAGTCCTTAAGGATGGGGTTAAAAATTTATAAAAACCTGGGAATGAGAAGAAGGAGCAATGAGAAGACTGGAGGGGGACACTGTCCTATGTAAAGCTGATGATGATCCCAGTCTGTATTTCGGGGCAAGCCTTCTAAAACGTGGAAGATGAGAGCAGAACTCCAACATGTGTAGGAAAAAAGAGAAGAGAAGGCGCCTCCAGGTTAACGACAAAATGCTTTAATAACTTATAGGTGAACAGCATCCACTTACATTAAAATATTGAAGATCCGGCATGTAGATCCTGTAACTGATCCCTAGAATGGCGTCCTATCGCGCTGGATGTTATGGCTGATATTTGCTCTTGTCCCCGCTCTGTGTAGCACCGTCCATAGAGCAGCACAGGCTGCTGGTGCGGTTACACTGTTGAGAACGAGGCATGGAGCGCAGCGTGAGTCGCGATGACGTCACTAGCAACTCACACTGCGCTCCATGCCTCGTTCTCAACAGTGTAGCGCGATAGGACGCCATTCTAGGGATCAGTTACAGGATCTACATGCTGGATCTTCAATATTTTAATGTAAGTTGATGCTGTTCACCTATACGTTTTTAAAGCTTTTTGTCGTTAACCTGGAGGCGCCTTCTCTTCTCTCTGATCATGCAAAGAAGAATGGGAGAAACTGGCCAAAAATAGGTGTGCCAAGCTTGTAGCATCATATTAAAAAAAACTTGGGGCTGTAACTGCTGCCAAAGGTGCTTCAAAAAAGTATGGAGGAAAGGCTGTAAATACTTCTGTACATGGGATTTTTTTCTTTCATGTTGTCATTATAGGGTATTGTTTGTCGAATTTTGAGTAAAATCATGAATTTAATCAATTTTGGAATAAGGCTGTAACATAACAAAATGTGAAAAACGCGAAGCGCTGTGAATACTTTCTGGATGCATTGTATATAGGATTGCATGATTTACATTTTTTCCCCTTTTTTATTGGTTGAACTAGATGGACGTGTCTTTTTTCAACCAGACTAACGATGTAATCCATGTTAAAGCAACAATATGAATCCATGTTAACCTTCTTAGCGGTATTCCTGAGTTTGGCTCGAGGGGGAATTTTACATACCAAAAGCGGTAACCCCGAGCCAGACTCGGGATCGCCATGCAGGATACAGGGAAAGTTACTTACCTTGTCCCTGGATCCTGTGATGTGTCCCTGCTGTGTGTGCGAGCTGTCATCTCGCTCGATTCACACACTGGTGACTGCCGAGTGCTGCCGAGTGCCGCCGAGCTCCGTTCCCGACACACAGGGGCGGAGTTCGGCGCCAAATTAAAAAAACACAGTACACATACAGTATACTGTAATCTTACAAATTACAGTAATGTATCAAATAATTACACATCCCCTTTGTCCCTAGTGGTCTGCCCAGTGTCCTGCATGTAGCTTTATATTATAAAAACTGTTCTTTCTGCCTGGAAACTGGAGATTGTCCATAGCAACCAAAAAGTGCCCCTTCATGTCAAAAGTGGTTTTAGACCACCTAGAAAACAGCGATAACGAATTAGAATCACTTGCAGAATTGAGCGATAACGATTTGTGGGGAAATTCATCATCAAACACTGAAAGTAATGACAGCGACAATTCTGCAAATTTCAGTGTTTTTGATTTGATTACATTATTGAATAATTTTTATTATAATTACATTATTATTTGTTATAATTATTTATAGTTATTTATTATGTTATAATTTATGATTTTGTGTTTCAAACTTTATCATACCCGGGATGTCTACTAGACTCTTGTTTGGACAGATTTAAGTGAGTTATTCCTAAGGCCCCGTACACACGAGAGGATCGATCCGCTGAAATTGATCCGCAGATCGGTTTCAGCGGATAGATCCGCTGGTGTGTACGATCCAGCGGATATTTATCCGCGGAATATTTCGGGCCGACCGATTTCCAGCGGATAAAAATTTCTTAGCATGCTAAGAAATCTATCCGCTGGAATCGGCTCCAGCGGATCGATCCGGTGGTCTGTACAGACTCACCGGATCGATCTGTCCGAACCCATCCCTCGCATGCGTCGTAATGATTCGACGCATGCGTGGAATTCCTTATATGACAGCGTCGCGCACGTCGCCGCGTCATCATCGGGGCGACAGCGCGACACGTCATCGCGATGGGAATTCGGCGCGGATTTCGATCCGATGGTGTGTACACTCCATCGGATCAAAATCCTCAGAGGATTTATCCGCGGAAACGGTCCGGAGGACCGTATCCGCGGATAAATCCTATCGTGTGTACTAGGCATTAGAATTACAGGCCTACAATATAAAACGCCAAATTTCCATGTAAAATAATGGTACCGCTTTCAGCATCAAAAATCTGAAAGAATCATACCGCCAGGGAGGTTAAAGCAACACTGTTGGTAAAATAATTAAAAATAAAGACAACATGTAAAAGGGGGATATATATTTACCAGTATATTTGCCAGTCTGCTGCTGACGACTTAAAACATTGTTTTTATGCAGAACTGGCACCTTCATTGTCTGGCATATCTGAGTATGTCGGAATTATTCTCCCTCCATAAATAGCTGTTACATCAAATGTGCTGCTGCTGATTGTAACGCTGAAATGGAACAAAGACGGTATTCACTGGAGGTAGACTGGAAAGTATTGTTATACTATGTTTATTGCCTTTTATGAGGGTTTTTTTGTTTAGCAACAATGTCACTTTAAGGCCCCGTACTCACGACCAAACATGTCTGCTGAAACTGGTCCGCGGACCAGTTTCAGCGGATATGTTCGTTCGTGTGTAGGCAGTAACGGACAGAATTCCAGCAAACAATCGTCGGCCAGACCGTTTTCCAACGAACAACTGTTTCCTGGTCTTGCTTTAAGGCCCCGTACTCACGACCAAACATGTCTGCTGAAACTGGTCCGCGGACCAGTTTCAGCGGATATGTTCGTTCGTGTGTAGGCAGTAACGGACAGAATTCCAGCAAACAATCGTCGGCCAGACCGTTTTCCAACGAACAACTGTTTCCTGGTCTTGCTTTAAAACAGTCTGCTGGAATCGTGTCCGTCAGACATGTTCGGTCGTCTGTACACAAAAGCAGCGTACAAAAACCCCGCGCATGCTCAGTCCAAATGAGGAGACGGGAGCGCTCGTTCAGGTAAAACTCGCGTTTGTTTGGGATATGGCACATTCGTCATTAGAAACCTTTTATTCTAGCAAGAGAACAATGTCTTAAAAAGGCGCACTAAACCACATTTTAAAGCCTCGTTTTATTAATTCTTCTCTTGCTAGAATAACCCCGTTCTCTTGCTGATGCAATTTCATTAGAGTTGTCCCATACTAAAATGTCACATTTCTTGCTTGTGATGTAATACTTTAATAATGTTTTCTATGCCAGACGTGTGTTTTGGTTGGTGGTCCTCCATAATTTAGAGTAGTCATTTTTGTAAAGGAATGTGCATTTTTTTTTTTTTTTTTTTTGTTTCTAGTTATGTCACCATTTAAACTATTTTTTTTTACATGTTTTTTTTTTTTTTTTTGGTGTTTCATTAGAGAATATTAAACCATGTTGGCACACCAAATGTCCCCCCCCCCCCAAGGAGTGTGTCCTTTGTAAATGACCCATTGTATATTTATTAAAGGTTTGCTGCCTAATAATCCCCACAGTATAACAAACAATAGACATGTTTTCAAATGAAAGCAAAAAGCCTTTTATTCAGGCAATTGTCATCACAAAAAATAAAAAGAACGGCAGCACTAGAATAGATAGCAAACTATATGCAAACTTGCATTTCCAACATGGTGAAGGATAAACTTCCAAGCCTCAGGAGCCAAACACAAAAATATGAAGCAGCAGCACACAAACAAAGGAACCCAAACTGTGGTAGTCCAAACAAGATGTCCTTTATGTGGAAGGAAATGGAAGGCAGAAAATCAACGTTTCCTCCTCTTTACAGCCTTCCCTCCAGGCAGCCTTCCAGCGGATCGAACACGGGGTCTTGCAGGTGGGGTTGATGTGGCAGCAGGAGGATGGTGTTCCGCAAGGCGGGCCGGGTCACATAGCCCAGTGTCTGGGGTCAGCAGGCCCTTCTGCATCCACCAAAGGACCTGGTTCATCAGGGCCTTTGCCAGTCTTCTCTGGTCCTCCTCCCCTTCATTTAAATCATGGGCCAATGAGGCACTGAAGGCCTCTGTGGGGTTGAGGGGGGCCCTCATGATGGCGCTTGCCTCCTGGATCATGCGGAGGCTTGCCTCCTCCACAGGCCTCAACTGCCTCCTTCGGCCTGATGGCCTCACCTGGGGGGGAGAAGACTGGCTGGTGGTGCTTCTCCTGGCCGGGTGGACCTGCTGCAGGCCACTGGGCCCAGCCTCCTCCTGGCTGCCACTGACCCCGGCCTCCTCCTGGCTGCCACTGACCCCGGCCTCCTCCTGGCTGCCACTGACCCCGGCCTCCTCCTGGCTGACAGACACCTGAGGATCTGCCACCTCCTGGCTGATCTCTTCTTCCTGTGTGGAAAAAAAAGGAAGTTTTTTACAATTTCGCTAAATAAAACCACACTCATTTTCATGTTTTTCGTTTAGTATTTTCTGTTCATTATTACTTGAATACACTCTACTTCTGACCCCTGCAGTTGTCATCCCTGACACCTATTTGTCTGTACACCTTTTTGTTTGCTTTTTCCCAGCTTGGTTTTTTTTTTACAATATCTAATCATTAATCCACCAAGAATTCTTTACGCCATAAATATAGAGGAAACTACTATACCTCCTCATCGAAGGGTGGCAGATCTGCATCTCTGTCAGCCAGGCCCTCTTCCTCCGACTCTGCAGGGCTGTGGTCATCTGGGGAATGTCCGCTGGAAGGTAGCATGGAGGAAAGGTTGCAAGAAAGACTGGACATCGTTTTCCTGCCTTCCATTTCGTCCCGCAAAAAAGCCATCTGTTTATAATACCACAGTTTGGGTTCCTTTGCTTGTCTTGCTGCTGCTCCGGATTTTTGGCTTTTATTAGCTTTGTATGCTCTCCTGTATGTGCTTCTGAGGTTGGCAAGTTTATCCTTCACCATGTTGGCAGTGCATCCTGGCACCCAAGTTTGCATATAATTTGCTAGCTCTTCTAGTGCTGCCGCTCGTACCTCTTTATTGCAATATAAAGAGTGCTTTGAATTCCACAGGATGGGCGTGTCCTGGTATTTTTGAAGTAAGGCCTCTATAGATTCCTTGCTTTGTAGGAGGTCCATTGTAATTTTTGAAAAATTAGATTTCTTTTTGAGTCTAGATTACAAAAACATAAACCACATAAAAATAAATATTCCAAAGGATCAGCGTTGACCTTGATCTAATATGTGTCTTCAAATTTATTACCTATATCTAATTCCAAACACAGTCTCTCTTGTTTAAACAATGATTGGCAGCTCGGCCGCATTGCTTGTACCAAACATTGATTTGCTAGATGCAGAGCCATTGTTCACATTGCAGTAAATATTTTAAATATATAAAATTAAACAATGCTTACAAATGACAGTTTTCATCTAGGCACTCTTTCAATGTGTAAATCTCATGCCCCTGACAATGGATGACATAAAAGACACTTCCTAATGACCTCTGTACAACCAACACTTGAACAATACTTTGCCTGATCTGAATACACCATTCAAAAACTTGTCAATGAGGTACAGCATTGTTCACATCTCTATTTTGTGAGGTGTCCAAAAGCATTTGGATACCAAAATAACATTGTGGTACCCCATAGACAGAATAGCTTAAAAAGGGTGCAACCAACAGCCCAAACCCCCATCCCATGTGTCTACATTTTCAAGGCCTCTGCTGATCACATTTTTAATTTCCTTACCTTCCTGTCTCTCGCTCCTCGTTTCTCACGCTCGCCTAATTACCGCGTAAGATGCGTAATCACGGCGTAAACCTTTTAAACACTCCGCGTATTTATGAAACCCCGCCCTCGTCACCTTTGCGAGGCCCCTAATGAATGAGTTTAGGAAATATGGTGTTAACTGTGTATGTTCTGGATGCGCTCGAAGATTCTCCGCGTAACCGACGTAAACACGTTGTTTGCATTCTCTACACTCCGCGTATGTATTAAACGCCGCCCTCTTCTCCGCCCATGGCGTAAGAATTCATCTTTTCCACGCCCATAATCTCTGTGGGAAAGGAAAGATGGCGATGTCACACGAGCGGGCACGATGCTCTCATGCCACAAGTGAAGGGACAGAGGCAGGGACGTCCCGATCAAGGAAAAGAAGATATAAAGCCACTAATATGCGGTTCCAGGAAATGGTGGAGTTAGTTTACATCATGCGAAAGAAGGACTATGATGGTGAATTAGGGCCATACAAGACCCCTAACCGCCGAAAGGCACATATTATGGACAAGGTGGCGAGGAGAATGCAGAGGATGTTTGGGATCACCAGGTCCAAGGAACAGCTGAGGAAACGATGGTCAGACTTAAAATTGAGGGAGCCACATCAGATGAAGAAAATACTTAAAATTCTGCGTAAAAGTAAGTAAATATATATTGGGGTTGGGGGGGGGGGGGGGATTGTCTGCAATAATGTGTTGCCATGTATATTTCACCATCTGCCTCCTTGGCCTGCTTTTAATTTTAAAGACATGTTGTCATTTATTTTGTAGGACATAAATAACTACATATTTACAAACAGTGTTCTTAGTAAACAACGTAACATCACATAGTTTATCAGAAAGGCTCGGTTATTCCAGGAACAACACACCTGGACATGGCTCACTGGCCAAAAACTTTGTTTGTAAACATTGTGTAAAAGCTAGTTCTAGAAAAAAAAAGTATGATAATGGGAAAGGCAAACAGGATTCATTCTAAAAACAGTGTCAACAAAGCAGATGTTTTCACATCTGCAATGCAGAGCACCTGTGTCTCCACAAATCAAAAATGGGTTTTGGTAGGGTCTCCCAGAAATACAGTTTAGGGGGGACATCCATGTGTGTCACTTTGCTAAAAAGGGGCAGGATCAGAGCTTGCCATATAGAAGTAATTGCAAAATGTAGGTTTGGTGAAAGATAAAAGTAACTAAATGAAAGCATCTTCTAAGCAATGTGTGCGATTTATGCTCTCCAATATCTGTGTGCTGATGAGTCTACATTTTTTTTGGTTTATTTCAGGGGAAAGAAGTCGCCAGCATTTGGAGGAGGCAGAGAGGGCCAGACAAGGCCAAAATCTTCCATCTCAACATGTGGAGGAGGAGGAGGATGTGGAAGGAGAAGAGGATGTGGAAGGAGAAGAGGATGTGGAAGGAGAGGAGGATGTGGAAGGAGAGGAGGATGTGGAAGGAGAGGAGGATGTGGAAGGAGAGGAGGAAGGAAGAGAGGAGGAAGAAGTAATTTTGGACTTAGAAGTCATAGCAGATGAAGGGCAAGTGGCGGAAGACCAATTTGGCGAATTGAAAGAAGGTGGATTGATGGATGAAGGAGGAGTCCAAGATGATGGGGAAGTGGTGGAAGAAGGAGGAGTGATTGAAGATGATGGGGAGGTGGTGGAAGAAGGAGGAGTGATAGAAGATGTCGAAGAGGTGGAAAGGAGAAGCCCATCAGGTCAGTGTCACCCTAGCTTGATTCAAAAAAACATATGTAGATAGGCCTCATCGAAAAAGAATGTTGTAAATGCCTTTTTTTTTCTTGGTTTTAGGGGAGGAGGATGGTGTGCCAATATTTTCACGTGCAAGTGCTGCTATAATTATTCAGCAGGTAATGGAGTGCAGCACTGAAATGCACAATATGCGTGAAAGGATGTTTCTCATGGAACAGAATGTAACCAATGTGCTTTTGGAATGCAGCACGGAAATGGACAATATGCGGCAAAGAATGATGGTCATCGAATCTAATTTTAAGAACATTATTGACATGATGGGCCGTGTCAAAGACTGAAACACCCCCCGCCCATCCCCCGCCCACACAAAAATTTTTACAGTTTTAATAATGAATACGCCAAAATTTGAAGATACACACACAGTGTGCCAACATGTGCTATCTGCCATCACAGAATATCTAATGTCTGTGCTTTGTGGGTCCAACCCCCTCCTCCATCCTCAAGTAGTTGAGAGGAAGGGTTTGCTCCCACAAAACACAGACATTGATCACCCATGATGTCAGATAGCACATGTGGCCATTTGTCTGTTGAACCAATGACATTTGGCGAGTTTGCACTGAATGTGTGTATCTTCCAATTTTGGCGTGTTCCAGTGTGAAAGCACACCATGACTGACTGCTGTTGTGAGTTTTTATATTTTTGGAATTGGATTTTGTTACTTTTTGACCATGTTGAACATTTTGGGATACTATAAAGTTTAGACCATAAAGAATAAACAACGGTAAAAAAATTTAAATATATATATATAGAATTATAAATCTCTCTAATCACTGAATTTAGTGAAGTAGAGATTTGACTCCAAATTCTCACATAAAAATTTAGTTGGAGAAAAACACACCAAAAAAATCAAAAAATGTTAAAAAAATAATTTTTTTTTGTGCATAAAAAATATGCCGAAAAAAAAAATTAAGGCGCTAAACACCCCACCAAATATAATCTATATATATATATATATATATATGTAAACAATAAATCTAACTATATTTGAGAAAAAAAAAAGTGAACTTGTTAATAAATGTATAATCTGCATAATATTTTTGGTTGAATTACCTGAAAAAAACTAAAAAAAAAAAAAATTTTTTTTGGACTCCTAAGTACAAAAGCAGGGAGTAATGAAAAATATATAAAATAATTTTGGGGGTCATGAACAAGCAAAAATTAAAATACTTGACCTCCAAATTTACAAATGGAGTTGCTTCTTATTTCTAGACTCAATACCCTGTTTGTAGATGAGTGAATACTGTACAAAATGTGGTTAGTTACTAAAAGTGGAGAAATCAATTATGCATTACAATTGAAGAAGTTAGTTAGAGAACCAGGAAGACAGAGAAAAAGAGAAAAAGCATTAATGACAAACAACTGTATAAAGTCCAATGGTCTAATTATTTATTATTTTTGAGAATATTCCTTTCTTTGGGGGCCGAATTAGAAAGAAATATGATCTGGCATAGCAATGGCCCCCCGACCCATGAAGTACTCAACATATTTGTCGCGTACCTCACGAGCTGATTGGGGGGCCAAGCCAGCGCGACCAGTGTCCAGCCCGGGAAGGGGATCTGAGGGTAGTCTTGCCTCAGAACCGATGTCGGGTAGGTACGTCTGGGAGTGCCTGCGTAAAAAGTTGTGCAAAATGCAGCAGGCAAATACAACGGTGTCCAATTTATATTCCGCCAGATGTATCGATGTCCTGAACAGGCGGAACCGGTTGGTGAGTATCCCAAAGGCATTCTCGACTACCCTCCGAGCCCTGGCCAACCGAAAATTAAACACACTCCTCTCTGAGGTGAGGGTCCTCTGGGGAAAAGGCCGCATGAGGTGAGGACCAAGCCCGAAAGCCTCGTCCGCTAGGAACACAAACGGAAGTCCTTCCACATTATCTTCATCTGGTGGCAATGCCAGACCACCAGCTTGGAGACGATCATAGAAATCAGTCCGTGCGAACACTCCCCCATCAGACATCCGGCCGTTCTTCCCCACGTCCACATATAGAAACTCATACTGTGCCGACACCACCGCCATCAACACAATACTATGATAACCCTTGTAATTATAATAGTACGACCCCGAGCGGGGTGGGGGCACAATGCGGACGTGTTTCCCATCTATTGCTCCACCGCAGTTTGGAAAATCACACCGCTGGGCAAATTGGGAAGCCACAGACTGCCATTCCTGTGGTGTGGAGGGTAGCTGTGGGGACAAACAAAAAAAGAGATTTAGTACTTTGTAACAAAAACATCCTACAAGCATCCTTGGGACAGTTCACAGTATTAAAATTGCATTAGAAAAATGTGCATGGAGAATTTGGGAAATGAAATATATAGGGCCACTTCATTAAGAGACTCCACAGCCCTCTGATGGGGACAATAAAAGTTTGAAGGGGGGGGGGGGGGGGGGGACACAAAAACCAAAAAGTCCTGTTTTAAAAAATGGCAAGGTGGGTTTGTCCCTAGGATAGCATGCTGGACAGGTTAATATTGGGTAAGGGACAAATATGCAGGTAGGCCAAGAATAAAACATGTAAAGCTGATATCAACATGCATAGGGAGAAAAGGGAACGTTAGTTAAACACACAGCATATCTGGGAAAATAAAAAAAAAGTTAGTTGGCCACATTATTAGAGCCAGGAAACTTACCTTAATATACTCCTCATGCAGAACTTTGATGATGGCAGCACACGTGTCCGGTATGATGACCCCAAGCGCCTGCGGAGAGATGCCTGTCGAGAACTTGAGGTCCTGCAGGCTCCTCCCAGTCGCCAGGTACCGCAACGTGGCAATAAGCCTCTGCTCGGCCGTGATGGCTTGGCGCATCACAGTGTCCTGCCTCGTGATATAGGGGGACAGAAGATCCAGCAGACGGTTGAATACGGGGTCCGTCATGCGGAGAAAATTCCTAAAGTCATTAGGATTATTCTCCTGGAGTTCCCTAAGCAGAGGCATATGTGAGAACTGGTCACGCTGGCGCAACCAATTCTTGGTCCAGAAACGCCTCCGCCCCCTGTTTCTGGCCAAAGTACTGGACAAATGAACATATCCAGCAGCCATCCCATAAACAGCACCAACTCGCGAAAATTGACGCTGCTGCTCCATCATGGCTTCAAACCGGCCGGCTGGTCAGTCAAGAACACACTGAAACAGAAAGCACTCGCAAATCCAGCACTACCTGCGACAAACGCGTGACAAACAGATACGAGCGCACAGGATGCAACTGCTAAAGCAGAAACAACCTGCTTGCCTATAGCCGAATGACAACTACGTTACCGCAAGCACACGCACTGAACCCGTGAATACACGCTGTCAAAGCCTGGAGACCGAGAAGCGCGAATCAGCTCTAACCAAACCTTCACTAACACGAGCAAACCCGTAACTAGCAAAAGAGGAACAGAGGGCGGCGCCATTAACTTTGGTCTTCCCCTTTATAGTGACGTCGTACGTAGTTTACGTGCACGCGTTCCGGTACGACGGGAATTTGGTCCGCTGGTGTGTACACGCCAGCGGAACAAAACACAAATCAGCCTTGTACGCCGGAAACTGTCGGGCAGACAGTTTCCAGCGCACAGATCCGGTCGTGAGTACAAGGCCTAAGAGTATTTTTTTCGATTTGTTTTTTTTTAGTCTATGATAAGCTTTTTTTTTTGGTTGTCACTAATCATTATCGGCTATTCCCTCCAGCATCATCCCCATTGTTCTTTCATCTGTCTATTACTCTCACTTTCACAGCCAATTCAGTGTGTTTCAAATTGCCTCATTTCTATGTACACTGTCTTTATAGGCCACTAATAAGGTTATCAAACCAGCTCCAGCAGGTGTTAAATCTCAGCAATCACTGTAAGAGAATCCACTATACTTCTTATCTACACTAGCAGGGGAGCTGCTGCTGAGTGCTTACGTTCCTGCAGATGCATGCTGGAGCTTCTATATTGTATCCACAGTCCACTAGCCGCCAACTGTGCCAGAGAGACAATAAACTGTACTGCCGTCATTATGGTAAGTAGCTAGTACATTATTAGAATATGTCCTTGATTAAAAAAGAAATATATACATTTTAATCTGCAGGGTTTTTACAGTTACAAAGGTATGTAGCTAATAGGAATGGGACGAACACCCCCCCCCCCCCACCCGTTTGGGTGGCACCAGAACATGCAAAAAGTTTGAGCAAACACGCAAACCCTATTAAAGTCTATGGGACACGAACATGAAAAATCAAAAGTGAGCATTTTAAAGGCTTATATGCAAGTTATTGCCAAAAAAGTATATGGGGACCGGGTACTGCCCCAGGGAACATGTATCAATGCAAAACAACATTTTTAAAATGGCAGTTATTTCAGGAGCAGTGATTTTAATAATGCTTAACGTGAAACAATAAAAATGAAATATTCCTTTAAATATCGTGCCTGTGGGTGGGGTTCCCTTAGTGTGCCTGTAAAGTTGCGCATCTGTGTGATGTGTAGAACAGAACAGCAGAATATTTCTAAAGGAAAACATTTAAAATTGCTTGGGGCTGTAATGAATTGCCGGCTCCCAGCAATATAGATGAAAAATTAAGGATAAAATAGGCACGGGTCCCCCCCTCCAGTCCATACCAGGGTCTTCGGGTCTGGTATGGATTTTAACCACTTGGAGCCCCATCCATTGTAAAATGACGGACACAAGGTGGCTCTACAATGCCCTTACTTAATTTACTGCACGGAAGTGCTGGTTTCATTTGGTCGCTGTTGTTAACTCCCCCTGTCCTCATTCCCTACCTTATAAGTGACTTATTTCAGCCAAAGAGAACGTCTGGATAGGCTTTTTACATTTCAATTCAATTCAATTTCAACTCATTGAATATGTAAAAATGAACACAATGAAACCGTATGGATTAAATGTGAAATTAGATATAAATTGTTTTATTGAAGATTTTTAGTCGGATACATTTACAAAGTTAGGAAAGAGTCAGAATATGTGCTTGGGTAAAATGTTCTGTTCTGATACCCTCGAGTTTCACTTGGGTCCAGAGGGAATAAGGAACTAAAGGTGTTTATGTTTTATTGAATCCTGCTGCAGTACTGGATTTGAGAAAAATGTTCAGTTGAATATATATTGAATCTATATAATAAAAACTGTTGCTAAGAAGCATTTTATTTCTGCATGCTTAATGGACTTATGTTTGAATTAATGAAAGAATATTCTTAACACGTCCAATGGGTAAGGAAGGCTTTAGCTAATATTGTGATTCTGTGGTTATTCATGTTGGATGGGGAGTACTCACCCAGCCAGCCCCATTCATGTAAAGAAATACCCCCCCCCCCCCCCCAATTCATGCCTCTATCCGGATGCCCACTACTTGAAGAAATGACTACATCTTTACATGGAAATCTTTGTTATTCATTTTTATTGTTCTAATGCCACAGGTGCCACAAAAATGTTCCTGGGAATGACACCTTGAAGGGGAGCCATGATGCAAACCCAAGGCCTGAGAGTTCCAGTAAACACCGTGAGAGAAAGACTTGAGGTGCCTAGCCCAAAGACCCAAGCCTAGCCAAATGCATCAGTTCCAGCCTGTCTGCGGAAGTTCTGTCCTTACAAAGAGGCACGTTTTTATGGGGTGGAGAATCTTCTGATTACATGGATGAGTACAGAATAAAATCCTTGTAGGTATTTTAAACGTTTAGCAAATTAAATAAAGCAGTGAAATAATGGGGTCTTTTTTGTGTACTTGAAATTTTATGGACATTTATAAGCCATATAAAAGAGACTCTAAAGACTGTCACACCCCTTCCCCTTGTTTTCCATGGACATTTGCTATACAGTTAAGTTAAGTTAAGTTAACAGTTTAAATTACCGTATTTATCGGCGTATACCGCGCACTATTTTGCCCTGAAAATCAGGGCAAAATCGTGGGTGCGCGATATACGCCGATACCCGCTTTCCCGCCATGAGTTTGAATACTGCACCCGCATATAGCGAGCGCAGTACACTTGTGAATCTTCGGCCAGTCTCGGCGCCTCTCGTACTGACGTCCTGACGTCCTGAGCGTACAGGACGTCAGTGCGAGAGGCGCCCGAGCCTGCCCGAAGATTCACGAGTGTACTGCGCTCGCTATATGCGGGCGCAGTATTCAAAGTCGTGGCGGGAAACGAGCGGGAGGACGCCGCCGAAGGACGCCGGACCCGCCGAAGATGGACACCGGACCCGCCGAAGATGGACACCGGACCCGCCGAAGATGGACACCGGACCCGCCGAAGATGGACGCCCGACCCGCCGAAGACGGACGCTGGACCCGCCGAAGAGGACACCCGAAGCCGCAGAAGGACGCCGGACCCGACGAGGCCGCAGATGGACGCCGCGCAAGACATCAAAACTGTAAGTACAAAAAAACAAAAAATCTTTTTTTCCCACAGGATTGGGGGCCACTTTGGGGGTGCACGGTATACGCCAGAGCGCGTTATACCGCGATAAATACGGTACCTTCATTTATGTTAATTTTATGTGTCTATTGTTTTTGTATTTTGATATATATATACATTAGGGATGAGCTTCGAGTTCGAGTCGAACTCATGTTCGACTCGAACATTGCCTGTTCGGCGAACAACTAACAATTTGGGGTTTTTGCGGCAAATTCAAAAAGCCGCGGAACACCCTGTTAAAGTCTATGGGAGAAATCTAAAGTGCTAATTTTAAAGGCTAATATGCAAGTTATTGTCCTAAAAAGTCTTTGGGGACCTGGGTCCTGCCCCAGGGGACATGTAACAATGCAAAAAAAGTTTTAAAAACAAATGTTTTTTTGAGAGCAGTGAATTTAATAATGCTTAAAGTGAAACAATAAAAGTGAAATATTCCTTTAAATTTCGGACCTTGGGGGGGTGTAAAGTAAGCCTGTGAAATAGCGCATGTTTCCCGTATTTAGAACTGTCTCTTCACAAAGTGTAATTTCTGAAGGAAAAAAAGTCATTTAAAAATGACTCGCGGCTATAATGAATTGTCGGCTCCCGGCAATTCAGAGAGAATAAATTCATAAAAAAAAGCGTGGGGTCCCCCCAAATTCAATTACCAGGCCCTTCAGGTCTGGTATGGATATTAAGGGGAACCCCGCCGTCAATTAAAAAAAAAAAAAATTGTTAAATTTAAATTGACGGCGGGGTTCCCCTTAATATCCATACCAGACCTGAAGGGCCTGGTAATTGAATTTGGGGGGACCCCCACGCTTTTTTTTTTGTTGTTATGAATGAATTCTCTCTGAATTGCCGGGAGCCGACAATTCATTATAGCCGTGAGTCATTTTTAAATGACTTTTTTTCGTTCAGAAATTACACTTTGCGCAGAGACAATTCTAAGTACGGGAAACATGCGCTATTTCACAGGCATAATTTACACCCCCCCCTAGGTATGAAATTTAAAGGAATATTTCACTTTTATTGTTTCACTTTAAGCATTATTAAATTCACTGCTCCCGAAAAAACGTCCGTTTTTAAAACTTTTTTTGCATTGATACATGTCCCCTGGGGCAGGACCCAGGTCCCCAAACACTTTTTAGGACAATAACTTGCATATTAGCCTTTAAAATTAGCACTTTAGATTTCAAACGTTCCAGTCCCATAGACTTTAATGGGGTTCTAAAGTTCACACGAACATTTGGTGTGTTCGCAGGTTCTGGTGCGAACCGAACAGGGGGGTGTTTGGCTCATCCCTAATATACATATGCTTATAAAGTTGGGCCAATGTACTTATTGGAAAGCAATATAGGATAAAGCATAGTGGAAACAGGATTCCTAATTGTTGTGATTGTGAAGGGTTAAATAATTGTTTTTTATAATCATTGGTAATTGGTGGAATTGGTGGTATGGTCTTTTCCAAAACATTTGTCATAAATCCTGATCCCTTGCCAATAGCCAATTTCACACATGTCCTAACTGCTAGTGTGGTTTATATCTGAGCGCCATCTGAGTTTGTTTGTATGGGATACCCAGAGCGCCAGGATCCCTTAATACACTGGCCGGATCAAATGTAATCATTGAATTTCCTATGTGACTTTGACTGTTTGCATTCCACTTGGGGATTGTACCTGGCCCCCCCCCCACCTTGGGCAGTTTTGTTTGGGATGATTCACGATGCACATCCATCCCACAGAGAGTTTATCTATATCCCTCAGCTGTCAGTCACTTCTCTACTCTTTGCTGCAGACTTTCTAAAAAGGTTCCTTGCCAAATCATACCAGTTCCATAGGGACCGGGCATTGTTTTCACTCATCGGGTTGATCCCCTCAGGCCCCGTACACACGTCCGAGGAACTCGACGGGCAAAACACATTGTTTTGCTCGTCAAGTTCCTTGTGAAGCCACCGAGGATCTCGGCGAGCCAAGTTTCCTAATTGACTAACGAGGAAATAGAGAACATGTTCTCTATTTGGCCCGACGAGATCCTCGTCGGCTTCCTCGGCCAAAAGTGTACACACCACCGGGTTTCTCGGCAGAATACGGCTCTGATCGAGTTTCTGGCTGAATTCTACCGAGAAACTCGGTCGTGTGTACGGGCCTGAGGTGTTCACCCAGCAGCTAGACAGTTCTCCAGTTTTCCTTAAGTTTAGCTACTGCATTCGTCCATTGTAGTTATAAGGTGTAGAGCTTCTTATAAAGGGCACTAGGAGCTGACTGTCTCTAGTTCATCTTTGGGCATTGCATATTGGTGTCTCAGGGTACCATCTTGTTTCAGGGGAGGTGTATTTGGTTCCTGGTTTCAGCTCTGCAGTGAAGATTGTTAGTGGTCCCATTTAGTTATTGGGGTGAGGTGGAGGTTGGGCGAGTGATAGTGGGTCCCCACCACCTGAGAGGGAGGGATCTGGGTTATTAGAGGTTTGGGGGTGGTGGGGTCATGTGGGGGAGGCTAGAAACCATATGGAGATTTTTGTAACGCTTTTTACCTTTCCTGCAATAAATTGGAATAAGGAGATAACCCTTGAACAGATATAAGCCTAGTAAATGGAGCATCCCAAACATCTTCCCAATCTTCAGTATCAAGATTAGGGACAACCGACTCCCAACGAGACCTACACTGGCTAAGTAGATTCTTGTATGCTTAAATCAGATGTAGGAAAATACATTTTTAGCCACACAGGAAAGAAATCACAGATGCAAGTAAATAGCTCAATTTTGTCTCATGCATAGAGTTCCTTTTTTAATTCAATTATGCCTGATAGGGCTGCTTTAATTAAATTACGAAAAAAATGCAATATTGTATAACATCATGGACTTACATTTGTACATAACCATAAAGTGAGGCTGTAATAATCTACATACATGTTTCTCCAAGTGGAACAGTTTATTGCGGTACATAGCTGCTCCATTAGCAGTAAGGCTAATTAAGTGTCTCTGTCACTCATGTAAATTGGTTAGTAGCTCAATGATCAAGCCATATGGGTGAATCTGTTCAGAATCCTGTGTTTACTGTGCCGTTTCCACCAAACTTCAAGGCTTATCTAAAGGTCCCGACTCGCTGTATCTTCTGCTTTTTTGGCAGAATGTAATCATGATTGAAGTTGGGCTGGTAGGTATTTGACAGTTTTTTTTAATTGCTTCCTGTCGAGCTGGAAATGTTTCAGAGTCTCTGAAAATAATACAGATATAGTGTGGAAATTCCCGGCAAACTATTTATAACCATTCAAATATTAAATCTATAAATGACACCAGGGGAGGGCTGGCAGCATTAGGCCTGGGGGGCAAGTCCAGTCAAGTGGCCATAGAGCGTGGAAAAGTGATCGAGGAAAACAGTCTAAGATTTTTTCATGATCACAAGAGTCCGCACAGAGGCCCCCCTTACATCAGAGTCCGCACAGAGGCCCCCCTTACATCGGAGTCCGCACAGAGGCCCCCCTTACATCGGAGTCCGCACAGAGGCCCCCCTTACATCGGAGTCCGCACAGAGGCCCCCCTTACATCGGAGTCCGCACAGAGGCCCCCCTTACATCGGAGTCCGCACAGAGGCCCCCCTTACATCGGAGTCCGCACAGAGGCCCCCCTTACATCGGAGTCCGCACAGACCCCATATACATCAGATCTGATGTAAGGGGTGTTCTGGGAAACTTGATTTAAGGGTACATGCTGTGGACTATTGAGAGGGTCTCTGCTCACCAAAGCCTGCCTCCCTCCCCTTTAACAAAGTCTACAGAGCACCCCTTTTTATACACTGGGAGGCAGGAGAGACTAGAGAGGGTGAGCTTACCAGGATGGAGGCTGAGGCGCAGGCAGGCTGTCTGATGCTTTTTTGGGTTCAAACTTCCTGTCCAGTGCCCACATATGCCCGGGGAGTGTGGGCAGGGCAGACTCAGAACGAGGAGCAGATGAGCTCTCTCTCCTTGTGTCTGTGCAGAGAGAGAAGGGGATGTCAGCGTTGGTGTGCGCTGAGGCTGAGCTATGTGTGAGACGAGACATAGCTCAGCTCTGCAACCATCTACCTCGGAGCTGACACAGGCACGGCTGCACAGTGGGAGGTGAGCAGCGGCCATGACCTGTGTTAACAGAGCTCCAGCATGCATATTCCTGCTCTGCAAAAACAGCATTTGGTAGTGGCGGCCGGTGGCTGTGCATAGTGTCACCAGCCCGGGGGGAGATTTCCACCCTGCCCCCCCTGCCAGCCCTCCCCTGAATGACACTTCTGCTTCAAGGTTTCAGCTTGCTTACTTCTACACTTAAAATACTTGTATGCCATTTTCATAAAACTGGATACATACAATACCCAATTTTGGAAGACGTAAACTTTGTATAATCATTGAAGGGTTGAGAAGAGGTCGGAAGATGGAAAATATCTCTATGCTGCTATTGTTTAACCACTTGCCGACCAGCCGTCGTCATTATACTGCAGCAGGCCGGCTCATTCCCGCAAATCGCCGTAGCTGTACGCCGGTCCTTTAAACAGCTATAGCTGCATGGTGGGGGAGCTGATGCGCGTGGCCGCGATGTCCGCCAGCCACCCGCGATCGCTCCACAGAGAGGCAGAATGGGGATCTGTCAATGTAAGCAAACAGATCGCTGTTCTGTCAGGGGAGTAGAGAGCGATAGTCTGTTCCTAGTGGTCAGGAACAGCGATCTCTCTCTCCTCCTCCAGTCAGTACACTGCCCCCACAGTTAGAAACACATTTAACCCCTTGATCGCCCCTAGTGTTAACCCCTTTCCTTGCCAGTGACATTTATACAGTAATCAGTGCATTTTTATAGCTCTGATCACTGTATTAATGTCATAATGTCAATGGTCCCAAAAAAGTGTCACAAGTGTCCGATCTGTTAGCCGCAATGTGGCAGTCAGTAATAGAATTACTGACCTCTTCACACTGACCTACCTATTATTACTGACTTTCTATACACCACCCCACCAATTACTGACCTCTACACACCTCGTTACCTATTACTGACCTCTACACACTGCCCTACCTATTACAGACCTCTACACACTGCACTACCTATTACTAACCTCTACACACTTCCCTACCTATTATTGACCTGTACACACTGCCCTACCTATTACTGACTTCTACACACCGCCCCAACCTAATACTGAGCTCTACACACCACCCTACCTATTACTGACCTCTACACACTGCCCTACCTATTACTGACCTCTATACACTGGCTTACCATAGCCCTACTAACTTTTACCATCCTCTGCCCTATTTACTGACACCATCCACAGCCCTACATACGGACACCATCCATAACCTTACTAACTTTCACCATCCACTGCTCTACTTACTGACACCATCCACAGAGCTACTAACTGTCACCAGTCTCTGCCCTACTTACTGACACCATCCACAGCCCTACTAACTGTCACCATTCTCTGCCCTACTTACTGACACTATCCACTGCCCTACTAACTGTCACTATTCTGTGCCCTACTTACTGACAATCCACAGCCCTACTAACTGTCACCATCCACAGTCTTACTAACTGTCACCATCCACAGCCTTAATAACTATCACCATCCACATCCTTACCAACTGTCACCATCCAAAGCCTTACTAACTTACACCATCCACTCCTGTACTCTGCCCTACCTACTACTGGCCTCTTTACACTGCCCTACCTTTTACTGACCTCTACACACCGCCTTCCCTTTTACTGACCTCCTACACACTGTCCTACCTATTACTGACCTCCTACTCACCGCCCTACCTATTACTGACCTCTACACACTGCCCTTCCAATTACTGACCTCAACACACCACCCTACCTATTATTACTGACCCCTACACACCACCCTACCTATTATTACTACTTTCCTATACACCATCATACCTATTACTGACCTCTACACACTGCCCTACCTATTTCTGACCTCTGCACGCTGCCCTACCTATTACTGACCTCTACACACTGCCCTACCTATTACTAACCTCCTACACACCGCCCTACCTATTACTGACCTCTACACGCCGCCCTACCTATTACTGACCTCTACACACTGCCCGACAATTAATGGGCACACTGGTAGCATCTGATGGGGCACAGTAGCAACAATTGATGGGCACACTGGCATTTGATGTGGCACAGTAGCAGGAATTGATTGGCACACTGGCAGCATCTGATGGGGCACAGTAGCGACAATTGATGGGCACACTGGCAGCATTTGATGGGGCACAGTAGCGACAATTGATGGGCACACTGGCAGCATCTGATTGGGCACAGTAGCGGCAATTGATGGGCACACTGGCAGCATATGATGGGGCACAGTAGCTACAATTGATGGGCACACTGGCAGCATTTGATGGGGCACAGTATCGACAATTGATGGGCACACTGGCACACTCCATTTTGCTTGGGGCCCCCTAATTCCTTTTAACGGCCCTGATTGCACGTCAATGTATTTATATACGGCACAGCTTCATAATAGGAAATTTGTATTACAGGCTTTCACTAATATTTATTTTTCCATTTGTAGCGAGCATCCCCATAGGGCAAATCATCCTGCCGGCATCTGTTCCTGTGGAAGATTTTACAGATGTAAAGTAATGACACTTTATTTGGAGACACATCTGGGTGTGACTTGACATTACAAAGTGTAATTACTCTTTGTGCACAGGGGAAGCCTCATGTGTAATTGAGTATGCAGAGATCACATTATAAATAACCAGTAAAAGGTCATTGTAAACACATTATAAAGAACAATTTATAAATAACATCCCAAATCCTCTTCAGAAGAATACATGTTAGAGTTGCAAGTTCTACTACCTGGTCCACACATTTAGCTAGATTCAGCGGGCGTAAGGGCGCCTAATTCAAATGTGTTTGAGGGGGGCGTGTTTTATGGTAATGAGCTTGACCTTTTTTTTTTATTATTGCGAACTGCGCATGCGCCGGGCGCCTACATCCCCCAGTGTGCATTGCGGCTAAGTACGCCGCACGGGCCTATTGATTTTGACGTGGACGTAAACAACGTAAATCCCGATTCACGGACGACTTACGCAAACGACGTAAAAAAATTAAATTTCGATGCGGGAACGGCGGCCATACTTAACATTACTATTCCATGTAGGGCTAAGCTCTAACTTTAGGCGGCCTATCTCTAACGTAAACGGCGTAAAAGTACTGCGTCGGCCGGGCGTACGTTCGTGAATCGGCGTATCTACTCATTTACATATTCTACGCCGACCGCAAATATTGCAATCTAAGATAGGACGGCGCAAGCCGTCGTATCTTAGATATGTTTAAGCGTATCTCTGAGCATACACTTAAACATAAGTCGGCTAAGATTCTGAGTTAGGTCGGCTTATCTACTGATAAGCCGGCCTAACTCTTACTGAATCTACCTAATTGTGTGCATCCCATGGGCTGCCATATCTAAAACCTTTAGAGATGAATTTACCATTGGGCACAGATGGCTGAAAGGCAAAGTGGCACGATTTCCTTGCATAATTATGAATAATTTAAAGTAGAACTAAAATAAAGAAAAAAAAACAACAACTGCTTATTATTATTTTTTGCAGAAGAGACAACCACAGGTGCGGTCTTTCCTGTACCGCATTTCATGATTGATTTTACTTCTGCCTGGCATGGATCTGTAATTCTATGTAATTAAGTCATCATCCCACCTGTCCTTGTGAATGAAAATTCCAAACACTGGAGGCTGCTGGATCTTGTGTGGATACAGCAGCGGCCGGTCCATATGGGATGCAGAGGTGCCGCCCCCCTAATCTCTATGCACCGACCTCTAATCTCCATGCAGGGCACCAGACGCATAGATTTCTACAAGTTTTTTTTTTTTGGAAGCACATGATTAGAGCCTGTGGCACTAATTGGCTTCAAAAAAGGTTGGGCTCGGGCACAGAGCACTGCGCCCGAGCCCGCCCACTTGTGACATTATGAAAAAGGGGGGAAAGGAGGATTGGGACTTTATATCAGGCAATGAATGAGTAACTTCATCTGACTCCATCCCTATTGAACAATTATAAAAAGAAGCGGGTAGGGTGGGACTTGGTATGAAGCACGGCTAGGTAATAAGGTAGGCAAAAAAATGCATTAAATAATTAAAGATATCATGATAATCAATAATAACACCTTAACACCATACAACACTGTACCAAAAAGACATTTTTATAATTTTTCCCCCACAAATAGAGCTTTCTTTTGTTGGTATTTGATCACCTCTGCAGGTTTTTATTTTTGGTTAAAAAAAATTAAAAAGACTTAATTAAAAAAATATATATATTTTTTTTATTTTGTTATAAAATTTTGCAAACAGGTAATTTTTCTCTTTCATTGATGTACGCTGATGATGCTGCACTGATGGGCACTGATGGGCTGCACTGATAGGCACTGATGGACTAGTGGGCACCGATAAGGCGGCACTGGTGGGCACCGATAACGCGGCACTGATGGGCATTGATAGACGGCACTGGTGGGTGGCACTGAAAAGTGGCACTAATAGGTGGCATTGATAGGTGGCACTGATAGCTGGCAGTGATGGGTGGCAGTGATGGGCGGCAATAATGGGTACTGATTGGCAGCACTGCTGGGTGGCACTGATTGGCACCAATGGTGGTGGGCATTGATAGGTGGCACTTGTGGGCATTGATAGGTGGCACTTGTGGGCATTGATAGGTGGCACTGTGGACACTGGAGGTGGTAGGTGGCACTGGCAGGGGGTTTAGATTGGCACATAGAGGCAGATGTGCCCCCTTCCTGTTCAGGACCGATGTCCCTTGCAACCTAAGCCGGTGATCGGCTTTCTTTTCTCCTCGCGCTGTCGGCGTGAGGAGAACAAAAACGATTACCGAGCTTTGTATACATCACATGATCAGCTGTCATTGACTGACAGCTGATCACGTGGTAAGGGACCGGCCCATTACTCGGATCTGTGATCACCCGAGTTTCAGTGGCCGTGCGCGCTCTGCAGGGGAGGACGTCAATAGACAATAGACAATTGGGGCCCGCGCTGTAGCTGTCATTCGGCTATAGCGTGGACGGGAAGTGGTTAAACAAGATTCACAGTATTAATGAGTACATTAAAGCGGGATTCCACCCGCAAATTTTTTTTTTTAAAAGTCAGCAGCTACTAACAGTGTAGCTGCTGACTTTTAATAAGGACACTTACCTGTCCTACTTGCCCGCGCTGATGGCCCCCCCGATGCCGATCCCACGATCGATGCAGGTCCCGCGCCGCCATTCACACTAGGGGAAACAGGCGGCGGGTATCATGGTGGCTTCCCCTTCCCCTGCTCTCCTCCGTGAGCATCCCATTGGCTTCTGTTTCCTCCCTCCTCCTTGGTGGCCAATCAGAATGCTTCTCCTTTCAGCACAAAAAAAAAAAATCTTACCTGGATTTTACAATTCCCTGTTATATTTAAAACGTTTTGGCTTTAGAATTAGATACTTTAAAAACTGTTAAGATAAAACATCGAACACACAGGGAGTGCATTGTTTTCAAGGGGTTGCTTTACTAAAGGCAAAAAGACTGTGCGATTGCAGTTGCTCCAGAGCTTAGTAAATGAGGTAAAGTTCACTTTGCAAAGAATACCCAATCACGTGCAAGGTAAAAAAAAAAAAATGCATTTTGCTTGCACATGATTGGATGATGGAAGTCAGCAGAGCTTCTGCTCATTTACTAAGATCTGGATGAACTGTTCAAGCCCAATGAGTCAGCGTACCCATAGCTTACTTGCGAAAAGAAGCTGTAAAGTACAGCTATTGGGGGTTATTTACTAAAGGCAAATCCTCTTTGCACTACAAGTGCACTTGGAAGTGCAGTCGCTGTAGATCTGAGGGGAAGCTCTGCTGATTTTATCATCCAATCATGTGCAAGCTAAAATGCTGTTTTTTTTTCCTTTGCATGTCCCCTTCAGATCCAAGTGCACTTGTAGTGCAAAGAGGATTTGCCTTTCGTAAATAACCCCTTCTGTATGTATTGATCAGATATTGCTGCCCCATGTAAATAAATAACTACAAACCTTGGGGTAGATTCAGGTACCTGTTACGGCAGCGTATCTCCAGATACGCCGCCGTAATTTCAAATCTGCGTCTGCGTTTCGTTACGCCGATTCACAAAGGCAGTTACGCTGAAAAAATAGGCTTCCTCCACCGACGTAACTTGATTGCGGCGGCGTAGAATTGTGTGCAATATCACTTTGGCCGCTAGGGGCGCTTCCGTTGTTGTCGGCGTAGAATATGCTAATTTCCTAGATACGCGGATTCGCAAACGTACGTGCGCCCGGCGTTCGTTTTTTACGTCGTTTGCGTTAAGGCTTTTTCGGCGTAAGGCTGCTCCTGCTATTAGGAGGCACAGCCAATGTTAAGTATGGACGTCGTTCCTGCTTCGAAATTTGAATTATTTACATTGTTTGCGTAAGTCGTTCGCGAATAGGGCTGGACGTAATTTACGTTCACGTCGAAACCAATACATTGTTACGCCGTACTTGGAAGCAATGCACACTGGGATATGTACACGGACGGCGCATGTGCCGTTCGTAAGTCACGTCAATCACGTCAGGTCATTACATATTACCATAAAACACGCCCCCCCTTCCCCATTTGAATTACGCGCGCTTACGCCGGCCCCATTTACGCTACGCCGCTGCGACTTACGGAGCAAGTGCTTTGTGAATACCGCACTTGCTCCTGTAAGTTGCGGAGGCGTAGCGTAAATACACTACGATGCGCCGCCGTAACTTATAGCGTAGCTACTTGAATCTACCCCATTAAAAACAAAGTTATATAAAACATTAAGACTCATTTATAAGATCATTTACCAAGTTGATCTCTTTTTCATGAATATCAATATTGAAAAGACTATACATTCTCTTCAAGGGTGGAATGTAATAGCAAATGTTTACTATGGTGGCATCTCGGACCTCTAGACCCCATCCATGCCAGAAAATACCTGCAAGGGATTCGAATCTGCCTGTCTACAATAACAATGGATGCAGTGGGGCAGATTCATCAAGGGGATACGACGGCGGATCTCTGAGATCCCACAGTCGGATCTATGCGACTGATTCATAAGAATCAGTTCCGCATAGATCTCCCTTAGATCCGACTGGTGTAAGTGACTTACACCAGTCGGATCTTAGGCTGCAATCTACCGCCGGCCGCTAGGTGTCGTCGCAGTTTTTTACGCATCGGATATGCAAATGAGGAGAACCGCCGATTCAAGACCGAACGCCCGTCGCTTTTTTTTTACGTCGTTTGCGTTCGGCTTTTTCCGGCGGATAGTTACCCCTGCTATATGAGGGGTAGCTAATGTTAAGTATGGCCGTTGTTCCCGAGCCGAGATTCAAATTTTTACGTCGTTTGCGTAAGTCGATCGGGAATACGGAATGGCCGCAATTGACGTAGCCGCCGAAAACATTGACGTCCTAGCGACGTCATTTGGAGCATGCGCACTGGCAAATTTTGCCGGCGACGCATGCGCAGTTAAAACTGGCGCGAGAACGCGCCTGATTTAAATTGTACACTCCCCCTAGCCGCGGAATTTGAATTATGCCGGGGGGAGTTACGATCCGACGGTGCAATTTTCGAGGTAAGTGCTTGGTGAATCATACACTAGCCTCGCAAAATTGGACCGGCGGATCGAAAAACAGATAGATTACGCGGATCTAAAGATCCGCTAATCTATCTGAATCTGGCCCACTGTTTTTGGATAATATAATTCACTGCTTCCTTCCTATTTTTGTCTTCCTCTATATCTATACAATGTTGATATTATGACTTCACGCACCCAATGTCTGCTGCTCGCTTGCAAACATGTTCTGACAGTTGTGCAGATTGTTACATTGTTGCCAGAGGCATTCATATGCGTGTTGGAGAGAAAGGTAGAAGTGTTTGGTGTATAATTATGTAAATAATTCACTAGTAAGTGGACGAATAAATAATGAATTTTCAGTTTTTGTTGAAAATAAATGTAAACATAAGAACATTACAGCCTTTTAGCAATGCACCCCGGGCCCAATTACTCTCCTACAAATTGATGTACCAAGTGATATAATGAGCAACTCTCTTGGGTCCCACTGGACTGGCAGTAGTGTGCGCTGGTATCTGCTGGTATCTGCCTGGGAAAAAAAAACTCAACTTTTAAGGCCAACTTATACTTTATAATTGGCTCCTTGTTTTGTGTGCTGGGGAATATTTTACATTGTATCGTTCTGTAAACTGTCCTTCGCAATTGCAACTTACTTATGATAGGTATAAATTTAATTGATTGGTTGCCATTTTTATTTTGTCAGTTTAAAGCGGGGGTCAGCAACCTGTACATCGCGATGTTCCAGTGGTTTGGTAGATTGTGGTTTGGGATTGCTGATCCGCCATCCCAGAGCATCAAGCAGAGTGCAATTCAGAAGGACTACTTGTAAAGTTGGAGCTGTAGTAGCAAACAAGAGCCGCATAAACTGATGCCTCCTCTGTAGTCCTGTCCCATGTGATACCAACTGCGCTCCACCTCTTATCCCACCTAGTGGTCTCCAGAGTGGTACGAGCAGCAGGAAAGAAGAGATCTTCAGGTCAGTGTGAAGCTATACAGTGTACATAATAGTATAATGCCCCGTACACACACGACAGGTTTTCCCGTCGGAAAAACTGCGATGAGAGCTTTTCGTCGGAAATCCCGACCGTGTGTATGCTCCATCGGACTTTTCCCCACAGGAAAACTGCTGGAAACAAAAAGAGAGCAGGATCTTTTTTTTCCCGTCAGGAAAAATCCTAGCGGGAAAACCGTTTTTCTGTATGCTTTTCCATCAGGAAAAATACAAGCATGCTCGAAAACAATTTGACGCATGCTCAGAAGCATAAAACCTAATTCTGTTGGCTCATCGTAGTCTTTTACGTCACTGCTTTCTTGGCAGTCAAAAGTTCACCGGACTTTTGTGTGACCGTGTGTATGCAAGGCAAGCTTGAAAGGAATTCCGTTCAGAAACCATCGTTTTTTTCCGACGGGAAAACCGGTTGTGTGTACGGTGCATAAGGCTGCTTTTGCACTGATGTGCTGCGGTTTACCCACATCGCGGGTGCAGGGCAGTGTAACTGCAGCTTTCCAGCTAGACTTCTATTATATCCTTTCAGAAAGTGCAACACACTTATATAATCAAAGTCTATGGCAAAGCGCAGCTAACTCAGGAAAGTTGCAGATGCGCTGCGTGGCACCTGTGGTGCTGGTAAACCACAGCACATCAGTGTGAAAGCAGCCCTATAGGGGGCTCAGACCAGTAAAGGTTAATTTACAGTTTGGGGGGTGGTAAAATGTGGTTAAGATGTGTTTTTATTAGCCCCCGCCCCAACTGCATCCCTTTAGCTGCAGTGGCCAGGGATGTACAAATGTCACAGCCACAGCAGGAGCTATACGCTCTGGTCATGACTGGTGGGTGTATCACCTGTCAAGCATGACCCATTCAAGTGAATAAGGACACTCTGCAAGTGCCCTGCAACCTTGTGCAACCTTGTGCAGTACAGCAACCGAGGGGTTAAAGCAGGCAGCGTTGTGTTGCTTTCTCACCACCTGCTTTAACCCCTTGGACCCTGCAGCAGCATGCAGTTGCGGGGCACTTACAGATTGGCCCCATTTACATGAATGGGTCATGATTGACAGGCAGTAGCACCCATCCTTTAGCCTAAGCAGCTAAAGGGGGTAGGGATTGGGGGCAGTAAAATTGTGACTCAACTGCAGGGTTTTACCACCCCAAAACTTTACGTGTGAATGATCCCTAAGGGCGTGATTACAACCCAGTAGTATGGGAACTAGAGGTTTAAATCAGGTGTGAGGAGGTGACACTGTGCCCAAAGATCTTTGAATTCTCCCATATTGTTCAGGTAGATATCCACCTCTTTTAGGTTGCCTACCCCTGGTCTAAAGGTTCCCTGCCTTTGGATGATGTATTTTCCTCTATCCACCTACAAGTATCCTCTGTACCCACCTTCAACACCCCTGTTGGAAGTCTTCCATGGCAGTTTGCCAAGGGAATAAAGGAATGGAATGATTTACATGGCTTTGCACACTCTTCTAAATTGAGAAAGATGTATCTGTTCTAAGGCTGGATTCACTCCTATGCATTTTTAGTGCTTTTTGCATTTTGCAGATTTACACTACAGAACATTTAACATTGTTTCCTATGGAATATGTTCTGTAGTGCAAATCTGCAAAATGCAAAAAGAACTAAAAATGCATAGGTGTGAATCCAGCCTAAGAAGGCTCCACTGTGCTTTGTCCTACTTCACCATAACTGCTTACCCTCTTTTTTTGGTTCCTAAGCTTTACTCCATTAAAAGTCCTTCACTAAACTTCCCGATTCTCTTCATCACCTTGTTGAATTGATCCTGAAGCCTCGTACACACGACTGAGTTTCTCGGCAAAAAACAGCAAGAAACTTGCTGGGAGATATTTTTTTGCCAAGGAAACCGGTCGTGTGTACATTTTCGTAGAGGAAACTGTCGAGAAACTCGACGAGCCAAAAAGAGAGCAAGTTCTCTATTTCCTCGATGGGAATGGAGAAACTTGCCTTGTCGAGTTCCTCGACAGCCTAACAAGGAATTTGACGAGGAAAACGATGTGTTTTGCCCGCCGAGTTCCTCGGTCGTGTGTACGAGGATTTATGTGTATTTTAAACAGAATAGGTAATCGACCGAATGATCAGACAGGTAGAAAATGTAACTTTCAATTAATTTAAAAGGCGCAGAGATAGTACCCATACCAAAAACAGGTTCAGGGTGGCAAAGAACATACACACATGCTCCAGAATAATAAATAGATTATAAAAGCTGCACAGAGATGGACTCTTGATAGCACTGTCTCTGTGGCTCAATCAGGTTACCATGTGGCTGTAAAGCATAGGGGTTGATTTACTAAAGTTGGAGAGTGCAAAATTTAATGCAGCTCTGCATAGAAGCCAATCAGCTTTAAGGGTTTATCCATAAACGCTTAACCCCCTTGGCAGTATTCCCGAGTCTGACTCGGGGTGAGATTTTTGGGCTACGATCGGTAACCCCGAGTCAGGTTTACTTACCTTTTCCCTGGATCCAGCGATGCCACCACGCTGTGTGAGCGAGCGGGACCTCGCTCGATTCACACAGTGCCTCTGTGTGCCGCCGATCTCCGTTCCCTGCGACGTTACGACGCACGGGGCGGAGAACGGCGCCAAACTCAAAAAGGTAAACAAACACCTTACATACAGTATACTGTAATCTTATAGACTACAGTACTGTATGTAAAAAATACACACCCCCCTTGTCCCTAGTGGTCTGCCCAGTGTCCTACATGTACTTTTATATAATAAAAACTACTTCCTCTATCATCCAGCGTGTGCTCCATACATTATTATTTATGTAGGTGTAAATGACGTCACAGTCTGTAGCCCCATCCAATGAGTTCATCAGGGATGGATGTTCTCTGTGCATCCTCAAACTTCTGAACATGAAATTCGGCTTATTCTTAAAAGGTACATCTTTTTTTCCCCTAAAATAAAAAAGAAGTTATACTTACCTGCTTTGTACAAAAGTATTGCACAGAGCAGCCCAGAACCTCCTCTTTGGGGTCCCCCGCCGGTGCTGTCTGCTCCTCCTCTTCTGCAAGTGCCCCATAGCAAGCCTGCAGGCTCGCTCCTAAGCCAGGCTGTGTGTGTGTCCATAGCCCCGCCCCTTGCTCCCTCCTCATAGGATTGGATTGATGTAGCAGGAGCTAAAGTCCGCCTCTGTGTCCTGGGAGGGGAGAGAGAGAGGGAGAGGGGGGAGAGAGAGGGAGAGGGGGGAGAGAGCGGGAGAGAGAGAGAGAGAGAGAGAGAGAGAGAGAGCGAGAGAGAGATGCTGCAAATGGCACAGAGCTGGATTGACAAATTAATTTGGTAAGTGTTTACGTGGGTGGGGGAGGGGGGGCACATTTAACTTCTGAGGCATTTTTACATGAATACAGGGAATGCTTCAATAAAAACTGCCCTGACTTTAGAACCATTTCAAGTAGAACTTTTACATTCCTATACAGCAGACATTTTAGCCCAGTCTGAAGGAGCAAAATTCAAAAACAGTCCTTTCAAAACACGTCGCAGCTTTATTTCTTCATAATTTTGTACTGGGAACAGTCAAGGATATTGAGAACAATGTGCTTTCCAAGCGAGCACAAAATTATAGATAAAATCAATTTTTCTCCTGCATCGCCAGCCTGTTACAGAATTGCCTCACTATAGACTAGGCTACAACGTGTTAGTCTTATCATAGTAACAGGGTTCACCTTGATAATATAGACCTCAGACTGACAACGCTTTTCGTCTTCCCTACTGTGACAATGGCAGCATATAAGAAAAGTCAGCAATTTTATATTTTAATCCAATTTCCTTCATGTTACACAAATTGCCTCATTTAGGCGCTTTAGGCAAAATAACAGTTTTTCGTAAATGAAAGACTCAGCTGAACAGTTTGGCAGAACATCATTTCATGTTGATAAGAATGAACCACATACAACAAAGTGCAAATTATTTTGTTACATTTTTATATTGCGTTTGTTGGAAACATAATGAATAATTCAGGTTGGTGCTTAGCGACATATTTCTGTGCCACAAGATAATATCGGAGTGTCTGTTCTGTCACCTGTTCACCACATCAGTGACAGGATATGAGATAGATAGACAGGCATTTGGATAGATAGATAAATAGACCATTTTGATCACTTTTATAAATCTTACACAATCTTTCTCAACCAGGGTATTGTAGAGATTGCTAGGGGTTTCTTGAGCAGTAAGTAGAGTCGATTGATCTCCAGCCTAACAGTACTGGTCTAGTTCTGACATTAGCATCACTTGGCAAAGCCATCAGTGTGGGACCACTTTAATCTCTTAGGCCTCGTACATACGAACAAGTTTCTCGGCAAAAACCAGCAAGAAACTTGCTGGGAGATATTTTTTTGCCGAGGAAACCGGTCGTGTGTACATTTTCGTCGAGGAAACTGCCGAGAAACGCGGCGAGCCAAAAAGAGAGCAAGTTCTCTATTTCATTGACGGGAATGGAGAAACTTGCCTTGTCGAGTTTCTCGACAGCCTAACAAGGAACTCGACAAGGAAAACGATGTGTTTCGCCCATCGAGTTCCTCGGTCGTGTGTACGAGGCCTCAAATACATATCCAATTGACACGAGTTAACTTTTTTTCGTTGCCTGTAGTGTGGTATTCAGGGGCGGACTGACAACTCATGGGGCCCCCGGGCAATAGAAGATTATGGGGCCCCTGGGCTTACAGATGGCCACCACGCCAGGAGGCAGTGCAGAGGCGGGGCAGCTAAAACCTCGGAATTTTCACATCAAAAGCATGTCAGTTTCAGACATATCAGGGACAGATGTAAAAAAAACAGATTTTTACATACTTTCCCTGGTTTTACTGAGCCTGGCACCCCTGATGGGGCCCCCTAGTGGCATGGGGCCCTCGGGCAGTGCCCGAATGACTCAATGGTCAGTCCGCCCCTGGTGGTATTCTCCCTGCTGATCACCAATGTAAGAGGAATTATTTTCAACGATCCCCAATATAGTGCATTATTCTCACTCACACCAGTGTAAGGAGCATTCTTCCTACTGTCAAGGGGGCAGCACAGTGGTGTAGTGGTTAGAACCTTCACCTAGCAGCAAAAGGGTCGCTGGTTCGAATCCCGACCACGACACCATCTGCTTGGAGCCTGCACGCTCTCCCCGTGCCCGCATGGGCCTCCCCCGGGCACCCCAGCCTCCCCCCCCCACCCCAAAGACATGCCGGTATGGCCAATTGGATCCTGGCCAAATTGGCCCAGTATATATATGTATGTATTTTAGGGGGAAAATAGCATGTCAAGATCCCATGGGGTAAATGACCGCACCAGCCAGGAAGACACTGGCTGCAAAAAGCGCCAAGAGACGATTCAGTTTGCATGTGTAGCGCTATACAAGTCATTCATTCATTCATTCATGACCACCACCAATGTAACGAGCATTGTTCCCAATGACCACCAATGTAAGGGGCATTTTTCCCAAAGACCACTAATGTAAGAGAAATTCTTCTCTCCAACCCCAAATTCAACAGGTGCATTCTTCTCAATGATCTTTAATGTAAGAGATGCATTCTTTCCGCAAACGTAAAAGACATTCTTCCCATGGCTCCCCAATGCCCAATGTAACAGATAACAACAAAACCTGGAGAATGCCCAGGGAAAAACCAAGCCTACTTACTGACCAGCTTGCAGAACAACCAATTAACCTGTTTAACAGTATGCGTTAAAAACAGGGGTTTTGTCCGCACGCATTTGTAAACTCATGCGTGAGCCACAGAGCTGCGCCAAGGCACCCTGTAATCTGTGGTCCTAACACTAAACAATGAGTGTCCCCACAATTTAGGCACATGCATTCTAATGGATAGATGAGGGCAGGTGAACTGAAGGGGAGCCACCCCTCCTTAAAGGTGCAGGAGCACACCAAACACCCAGCAATGATCGCTGATCACCATTTTAGTGGGGTCCTTGTGTCACCCATCGCCAAAGTGGAGGGGAATTTCTCTCACCTTCAATGAAAGAATGCCCTGCTCTACTAAACAAGTATGTAGGGGAGCACTTCTCTGGATAATGTAAGTGACATTCTTCTCCCTGATCCCAAATGTAACAGGTGCATTCTTCTCAATGACCCTTAATGAAAGAGATGCATTCTTCCCATTGACCACAAACATAAGAGGCATTCTTCTCATGGTTCCCCCAAAGTAACAGAGCCTTCTTCTCGCTGATCACCATTTTAACGGTGTCCTTGTACCACCCATCGCCAAAATGAAGGGGAATTTCTCACCTTCAATGAAAGAATGCCCTGCTCCACTAAACAAGTATGTACAGTAGGTGGAGCACTTCTCTGGACAATGTAAGTGGCATTCTTCTCTCTAATCCCAAATGTAACAGGTGCATTCTTCTCAATGATCCTTAATGTAAGAGATGCATTCTTCCCATGGTTCCCCAATGTAACAGAGCCTTCTTCTCGCTGATCACCATTTTAACAGTGTCCTTGTACCACCCATCGCCAAAGTTAAGGGGAATTTCTCTCACCTTCAGTAAAAGAATGCCCTGCTCCACTAAACAACAATGTAAGGGAGCACTTCTCTGTTGACCACCAATGTAGGGAGCCTTACACGAACTACCAATGTTAGGTGACATTTGTCCACTAATCACCCATGTAAGGGCATGCTTCCTTCTGACCTTCTATCACCCATTTCCAATGTGAAGGGGCATTTTTTCTTACCATTAATAAAAGTATGCCCTTCACCACTTAAGAACCATACAATTCAGAATCTCCTGTAGGGAGGGATGTATCATTTATCATTAAAACAATACATCCCTCCCTTACGGGAGATCTGGTATTGTATGGACAGGATTTGGGCATAGGGCTACAGTGCACTTTGGGAGAGTTTTTTCAGTGCATCAACCCCCACACTCTAAATAGAGCTATTGAGTTTTTTGCGCTGACTTTTGACCACTCTGTGTGTGACTTACGATCATGCCTGCACAGGTTATATTATGTTAATTCATTAAGATTGGAATGATATGTTAATAATTCTTTGTTTTTCTTTAAATGTACACCAAAAGCTGAGTGACCTATGTTCCTCTGTATACAAACGTGCTTTAGCGTCCTTTCCTGAAGAAGCCTTTAATGGCGAAACATGTTGAAATATATGGACGCCATGCCAATATATACATGTTTATTGAATTTCATTTTCACATAATAGATAATAGGTGTATATCTATGACTTTGTGTAAACTGTATTCTGTATTTTTACTTTTTTTTTTTTACTTTGTCTTAAATAAATAATTTTCGATTTTTTTACATATTGACTCTGAGTGAAAATTCATAAATTGCACCATACAAGTCCCATATCCTTCACAAAATTGCTTCTTAATTTCAGGGATGTTGGTGCCATATTCACTATAATCTATTTTATGCTGATTTCTGTCTACCCCTTTTTGACCGTGATACCTATATGGGTTCATCTGCCCTTGAGAGGTGACAGGCAGGTGTATAGCTTTGTACAATTGTTCTATCCCCTTGTTTTGTGTAGGAGCATGAAAATTATAGCTGGGCGGCATGGACATCCACCAGGCTCAATTATCCTGCATAGGTTGCCTTGTGGATAATCTAGCTCTGCTGACATTTGAAAATTATTTCTAGGATTCCTCCAGAAAAAAAATGGTTGAGGCCTCGTACACACAACCGTTTTCCTCGACAGAATCCATCAAGAAACTTGGTGGCAGAGCTTTTTTGATCCTCTGGATACCCAACTGTGGGTATGGAGTTGGGTGTATAAGATTGTACTGTGTTTTTTTTTTGTTTGTTTATTTTTTTGTGGTTGAACTGGATGGACTTGTGTCTTTTTTCAACCTGACTAACTATATAACTATGTAACTATGTAATACAACCTGGAAGCTGATTGGCTTCTATGCAGAAGTTATCCTTATTTTGCACTCTTTAGCTTTAGTAAATACCGTATTTATCGGCGTATATCGCACACTTTTTTCCCCTTAAAATAAGGGAAAAATCGTGGGTAGGCGATATACGCCGATATCCGCTTCCCGCGCTCAGTTTGAATGCCTGCGCCGACATATACCGAGTGCAGTACACTTGGCTACATTCGGCCAGGCTCGGCTTCGCTCGTGCTCACGCATAAACGTCACAGAGCGTGAGCACGAGTGAAGCCGAGCCTGGCCAAATGTAGCCAAGTGTACTGCACTTGGTATATGTCGGCGGAGGCGTTCAACCTGAGCGCGGGAAGTGGCGATTCGACGGGGAGACAGCGCGGGAGAAGCCGGGAGGACACCACCGAAGCAGCAGAGGGACGCCAAACCCGACGAAGCTGCCAATGGACGCCGCGCAAGACACCAAAACTGTAAGTACTAAAATGTTTTTTTTACAGGAATTGCAGGTCCACATTAGGGGTGCGCGCTATACACCGGTAAATACGGTAAACCCCAATGCTTCCCCAAGGTGGGAAATAGCAAGTTCTGTTGACTAAAAATCATGTGTGAGAGATATTGCTTTCCTCTGATGAAAAGGAGAGGAAAAAGTTAAACGACCATTCAAAATTATAGAAAAATAAAATAGAATTTTTACTTGAACAAGATAATAATCAGAGGTTCACTTTATTCACTAAGTTAAGTGCTCCTTTTTGCAATCTTTACTTCTTTAGTAAATCAAACCCTATGACTTAAACACAAGTTATTTTGATACTGATATGATGATCAGTACAATTAGGTAACACTAATAACACCATGTAATTATTTTTCTTTAATTAATAAGATAAAATGTATGTAATATGGATGTGTGTCATTTTACAAAATGTTCAGGTACATTGTCTCATACCATGGTGATGCCTCAAAACAGAGCGCTAATGATCATCCAGATTACTGTGGCATTGTTGATACTTTTAAATTTCTTCCATGGAGACCAAAATAACATGTTCATTTCCAAGACAACCTATATTTAGTTGTCATTACTATATGCAATGCTGAAGCATCTTCTGTAGCAAGGCACTGTATTTAGACAGAAGCCTTTGAATATTTCTGATGCCAGTTATATTGTTTCTTACCAACATCTGGATGAATAAATACACAATCATTGTCCTATTATTCCTCCTAAAAGTGATCCCTTTGCTTCCCACATATGAGGTGTAGCCTAGAAAGAGAAAAGTCCTTTTGAAGGATATTTAAACCCAGCATAATACCCAGTATAATGTGATATATTGCAGGTTACCCCCAATAATTTCAGTGTTCTTGTGCATAGAACTAATGGGTCAAACATGGTTTTTAGCATTCCCAAATATATTCTGTGAACTACAAAAGAACAATTCTCTAAGTAATCGGGATGAGGAGAGAGCAAGTTTTTGCAGTTCAAATCAGGAGAGCAGCCTAGGGTAACAACAGTGCCGGGACAAGGTCACCCAGTGCCCAGGGCAAACATGCCAAACTGCGCCCCCCCCCCCCCTGCCTGTGTTGCGCATGATTAAGCATCTTACTCACGTCTGATAAACACACCTGATCGTTATAGCTACAGAAAGAGTGCAGAAGTCAGTATTAGATAAACTACTAAGTGCAAGGGTCAGGAGCAAAAATAGTGTACAGGAATCAGGAACAGGGACATTTTATGAAAGCATTTGGACTAAGTGCAGGCTCATAAGTTGGGCCCCGCTTCTAGAGGACAAGAAAGAGTAGTGTGCGGCAAAAATTGGGTGTGGCTTTTTTTACTTTTATGATTGTGGAAGTGGTGGAGGGGGTGGGTTTAGAAGATCCAAAGTTTTTTAGGGCAAGGAGGGTCCACTGAACTGCTTATTCAGAATATCTACAATACTGTGCATGAATTGGGCACTGGTTCACCTAAAGACTGTTAGATGTACTAGCAGATGTGAATGTACTAACAAATTAAAGCCAAACTGAAATCAGTTACAGTGAACAGTTTTTATTCTGTAGGACAGCTTGTTGGATAAGAATAAGTTAGCTGCAATATAATAATTGTTTGTTTTTGGGTTTAATATCGCTTTAATGTCTATTTCACACTTGTGCTCCTGTTGCTGGTGAGAGCAGAGAAACCATCACCTAATATTTCAAAATATGCCTAAATTTAAATGATCTTATATACACAAAAATATAAACATTAACAGCGCTTGATTCAAGCTAAACGTGCTTGAATATAAATGTGTTACCACATCCTGCTCAGTAAAGGTTTCTGTTGGAAAAAAGCATATATGAACCACCACATCAATGCACCTCCAATTCAAACCTCCAAAGGGTTAAAAAACCATACCAAAAGTCCTTGTTAGGATTAAAGTAATGATAATAATAAAAGATGCAAGATAAAAAGCTTCTATAGTCCTCAAAAAAACAATGAAAACAATGTTGGCTAATAATCACTCTGCAGCTCTCGCAGTGACTTTAGACAGTCCTAAGTCCAAAAACAGGTTAAACCTATAAAAGGAACTTCTGCAATCACTGTACTGTTGCATACATTGACACGAAGGGATCCCCCATAAAACCTCACTCACCAGATGGATGTCATCAAAAGGCACGGAACGCTGGCTCTATAATTGAAGTGTATGGTGGTTCAGCTGGATCTCTCCCCGTCCTTCTGCTTACTTCTGGTGGGTTCAGGTAGTGCTCAGATGGATGCAATCATGGAAAGACATAAAGAGACTCCACATAGTGTATAACTGTTTATTGTATAAAAGGTGAAGCTGTCTTCAATGTTATGCTTACAATTAAAAATTTCAAAATTGGCGCTTGTGTCACAATCGTATAACGCTAGCTGGCTCTCACTGTTTTGCTGCTGCCTAGGGGATTCCTCCTCCTGACGCCGTGAGTCCCGGGAAGCCGCTCGCCTGATTGGACAGTCGGATCACGTGGCCACGCCCTGACGCGTTTCGTGATTGGATGTCACGTCTTCAGAGGGCGTGGCCACGTATCGTGAACCCACTATATTTATAGCACCGAGTCATTCGCCCCGCCCGCCCTCCGCATGACGTAGGCTAGACTCTCGACCAGTCATAGGGGACGCCGCTTGTTATCTACTACAGCTGACAAGACGCATCTCATCACCTAATATTGTTACCATGCTGACACAAACTGTGGAATGTCTTTTCCAGTCTGGCTGGTGGGGGGTTGGTGCTGTAGGGGCAGGTGACGGTGAGTAGTATACCTGTTTTCTCTGGCCAACAACAGGACAATAATTGTGAAATAATGTTCGGTTTGCTAGGAGTTAAGTAATCCTGACAGTTTAAACAGTTACTAAATTCTTGGTACAGTAGTTTCTTGGTTAGTTCAGAACATACTTTACAAGCCTATAGAAAACAGGATCCACCATTCCACACTTTAGCACTCTGGACTCCTGAATCAAACGGGGAAAGAAATCTCTGACACAGGGAGCTCTGATTCCCATCAAACTCCATGACATTTGCAGTTTGCTGATATACAGTGATTCTACAGCTTCTAGAAACTCCCAGCCTTTTGCCCCAGCACTTCCCCAGCCTTCACATGTACAGTACAGCATGTACAGTACAGAGCTCTCACTCCTCAGGACAGCTCCTCCATCTCTGCACCTTTCCTGTGCTTGCACTGAGCTGTAATTGCAAGGCAGGGGATGAATGAATCAGGTCACACAGGAAGGAGATCATGAGAACTGACGCTGCCATGTTCACACATGCAGAGTACAGAGGTAAGAAATGTACACATTCAGATATGTTAGTTCCAGCGGCAAGGGGCGGGGAAAATTGACACTGGTGGTTGGCTATGAGGAAAGAGCTAAATAGACTGACAGGAGGCTGGGCTAATAAGGACAGGTCATTTTTTGTTTTCTTTGTACCCAGCAAAAAGTACGTTCAGAATGGGGGACAGCTAGGGGGAAGTTAGATGAGTACTGGATCTCATCCCCATCTCCTCTACAAGTGCTGGATGAATCGGCAAAGGCTCACAATGGAACAGGTTTTCTCCACACTCCACACACTACATCTATGTACCAAATTAAAAGTCCTACTATACTCCTGAAATATAAGCAATGTTACCTTTTCTTTCTCTGCAAAGTACAGGGCAGGTTTATGGTAACGCAAGGTAGTTTGGAAGGCAGTGTAGTCGGGACTCACAGGTGAAGAAGACATGTCTGACATGCATCTTCATGCTGGGGTGAGCTGTGAGGTCTGCAGGGTGGGAAGCAAAGATCAGGCCTGCTGTATACTGTTGTCTTTCTGCTCCGCCCACCTGTAGAGGAGCTCCCTGATCTAGCTGGCCAGACTGATACAAGATCAAGCCCGGGAGAGAGAATGCTTCTCCTGTTAGTGAAGGGACGTAGCTGCCGCTGCAGAGAGGAAGCAGGCAATAGTGGGCGCTTCCTCAGCCCCGTTTTTGGACAGGCTGTTACAACAGATGGGATCATAGAGTGGTGTGATAGCCTGAGAATTCTGTGCACAGATTCTTCTGCATGCTGCTGGCAACATGACGCCCCCTCCCACACCCCGCCCAGGGCACTTGTCCCTCCCGCCCACCCCTAGTACCGGCCCTGGGTAACAATACTGCTTCTCCATAGATACAGTGGAGTGAATGAACATGTCTATCTATCTATCTATCTATCTATCTATCTATCTATCTATCTATCTATCTATCTACAGCCCTGATCAAAAGTTTAAGACCAGTGGCGGCTGGTAAAGTTTTAGGATGGGGGCGCAAGACCCCGCCCCTCCACATTGGTCCATCCCACTTCTCATAAGCCACACCCCCTATATAATACACCCACTCCGTCTCCTGTATTCCACTTGCTTCCACTCATAGTGTCAGGAGTATACAGCTCAGCATCACAGCACAGAGTATATAGCTCCAGCATCACAAATCATGGTATATAGTGCAGCCTTACAGATTGGCGCAAACAAACTAAAAAATTACACTTAAAAGTATCAACAATGCCACAGTTTAGTTTTTTTTGGAGGTGTGGTACTAAACTTTTGATCAGCTGAAAAACAGCCTGTTTCAGTTTATTCGTTGTTTTCATTAAATTGAATGCTCAAAAAATGTTTTGTCTCAATCTCATTTCTTCTTGCATGTTGAAGCTCTACTTGGAACCTTGTTAAGATCCAACAATGTAAAATATGATTTTTTACCATTTTTCAAGTGGTCTTAAACTTTTTATCAGGACTCTATCTATCTATCTATCTATCTATCTATCTATCTATCTATCTATCTATCTATCTATCTATCTATCTATCTATCTATCTATCTACCTGTCTTCCATTTTAGGCAAGGACAGGCACCACTACAATTATAAACTCATAAGGCAGGCCTTTCTTCTTGCATGGTCCCAGGCCTGGGCCCTGGTTAAAGCGGTAGTTCACCCTCCTTCACCCCATTATTCCATTACTTTCGGCATCGTAGCGCGAGCTACGGTATGCCGGTCTTAAATTTTTAAACCCCGTACTCACTGTGCTATTGTTGATTGAAGAATCCGACTCCCGCGGGGAATGGGCGTGCCTATGGAGAGGGAGGATGATTGACGGCCGGCTCTGGCACGTCACGCTCCCCGAAGACAGCCGGAGTAGGTCTCGGCTATTCACAGCGCCTGCGCACAGGCTATGCGCAGGCGCCGTGAATAGCCAAGCCTATTTCGGCTATTTCCGGAGAAGCGTGACGTGCCAGGGCCGGCCGTCAATCACCTTCTCTCACCAGAGGAACGCCCATTCCCCGGATTCTTCAATCAACGATACCGCAGTGAGTACGGGCATAAAAAATGTAAGACCGGCATACCGTAGCTCGCGCTACGATGCCGAATTTAATTGTCTAATAAAAAAAAACTTTTTTTTTTTTTTTTACAGGGCGAACCCCCGCTTTAAAGTTCTGCACTGTGACTGAGGGCTTCCTTGCAGTAGCTGGGTCATCCAGGTGGGCGCATCAAGAATCTTATCTCACCACTCCACTAGCAGAACCCACTGTCACCTGGCCACCATCCAGTTTGGTCCCAAACTGGTTCCTCAAACAATACATACAGGCTTACCAAGGCCTACTGATGCCCAGTTGACAAACACTGTGTGAAACAAGAATAGGGCAGTTTATGACGGAATGCTTCTTTGGTAAAGTTCAAACTATTGGCAGTTCAGTTCCACATACTGACATTTGCAACAATCTCACATAACACTGTACAGTTGTGTTTTCTCAACTACACACGAAAGGGTGCTGCGTTGCTATAAATTCCTTCCTTATGAGCAAAACACTCCTCTCTGTATTGGCTCTTGAAGTCCAGAATAAAGTCCTTAATGATGTTTCCAGTCCATAGCAGGGAAGGCCCACTAAGGGAAACAGCCCAGTCCAGATGAAACTGACATATTCCCTCTACAAGGCTGCTTCAATCCTATGAATGTTGCAGGTCAATGACTTGCTCCCCCTGGAAGGGGAGCCCACCCGGGGCCTACTCAAAACTGCAAGCTGCGCACAATGTTGCACTTTCTCTCTCCCGTGCAGGACTGGACTCACATGGCATAGCACATGATCATGGCCAGGCCAAAATGGCCACCCAAATCTCATGGGATTTCAGTGCCAAAAGTAAGCACTAGCTTTTCTTAGATGGCCAGTAACACCCTCTTCTAATGGAGAAAGGAAGACCCCTAGCAGCCAAGTCTCATCCACAGTAATGGGAAAAAGCAGTAAATGAAAACCCCTGTTTCCTACCTGATACCCCCTACATCTCCAACTCTTATTCCCTCCTCAACTCTATCTCTCTCACATCCCTCTCAGTTCCTGTGTTTTCATTTATCTCCCACATCACTTTTCCACTATACCTTGCATTTACACCTGCTCTTTTTTTCATCTGTATTGCATTGTGCTGCCTCTTTAAGTTTCTGGCAATGCTAGGTTGTGTGATCTATAATTGCAATGTTGTGTAGTTGTGGTGTCTCCTGAGAATTTGAATTCCATTGTTGTACATGCTATTAATCTCTGTCCCTGGTAAAGTTTCTGATAGTGTAGGAGTGTTTTTTTTTTTTTGTGCACCAAGATGTCTTGACTACCTATTCAAAATAAATGGGTTACCATAATGCAATGCACAGCAATATATGATAACACACATTTGTGTGCAACCAATAAAACAACACAAGGGGGTTTATTTACGGAAGGCAAATCCACTTTGCACTTCAAGTGCACGGTGTCCGTGTTTGGACACCTTATTCCAGGGGTAGAGTGCCCCTTGCGGATGCCCATGCCCACACCATTACACCACCACCACAAGCCTGAACCATTGATTTAAGGCAGGATAGATCCATGCTTTCATGTTCTTTATGCCAAATTCTGACCCTACCACCTGAATGTTGCAGCTGAAATCGAGACTCATCAGACCAGGCAAGGTTTTTCCAATCTTCTGCCTAGGTTCACATTGGAGCGATTTGTCATGCGATTTGAGAGATCAAATCGCATGACAAGTCGCAGCCTATTGGCGGCAATGGCACTGTTCCAATCGGTGCGACACCGATTTTGCGGTGCCGCACCAATTTGCAAAAGTAGTTCCTGCACTACTTTTGCCGATTTCAGGTGCGATTTCTATAGACATCTGTGTATGAAGCCACACAAATGTCTATCAAGTAGCACCTGAAATCGCGCTGACCTTGCTACTTTGAAATCGCGCTACTTCAAGTAAAGTAGCACGATTTCAAAGTAGCATCAGTGTGAACCAGGGCTCTATTGTCCAATTTTGTTGAGCCTGTGCGGATTGTAGCCTTAGTTTCCTGTTCTTAGCTGACAGGAGTGGCACCCAATGTGGACTTCTGCTGCTGTAATCATAACTTGATTGTAACGAGTGGTTATTTGAGTTACTGTTGCCTTTCTATAATCTTGAACCAATCTGTCCATTCTCCTCTGACATTTGACATCAACACAACATTTTTTATCCACACAACTGCCACTCACTTAATAGTTTCTCTTTTTCGGACCATTCTCTGTAAACCCTAGAGATGGTTGAGTGTGAAAATCCCAGTAGATTATCAGTTTTTGAAATACTCTGACCAGCCTGTCCAGCCAACAACCATGCCACGTTCAGAGTCGCTTAAATCCCCTTTCTTCCCCATTCTTCACCATGTCTAGATGCCTAAATTGCATTGCTGCCATGTGATTGGCTGATTAGCAATTTGAGGTCTACAGCCTTTTGATTGATGGATTTAGCCACCACCACTATAAACACCAGGCAGCCTGAGCCAGAACTGGATCACTGGCCCTGAAGCATCATATCCATTATCTCAGCCTCCTCCAGTGATCCCATCTCTGCAGGGGCGGGCTTCCTGGCTTCGTAACAGATGATGCAAAGATTAATAGAAGTGCAAAAACTATTGATGGGCCCAAGAACATCTGCCAACCTCTAGACATATGCCTAGGTCTCCTTGAGAGTAACCCGGCTCTGTTTAGGGAAGGCAGGGGTAAATTGGCTCCCAGGGGCAGTACAAACTTTATACGTTGGAAGGGTGGACATGAGTAGAATATCTCACATTAAATCTCAATCAGAGCAGGCTCTCCAGTCAGTAATATCTGCTGGGCATTATATAGCCATCTGCTCTTTGTACTGATCTGTCGTCACTGCATTGACTTTCTTTGCAGTTCTAAGATGTTATGTGACTAAATGAGAGCTGCAAAGGGAGGTAATGCTCAAAATGCAAACATACATGTTATAAGGTTTATAGCAGATATCCATGTTCTTTTGGAACACTGACCATTGGCACCATTCACTGCAGAACAATTTGTGTAGTACCCTTGTGGACAGGACTTCCTCACCTTGCACACTGGGGTACCTTTTCCCATGTACATGCTGATCAATGCCCAGGACTAGATGGGCTAGATGGGCTGTGTTCACGTGAAAGTCAACATTATGGCAGAACCCAGAGTTAGAGATGAGCTGTATACTGTGTTCAGTAGTGTGATGCACAGAGTCCTTCTGTAAAACATACTGTCCTGTGTTACTACACACATTCTGCGATGTATGTTGCATTTAGGAGGGACACTGCTGAGCCTACACCCTCTGCCTCAGTCTAGTCTAACTCTGCCACCTCACTGCCAGAATGGGGTACCGCTGTACACTTAATTAACTCTCATGCATGCACTTAATTAACTCTCAAACATACCATATGGCTAGGTACTGTATATACATAGTTACATAGTTAGTCAGGTTGAAAAAAGACACAAGTCCATTCAGTTCAACCATAAAAAATACAATAATAATATCATACAATCACATATACACAATTCTATACCCACAGTTGATCCAGAGGAAGGCAAAAAAAAAAAAAAAAACAGCAAAGCATGATCCAATTTGCTACAGCAGGGGGGAAACATCCTTCCTAAACCCCAGAGAGGCAATCGGATACTCCCCAGATCAACTTTACCTATAAATGTTAGTACCCAGTTATATTATGTACATTTAGGAAAGTATCCAGGCCTTTCTTAAAGCAATCTACTGAGCTGGCCAGAACCACCTCTGGAGGGAGTCTGTTCCACATTTTCACAGCTCTTACTGTGAAGAAACCTTTCCGTATTTGGAGATGAAATCTATTTTCCTCTAGACGTAAAGAGTTCCCCCTTGTCCTCAGTGTTGACCGTAAAGTGAATAACTCAACACCAAGTTCACTATATGGACCCCTTATTCTCCTCTTCTCAAGAGTGAATAAATTCAGTTCTTCTAATCTTTCCTCATAGCTGAGCTCCTCCATGCCTCTTATCAGTTTGGTTGCCCTTCTCTGCACTTTTTCCAGTTCCCCTTTTTGAGAACTGGTGCCCAAAACTGAACTCCATATTCCAAATGAGGTCTTACTAATGATTTGTACAGGGGCAAAATTCTCTCTCTCTATGTCTTAATACAAGAAAGGACTTTACTCGCTTTGGAAACCGCAGCTTGGCATTGCATGACATTATTGAGCTTATGATCTACCAAAACCCCAGATCCTTCTCCACTACAGATCCCCCCAGTTGTACTCCCCATAGTATGTATGACGCATGCATATTCTTAGCCCCCAAGTGCATAACTTTACATTTATCAACATTAAACCTCATCTGCCACTTAGTCGCCCAATTAGACAGAGCATTGAGGTCGGCTTGTAAATTGGTGACATACTGTAAGGACGTTATTCCACTGCATAGCTTGGTGTCATCTGCAAAGACAGAAATGTTACTTTTTATCTCAGACCCAATATCATTTATAAAGATATTAAAAAGTAAGGGTCCCAACACTGAACCTTGGGGTACACCACTGATAACCTTGGACCATTCAGAGTAAGAATCATATGGGGGTCTCCAAACCATGGGTTCGGTCCTGGTTACTTTGTGGAGCTGACTGCTAGGGAGGGAGCCAGAACACTGAGCACCTTGCTACCAGAGGACCTGTAACCTATGCCAGGTACCATGCTTTATGACCGGCAGCTATACATACCCAGCAGTTCATGGTTACCTATGGCAACTGCTCTCCTACCGAGTTAACCCTCTGTATTGGACTTGCTTCCTTACTCCAAACGTGCTTTACAGGCCCTGTTCCTTTCATGTGCCATGAAGCACCATGCACCTCTTCAGACCAGGCTTGCAACGGTTAACAAAGTTTTACTGAAACACTTGGGAACATTACAACATTAGCCTCGTACACACGGCCGAGGAACTCGACGTGCCAAACACATCGAGTTCCTCGGCCAGTTCAGCCCTGAAGCCGCCGAGGAGCTCGGCGGGGCGAGAGCTCCCATAGAACAACGAGGAAATAGAGAACATGTTCTCTATTTCCTCGCCGAGCTCCTCGTCGGCTTCCTCGGCCGAAAGTGTACACACGACCAGTTTCCTCGGCAGAATTCAGCCAGAAACTCGGTCGGAAGCCGAATTCTGCCGAGGAAACTGGTCGTGTGTACGGGGCCTTAAAGTGCAACAAAGTACAAAGGACTATGCTGTGTCTGCCCAGGCAATCCTGTAAAGGTGTGAGTCCATAATTGGTAGTTTCTATGGCTGGTGAATTTCCTTCGGGTGGCAGACAAATTACATCCTTCCAGGTGACACGGACTCTCCTGCTCCCATGCAGGCCCGTTCAAAAGCGTCTCTTGAGCCCAGCCTCCCCCTATTAATATATGGACCAGGAAGGATGGCAGGACCCAAAAAGCCCAGGAAACCTGTAACCCAAAAAAGTAACCTTTCCTTAACCTGGGCAGTCTGTTTACCTGCTAATACAAAACATTTCCCTCGTAGGCACCTGTCTACCACCTTTATGTAGTCCACATAAATCTGTCCCGACTCCCTACCATGAAAGGGCCATGTTTGTTCACAGGCCAAATGTTCCCAGTCTCCTGCTCACATATTTCGCTATACTCTCCCTTCCAATGCAATAAGTCTATCCAGCTGTCTCTCTGCTTCTTCACTTATTATTCCCCCCCTACAGCATCACATGGCAGTAATCTTCTGTATGATATTATATCTTTATTCTTTCAAATACAATCCAAAATTCTGACATGAGATTACATTTAATCACCTAATATTGCTTTTTCCTTACTTTGTGGAAACATTTTACTTCTGTAAGTTGCAAGATTATTCAGTGCATTACGGAAGGCTATGAACAGGCTTTTGAGATTTATTTTTAATGAATATCCTCAGAATCCTGTGTGATAACCCAAATCGTGTAGAGAGAATGGGGAAATTATATTGAACACCATGTCGCCCTAATTTTCTCAAAAATGTAAATATTGGTAACTAAACCATTCACCTTTTAATATCATGTCTGTGTTTCAGCAGCCATGACTAAACCAGCCTAATGTAAAGCGTGAACAATCTGCGCTTCCCCCCACAAACAGTGATCAGTGCAACCTGTGCTACAAAATATTTCAAGTGAAGTCTGATGGGTTAACAAGAAACCATATATGCCACACCACACACTAAATGTGCTATTATACGTTTCCAACCCAACTAGAGGAAAAGGGTTGTTTAACACAATGAAACTATCTGGTGCTGCAAAAATACAAAAAAGCTGGAATACACAGCTAAAACAAACATGTCAAAAATAAGTAAAAAATGCGCAACCAAAAAAGAAAAGAAAAAACAAAAACAAAAAACAAGCAAAGTGTCCTTTTATAAAACGGAGGCAGTGTACAAATAAGTGTAACAATTAGATGTACCAATTTAGGGCCTGATCCACAGCCAGCGGGTGTAACTTAAATATTCGGATTTAAGTTACACTGCCGGAAAATTTCTACCTAAGTGCCCAATCCACAAAGCACTTACCTAGAAATTTTCTGCGGTGTAACTTAAATCTGGCCGGCGCAAGGCGTTCCTAATTTTATGGGGCGAGTCCCATTTAAATTAGGCGCGCTCCCGCGCCGGACGTACTGCGCATGCTCCCGACGTCATTTTCCCGACGTGCTTTGCACGGTTTTACGTTGCGCCGGGTTTTGTGAATCGCGACGGGCGTAAAAAAAAAAAACGAGTTGCGACGGGAAAATTGAAAAAAAAAAAAAAAAAAGACAGCGACGCGGGATAGAAGGGTCTACTTTTACAAGGTGTAAACAGTTTAGGCCTTGTAAAAGTAGCCCTAATATTGCGACGGCAAACTAATACTTACGGAGAAAAAAACGAAGCGTAAAAGTTTCGTGGATCTCCGTAAGTGGTAATTTGCATACCCGAAGCGGCATTTCGACAAGAAATGCCCCCAGCGGCGGCTGCGGTACTGCATCCTAAAATCCGACAGTGTAAGTCCCTTACACATGTCGGATCTTCTGCCTATCTATGTGAAACTGATTCTGTGGATCAGTTCCATAGATAGAAACAGGGATACGACGGCGTATCAGTAGATACCCCGGCGTATCCCTTTTGTGGATCAGGCCCTAAGTGCTCCCATAAAAATACAAGTGAAATTATGCAAAGAAAGTGTCCACTGCAAGTGATATTGATTAGATGTAATCACAAGATAAATTCATCCAACAATGTTATCCATAGGATTTTCAGCCGTTGATATATATTCAGACAGAAAGGCAGCTTACCAGATTCGGTGGACCTCTATTACGGAGGTCCTATGGGCTCATCAAAACCAGGGGTCACTCAGAGGGATCCTCCTTAGCTAGGCTCTGGTGTACTGGCGTGTCTGTCTTCCTTCAAGATTCCCGGGGCTGTGCTGGATCCTATTCCAAGCAATCTCAGCTTCCAATGTCAGCTTCCAATAGGGTGGCGTGGTGTGCGGATATGTTTAGAGGAAGAGCAAAAAAAGCTTCATGATGCAGTATAATTTGGGTATTCCAAAAAAAACCTTTATTGAAAAAGCAGGTTCTACTGACATCAATTTAAAAGCTCATTTCGGCAGAACAATTAAAAAGCAGGATAAAACTTCCAGCAGCGGCTTCAGCCAGTCAGCTGGGGCGTGATGACGTCAGGTAATAGATGCTCCGGCGGAAGACCCGGTCGTGTGTAAGGGGCATAAGACACATTTGACATACCACAGGCCAGTTAAATTAGGTTTTCTGTCTCTAAAAAAAGAAAAAAAAAGTCTGCAGCTATAAATACTGTAGCTGCTGACTTTTAATATAAGGACAGTTGTGTGTCCAGGGATTCAGAGCTGTCCTTAACCGCGCCGGTACTTTGCTGGTCTTCAGGTCTCTGGACTAAGGACCGATTCATCAGTCCCTTTCTCTGCAGCCTCAGCTGCAGAGAATAAATGAACAGGAATAGCTCTGTACAGAACTTCCCATTCGTTCAGCTTTGAATTAAAAACAAAAACAAAAAACAGTAAAGAGTCAGTAAATGGACATTAATACAAGGAGAGGACCACACTCCATCCTGACAGATCCCCCGCACCAGCTGCTGGGAGGCACAGAGGAACCCAGGACAGCGATAGGGAGAAGCATGTGGAGGAATCGATGCCCTCAATGTGCCTCCTGCACATTGAGAGAAGGAGAAGTGGGCATTCAGCAGCTACATGGATGGATCATTTCCTCTACATGCCACTGCTCCTGCTGCCTATCCAAGCATACAGGGGGGCCGCATGGCCCCCCTGGAGCATAGGGCCAGGTCGCTATGGCGACCCCTGCGACCCCTGTATGTACGCCGTGCTGTATTCCATAGCCTGTTCAGCCTAAGATAAGATAAGGTAAGCAGACTGTGCTTGAGCAGTGGGCGTGTTCAAGAGACGGGGGAGGGGGTGTTTGCCAGAGGCAGACTGTGATTGTTTGGGGGGGTGTGGTGACAGAACAAGCTACCCAATACAAGCATGCTGTGTGTCTGCATACTGTCCTGTACCTCTGATTGACTGGCCAAGGTTATAAACTGACCACGCTAACACAGATCAGCTTCTGTGCTTTGTGTGGTCAGTTTAGAATAAGGAAGAAAGGTGACTGGCAAGATCAACCAGGTACTTCAGAGAGAAGAAGTACATACAAATAATAGAGATGACGATTTATAAAATATACATACAGTCATGCTCAAAAGTTTGCATACCCTGGCAGAAATTGTGAAATTTTGGCATTAATATTGAAAATATGAGTGATCATGCCAAAAAACTGTCTTTTATTTAAGGATAGTGATCACATAAAGCCATTTATTATCACTTAGTTTTTTTAATCCTTTTTAAATAATAATGATTACAGAATCACCCAAATGGCCCTGATAAATAGTTTACATACCCTGGAATGTTTGGCCTTGGTACAGACAGAGAAGGTGGCACACACAGGTTAAAATGGCAATTAAAGGTTAATTTCCTACATTTGTGGTTTTTTAAATCACAATTAGTGGCTGTGTATAAATAGTCCATGAGTTTGTTAGGTCTCACATGGATGCACTAAGCAGGCTAGACACTGAGCCATGAGGAGGTAGAAAAGAACAGCCTAAAGACCTGCGTAACAAGGTAATTAAAAGATGGAAAAGGATATAAAAAGATATCCAAAGCCTTGAATATGCTAGTCAGTACTGTTTAATCACTTATTAAGAAGTGGCAAATTAGGGGCTCTTTTGATACCAGGCCAAGGTCAGGTGGGCCAAGAAAGATTGCAGCCAACACTGGCGGAAGAATTGCTCAGGATACAAAGAAAAACCCACATGTAATCTCAGGAGAAATACAGGCTGCTCTCCAAAGAGACGGTGTGGTTGTTTTTAAGGAGCACAATTCTACAATACTTTGAAAAAAGAGCTACATGGTTGAGCTGCCAGACGGAAGCCTTTACTACGCCAATGCCACAAAAAAGCCAATGAGACATGTCAAGGTGTTGGGCATATTGTAACCAGGCTTTTTTGTGGAACTTGTACAATAAAGGCTTGTTTCTGGCAACTTGACCATGCATCTCTTTTTTGTTCAAGTATCATCAATATACCATATACCATATTTTTCCAGAGCAGCCTGTATTTCTCCTGAGGTTACCTGTGGGGTTTTTCTTTGTATCCCGAACAGTTCCTGTAGCAGTTGTGGTTGAAATCTTTCTTGATCTACCTGACCATGGCTTGGTATCAAGAGATCACCAAATTTTCCACTAACCTAATAAACTCATGGACGTCTGACTCGGGGTTACATTTTTTTGCTGCGATCGGTAACCCCGAGTCAGACTCAGGCTCACCTCGCTGAATCCACAGGCAGTGTTTACTTACCTTGTCCCTGGATCCAGCGATGTGTGAGCGAGCGGGTGCTCGCTCGATTCACACAGTGCCTCTGTGTGCCGTCGATCTCCGTCCCCTGCGATGTTACGACGCACGGCGGCGGAGAACAGCGCCAAATTCAAAAAGGTAAACAAACACCTTACATACAGTATACTGTAATCTTATAGATTACAGTACTGTATGTAAAAAATACACACCCCCCTTGTCCCTAGTGGTCTGCCCAGTGCCCTACATGTTCTTTTATATAATAAAAACTGTTCTTTCTGCCTGCAAACTGTAGATTGTCCATAGCAACCAAAAGTGTCCCTTTATGTCAAAAATGGTTTTAGAGCAGCTAGAAAACAGCGATTATAAATTATAATCACTTGCAGAATTGTGCGATAGCGATTTGTGGGGAAATTCGTCATAAAAAAATAAAAGTAATGACAGCGACAATTCTGCAACTGAGCAAATTTCAGTGATTTTGAGTTGATTACATTTATTGTTATTATTATTACTATTATTAATAATTATTTATTATATTATAATTTATAATTTCGTTTTTTTTAAAAAAATCATACCTGGGATCCCTACTAGACTCTTGTTTGGTCAGATTTAAGTCAGTTATTCCTAAAAATTACAGGCCTACAGTAAAAAAAAGCCAAATTTCCTTGCAAATAATGGTACCCCTTTCAGCACCTAAAATCTGAAATAATCATACCGCTAGGGAGGTTAAAAAGGATCCAAAAATAATGTGATAATAAATGGCTTCATGTGACTGCTTTCCTTAAATAAAATACATTTTTTGGCATGATCAGTCATATTTTCAATATTAATGCCAAAATTTCACAATTTCTGCCAGGGTACGCAAACTTTTGAGCACAACTGTATATGAACAAGAACATTGAAAATACCTTTTGGAGAATTTTGTACTCATTGCCACCCAGGTCTCTCACCATTGTCGTTTCTAGATGTAGGGGCACGGTAATCCAACATTGCAGGTGTGTCCACACTGTGCAGTCCTTGATGGTTCCCTGGCAAATTATGTCATCACCTGCAAGCTCTTTCCTGGAATCTGTAAGTACTAGGCCGATGGACAGCCAATAGGAAGTGTTCATGTGGTACTATAGACACCTGAAGAAGGACCCTGTATCCTGTGTGTGGAAGAGAGAAGATTTGGTAACAGAATTTCACTTTTGTAAAAAAAAAAAGTCCCCTTAGGCAATGTAGGCAATCTTCTTGTGAGCAGGTGAAATCCGCAATGTATCCAACCATGAATAGATGGCAAGTAAGTGACAAACACCAAGTAGACCCTCCATCAGTCACACTATGTGCTCACCTCCCAGAATGGCCCCCAATTAGGCCTAGTAGCACCTTCCCCTCTTGGGGTCACAATCTGAGATGTCTCCCCTCATAGTGATCAATGTACACTGCAAGTATTGTAACAAACATTGTAGCAGATTCCTACTTGTTTGTGCTCTGAAGAAATAGTTCTTTGTTTGACCATTTTCTGTGCATACTGATATAACTCCCAACTGTCCCTGATTTCGAGGGACGGTCCCTGATTTGGAGCAATGTCCCTCTGTCCCTCTTTCCTCCTCATTCGTCTCTCATTTTGGTCTGATCTATATACTGTATTTTTCGCTCCATAAGACGCACCTAGGGCCAGATTCAGAAAGCTTTTACGCCGGCGTATCTATTGATACACAGCGTAAGTTAAAAGATGCGCCGTCATATCTATGCGCGGTATTCTGGAACCTAGATACGCCTGAAATCTGGCTTCAGCCGACCGATGTAAGTTGCCGTACGCCGTCGTATCTTGGGGGCATATTTATGGTGGCCGCAAGGGGCGCTTAAGAAGATTTAGGCATCAAATATGTAAATGAGCTAGATACGCCGATTCACGAACGTACTTGCGCCCGCTACGCTGTTTACGTAAGGCTTACGTCCGGCGTAACATTACCCCTGCTATATGAGGTGCAGGTAATGCAAAGTATGGAGGTCGGCACAAGCGTATCTTTTTTCGTCGTTTACGTAAGTCGTACGTGAATGGGGCTGTGCGTAGGTTACGTTCACGTCACAGGCATTGAGCCGGCGTAACTTACTGAGAAAATTCGACGTGATACTGAGCATGCCCCCTACCAGCCTACTTTGAATTAGGCGGGCTTACGCCGGCCCATATACGCTACGCCGCCGTAACTTAGGGAGTGAGTGCTTTGTGAATACAGTACTTGCCTCACTAAGTTACGTCGGCGTAGCGCATATGAGATGCGCTACGCCTGACTATAGATACGCCGCGGTACGTGAATCTGGCCCCTAGATTTTAGAGGAGAAAAATATGAAAAAAATAATTCCTCAACCAACTGGTGTACTAAAATATTTAATACAATTTAACAGAATAATATTTCTACACTGACAACCAATGTAAGGGGGCACCCTACACTGATCCCCAATTTACATGACCTCAACACAACAGGAGTATTTGCATATTGAGACATTTACACTGACCAATGATGTAAATGGTGTATTTACAGTAACCCCCCCCCCCATCTCTCTACTAATCTCTGCATTCTTATCTCCCTCTTTTATCCCCTCTACATGCCCCCTATACTCACATGTATGATGTTTACACCTTCTAGGTGAGCGGCATTCAGAGGTGCGGGCGTAATTTGCATATGAATTGCTGCGGCCGTGGGGGTTAAATAAAGAACAATACCCTTTTGTTTCTCTCCCTGTAGCAGCTGAAGGCAGGGGAGAAACAGGATTTAGATGCCCCAGTTGAAGTACACTTGGACGAAACGCGTCAGGCTTGCTATACCTGCACCCCATCTTTTTAAGCTCCTGAAGAAGCAGTAACATGCGAAACATGTAGAGCCTATGTATCAAAAATGTATCAAAAATACGCCAACTGAAGTCTACGTTTGTTCACCAACTGTTGTTGTTGTCCCTTGTGGACTATCTGTGGTTTTTGTACAACCCATCTGGGTTATTAGCATTTTAGAGATACTCTATGCTTACTAATGTTTTTAATATAGTCAAATATATGTTTTTTTTTTATATTGTTTTTCTATATTGTAATTGTTGATTCAATTACCCAGATTTCTGGGCTTGTATCAATAAAAAACTTTTTTATATCTTATGTTGACCATTGGTGCCTATAAAGTCCATTATTCCTTCAAAATTAAAAATCTCTACTTATGCTAGGACGTGGCACCGCAATACCTTAGGACACCCATAGTCCATCCTATGGTTGGTGTTCCTTCATTTCTTTCATTCTGCACCCCATATTGCTTTTATCCAATTTTATACCGAAGTGTTCACTTTTATGTAATTTGGTTTTATTACAATAAAACCTATCCTCTTTTATCTGCACCATCCGGAGCATTGTTTTTTTCTTTCTCCTGCATGACCTGCTGGGATACAAAGTTTTTCATACTCCACGCTTGTGCCTACCTTTCATCAGTGGACACCACTGTTTACACCATCGTTTGTCGCTTTTCAACAAGCTGACCTTCTGTTTATGTCTACGAATCTGAGTTGGAGCAAGTACACCCACGGTGAGGTTCCAGTCCAGGCTTACAGCCATCCATCTGGATATCCTGTGGTGAGTCTACTATTGGGCCATCGTCCAGCCGAGCAGATTCGAGTGGAGTCCTTCCATGCGTTTACGATCTGTTGTCGCTGACAAGCAGATCCACGTTATTCGGTAAGAGTATTCCATCTACTCCTGTTTTTACTGTGCAGAAGGTCTTTCCTAGGATGAGGATGTTGCCACACACCCCCTATTGATGGACTTTTGTTTTGTGCTTTGTTTTCATTTTTAAATGGACACTTATTCACAGGCTACTGTGATCTTATCACATTGATGCATGGTTTTCACTTGTATATTCCTTATAAGTGTTTTATTAGCGCTGCATATTTTTTCACTGTTTCTATCCAGGATTTAGCTGGGGCAGAGTGATGCATAGGGCATCGTTCTGCCGCCAAAACGATCCCCTTTCAGCGGCTCTCCTGGTCAGTATTCACTCCATAAGACGCACACACATTTCCCCCCATTTTGGGGGGGGGGGGTGTCTTATGGAGCGAAAAATACGGTAGTTGTATGTAAAATCCTTTTTTTATCTTTCAAAAAGTGATTCCCAGTGCTAAACATTTCATCCAAATTCGAAATGGTTGCATTTGTACATTTTAAAAGCCAATATAAAGGAATAATAGTGGTAAAAAAAGCACTTGTGGATTTAATTAACCTTTTTTTGGTTAATTCTCCTTTAAGGGGGTGCGACAGGGGGCGTGTCCTATGCCTACCCACATTTGCATTTCCCTCATTCCCATCTCAAAATGTTGGGAGGTATGATACTGATTCTTAGGTGGATTGATTGGTTCATTATAATAAGCTGATGCAGTCTCAGTGTTCTGATGTGAAAAGTTGCAGTGTCTGCATTCCTTTAGAAGTATTTAATCCATGTGAAGTATCCCACCAAAAATGACATTTAAATGGCAGAGGAAGACTAATTCTGACTTGTATCTTAGTGCAGAATTTCACACAAGCAGGAAATTACATTTTTGGAGGCATTATGTACACTATCACCTCTAGGTTGCCATATAGCATTGAATTTTACAGGAAATTACAGTGTTGCACATTGAAAAGGAAAGGTCGTTTTTAATAACATTAAATTACAATATAGTTTGTGTAGAAATTATATATATTATTTTTTTATGAATGTGGAGTTACCCTTTAAGTAGGATTTTTTTTTGATGGCAGCAATTAGTCAGCAGTATATGGGGAGAGAAAAGCAGCCCGGTGTTCCGCTTTAAATCAGACATATTGTAATTTTTAATAAGGGTTTCTTTAAGCATTCTTCAGCTTGTGTAATCATTCTAGTCACGCCATTTCTGTAATCAAGGATTGTTAAAAGTTCTTGTTTCCAATAACTCTGCTCTATAGTTTCTTCTAAATGAAACAACAGTTGCGGTGATTGCCCATTAATGACATGTCTCTTCTAGTTAATCTTCTTTGTTTTTAGCTGAATTGTAAATTTCAGCCTTATAAATCCAGCCCTGCATTTGCATCTGTGGATTCTCAGGTGTATTTGCAATGTAGTTAATATTTCGGACTGTTGACAGAACGCAGTACATTATCTTGCCAGGATTAATAAATCAGAATTTAGAAACTATAAACCTTTCAAGGGAGAAGAAAGCAAAAAATGACAGCTGTAATAAAGGTTTGCAAAGTAAAGTAAAAAAAAGAAAAGAAAAGCTCATTACTTTCATAAATTAGCAAAGAGAAGCTGAAGTGAGAGCTCAACACTGCTTTTAGGGAATAGGACACAATTCCAGGTGTGTGCACCACCTTTAGCCCTCTTATGGCTCATTTACACTTGTGGCTGGGGTGCTAAAAAATGGCACTTAAAGCGGAGGTTCACCCAAAAATCCACTTTTTGACATTAGCTGTAGAATACTGCTAACATCTGCAGTATGCTGTTTTTTTTACTTGTACTTATCGTTATATGAGCCCTTGTTTTCCGTCTCCGAGCGGGGAATCCTGCGGGGAATGGGCGTTTCTAAGCGAAGAGGAGTTGATTGACGGCTGCTAAGGCGCGTCTTGGCCTCTGTTTAATCTTCAACTGCCATGATGCTGCACATGTGATCAGTTATGACACCAGCCATTGGATGGTTTGACAGTTTAGTTGAGAGCACAACCAATGTGACAGTAAGCATTTCCAGCATGCCAATGTAACTTTTTTAGTGCCCCAGGGCCCGCCATCCTTTAAGATGCAAAGTCAGATGGGCAGGGTTGTATTCAGGGCTCAAGTCCTGCGGGAACGCGTGGGAACGGCGTTCCTGCACTTTTTTCACAGCAGGAATGCAGTTCCCTTTGCAGGACTAGAGCAGCGGAGGTCTGCCGCGAGTTCTCGCGGGATTTAGAAAGAACTTGCCTAAAAAAAACATGGGGTTTAGTAATTATGCATATGAGTGTATCATTTTTTTTTTGATGGGGGAGTGGATTATGGGTGGGAGTTCCCACACTTTTTCCCCCAGGACTTGACCCCTGGTTGTATTCATGCCGCCACTGCAATGATTTGTTTTGTGGGCATGGCAAAAAAAAAAAACCCTGTCACACTCAGTGGGCAGTGTGACTTTGCAACTGTGTGCCACGAATGCAGTTGTGGCAAAGTGGTGCAGCACTTATAGGGTTAAAGCAGGCAGTGAGGAAGCAATGCATCCTCTCTTCATTGCATGTCAAACTAAAAAACCATCGCTTTTGTAGCGAGTCGACAAAGGCTGCTGCTAGGGAAAACCTAACCTTACCCAGATCCCGGGGCACCCCAATGTGAACATTTTAAAGTGGTTGTATAGTCTATTTTTTTACTTTTACCTACAGGTAAGCCTATAATAAGGCTTACCTGTAGGTACAAAGAATATCTCCTAAACCTGTATGGTTTAGGAGATATTCCCCTTGCAATGCGCCGCTGACTTCAGCGGCGCATGCACACAGGGGATTCTCAGCTGAAAGCCCAGCTGACACCAGACCTTGCCGGAAAGAAGTCTCCTGCGTACATGCGCAGGAGTGACGACATTGCGGCTCCTTCATGGGCAGCAAGGGCTAATGTTTTGTTGGAGACGGTGTGCAGGGCCGCCACCTGGTCTTCTCACCATATGTTCCTCAGACACTACCATATTGGTCCAGGAGCTCTCACGACTGTTGAGTTTCGGAAGAAGGGCAGTTCAGGCTGCTATGTCTTCTTCTAATTTTAACATTTATTGTTAAGCATTATCCCACCTGTGTCAGCTAGTTATTTATCACAGGTATGCTGCCATGGAAGCACCAGGAAAACAGAAAATTGTATCATACTTACCAGTAATTTTCCTTTCCTGGTGCCTATCCATGGCAGCATACGCTCCCACCATCGGTATTCTATATTACGGAGAATGTTGGGGGAGGGGCTATGCCTTTAATTTATGCTATTCACTAGTCCTGAAGGAGGAGTCGAAGCGGAGCTCTATCACAGGTATTCTGCCATGGATAGGCACCAGGAAAGGAAAATTACTGGTAAGTATGATACAATTTTCAGTTTTTGAAAGATAAAAAGTGCATTTTATATACAACTATATGGAACAGACCAAAATGAGGGACAAATGAGAAGGAAAGAGGGACAGAGGGACAAATCAGGGACAGTCCCTTGAAATCAGTGACAGTTGGAAACTATGTTATTGGTGCAGTAAAGTGGAGTAAAACGTGCAATACACCATGCAATGCCTCAACATATACCCATTGCACTAATATACTGTAGTAGGGGACAGCATACCCACACTGTTGCGTTGTGTTGCACTGCATTTAAAAGATGCCTGACCCCCTCCTTAACATGACATAGCAGGGGATAGGTAGGGTTGTTAAACAAGTTTAACCACTTAAGACCCGGACCAATATGCAAGTAAAGGACCAGGCCCCTTTTTGCGATTCTGCACTGCGTCTCTTTAACTGACAATTGCGCAGTCGAGCGACGTGGCTCCCAAACAAAATTGGTGTCCTTTTTTTCCCACAAATAGAGCTTTCTTTTGGTGGTATTTGATCACCTCTGCGGTTTTTATTTTTTGCGCTATAAACAAAAATAGAGCGACAATTTGGAAAAGAATACAATATTTTTTACTTTTTGATACGTATTCTTCTACCTATTTTTGGTAAAAAAAATCGCGATAAGCGTTTATCGATTGGTTTGCACAAAATTTATAGCGTTTACAAAATAGGGGATAGTTTTATTGCATTTTTATTAATACTTTTTTTTTACTACAAATGGCGGTTGATCATCGATTTTTTTCGTGACTGCGACATTATGGCGGACACATCGGACAATTTTGTCTATTTATTTAGTTACATAATTATAATAATAATTGCACTTATAACATGTAATAATGATAAATATAAATAATATAATATCTATCTGCAGGACATCCATGTTGATCAGATAGTGCCATCTCCAACTGTTCTCTGATGTCTATTGACAGCTGTAGGTGGACTTTGATGAAGACAAAATTGGTTGAGATCACTATGAGCTATGTGCCATTGCAATTATAATTTCTGCCCCTACACCCAGAAGATGATCAGTACTACTTGTCTCAGATCTGAGATGGTGATTTGGTTGCAAACCGGCAGATTAATTAACTGGAATTAAAACTCCCTTTGCATCTAATGACTCTGCGAAGTTCATAAACTCATTACACTTCCAACATCAGTTTTAATTGAAATCATTTTAATATACAAAGTTCTATGTCATATTAATTTGAAGTGCAATTTAAAGAGATCATTGTATTGAAGAAATTTCATTATAACCACCCCTATGTAATATAATGCCATGGGTGCTAGAGTCATGATGACACACAACAGAATTTTAATCACAATAAGTATTAATTAAACTGAAGCGTTTGGCTAAGTAAAAAATAACTTCAGGTGAACAAAGTTCTGGAAAATAATGCTGACAATACCAGTGTTCAGATGGTAAGGGTATTTAAAGGGAACCTGTCCGATCAGAATTATGGGGTCTGCCATTACCTTCTTGTTTGAAAATGTAAGTGGCCTACTCTTCCCCCTGGCCACTCTTCCTGCCAGGGATTGGCTGACGCTGCATGAATATGCAGGTGAGCAGAAGTTAGCTACATACTTATTTATCGCTGCCAAGCGGACAATAGCGAGGGCCTGGAAAAAACCTTCTGTTCCATTCCCAGAGGTCAAGAATACCCTGACGACTCTTATGATCCATGAAAAGATGTCTAGCGTCCTCCATGACTCTCATGCTAAATTTCTCAAGGTATGGGCCCCGTGGTGGTCCTATACATTCCCTAGTTTACACCTGTCTAGTCTGGGGCTCTAAATTTAACTTGTCCTTTTTTCCAGCCTGAGGCTTCTTTCTTTCTCTCTGTGTTTCCGAGCTTTTGCTCGCTGTTCTGCCTTTTTCTTCCTTTCCTTCTTCCTCTATTGTGCAAGGGTTGTTTTTTTGTTGTTGCTTTATTTTTTTATCTTTATTTTTTCTTTTTTTTTTTTTTTTTCCTTTCTCCCCCGTTCTGCGGATAACTCCGCTCCCTCCCCCTTTTATCTGCTTTGGCCCCTGGGCCTCTTGGCTCAGGCATATTGCACTGCCCCCCGGCCCCGGCTGGGGTGACGGTGGTAATTTGTGATTAGTTCCTTTAATAGTATGTTTTCTACTATGTGCTTTATGTATACCTATGTTTTCGCATTCCCTGCGTGGGAATTTGTCGATTTGTCTAAAATACTTTAATAAAAAATATTGTACCAGAATATGCAGGTGAGGGTCTGCCTCTCCCACCCAATATATTCCAGAACTCACTTGAATACAGAGGGAAGTAGTTGAGCCTGCACCAGCAAAACAGCGAAAGGCAATTAAGCGCTGCTCCCGTGTTACAGGGGATCCAAAAACTACATTTTCCTCAACTATAGCAACCTACCTAAGAGGGTGCTACATAAGTATCACCCATGCTCTGGCTTTAATAATTGCTAAACTACTAACCAGAAAAAAGCATGTGGCCATTGAAGTGTGAGGATACCTAAGGTGCACATAATTGTTTCAGGTTGGCATAGTAGAGAAAGGGTAAACAGGTCAGCCCTAAAATCTACACATTCACAAACAAGTCCCACTGGCACCTCTCCTATATCTGCCATGACATGTTTCTTTTAAAGCAGACCTAAACTCAAAATTTAGCTTTTTTTCTTATTTAAGTTTTGTTTGGAATGCATTAAGGCCCAACTCAAGGAACTGGGCACACTAAACCTATAATATTCAATGTGGAGTACGTTTAGCACAACCTACGACCTATAATGCATGTAGTAGTGCCGGTTTAGTAGCGGTGCCTGTTTCAGTGATCTTCCAACCTCCAGGAGGATTCCAGAAGTATATTTCCTCTACCAGTTTATCATGGTATAACTGAGCATTACTTTGTAGAATGTTTATTGCTCACAGAAGACCTTCATTAAAATTGTCAGAAACTGCTCAGGCAACCATCAACGTAAAATCCTTTTCCTGGAGTTTATTATGGGATACAGGGTGACATATTGAGGTTTATTGGGTTATGCCGCCGCTTTTGGCTGCACCGAGAGCACAGTGGTGAACTGGAAAAGGGTCTTAATAATCACATGTGGATATTCAGAGTCAAGAACTTTGCACCATTAAACACAATTTTTAATTGGCGAGCATTGTGATGTTACTTCAAGGAATGGAGATTGTCCTTCCATATGTAACACGCCAATTTTCTGGGAAGTGGACAAATCCCATTTAGGGGAATAGAGGTGGAATTTTTGTACAGCTCTTGTGCAGTATCTACATTATCCTTTCTGACTTCATAGATATTTTATTTAATAATGGGCCTTGGCGATTTTTACTGAATTTACTAAGCCTTGGAACACCCCCATACCCCTTTCTCCCAGTTGGTAGCAGAAATATGCACTGGCACAGCCAGCAGCACTACTACCCCAAGAAGACCAGTTTCCACAGTTTTCCCAAGACAATAAAATATGTAGGCGGAGTGGACGGAGAGACAGATATTTGCTTTCTGTGGGACAGACTGGCACAGGCCGTGACAGGACTTCTAGATAAATAGGCCCTCGCTAGTTCAATTAAGATAAAGTTTTACATTATTTACTTCGGGCAGACAGGTTGATAGAGGTCACAGTACCTTTAGATAGACAGGTGCTCACTAGTTACAAACACATTTTTTTTTTCTATATACCGTAATATACAGTAGAAACAATAACAGCAGCACCCAGGTTCTTCTGCTTTCTTCATTGTCCACAGAAACATTCCCCAAGCCCATGTAGGCAGACACAGCTGGAACTGCTTCCTCCATCATGGGGTTCCCAGGAGGTTTTACCCCAGAGCCTGGCTCTGCTTCCCTGCACCCTTTTTGCTGCCATGTGGAGGGTCTATGGCTTCTTTCACATCCTTTTTATGAGGATTTCCCTTCCCCCATACTTGATTGATCCCGCACCAACATTGGTTATTGGATTCTGCCCTGATCTGCCACAGAGGGGTCGTAAGAGGTATTCTGAAATTCATAAGATGTGATTGATTTGTTGTGTAATGCTTTACTGCTGTCCTCAGCATGCCTTATTCCACTGAATATTCTTTATTCACCTATCCATGAATACATACACCTGATTGCTTAGTCCTTGATCTATCAGAGTACAGAACAAAGGACTGCTATATATGGGCAGGTATCTAATTGCGTAAAGATGAAATTCAGGTATATACAAAAGACACAGTTTAATACAGCTCTGTTATTCACTAGTATATCATTATATGTATTTTTAAATGCTAGTATCAGAATCTGAACTTGATGCAGTGTCAGCCTTTTGCAGTCCATTTAAAGTAGAGCTGAGACTTGGAGAAGAAGATTGGAAAAAAGAAGGAAAAAGAAATAGGACTTTACTGGTTGCCAGCCATAACACAAAATCAAAGAAATTAGTACTTCATAAATTCATAAAATACTACACTTGAAAAAAGAGCGTGCAGGTCTGCTCCCTGACTCGCGCACGCTCTGAAACGCGTTGTGGTCTTTTTTTGGCCCCCGTCCAGCTGACGTCACACGCCGGCAAACGAGATTCCAGCATAGCAGCATCTTACCATCACGGACACAGTCGGCTTCCCCCGGCTCCGAGCGGCTGCACTAACCTGGCTCAGATGTTCAACTGGTCGTCAGCTAAGACCTATACCAGCTTCCCGGACTGCACCATTGTTTTATCTGATGTAAGTGCTGGATATTTTTTATCTTTAAAAATTAAATACAGCATACTCAGAGGCGCTTTTCTCTTTGTTTTATCTCTTGCATATTTTGAGCTGGCTTCGCTTCTGGAGAGCTGCCCTGATCAACTGTAATCATCTGCACTGGTTGTTTATAGCCACCTACAATAGCCTAATGGCACTTTGCTGGGACTGATCCCTAAATGGACTCATGAACTTTTAGACCATATACCCTGCCGCTGTGGTTTGTCTTATCACTTATTATTTCTTAATATACTTTTGCCCTATAATTGATTGTTTGCGCAGACATCCTGAGCGCTGTAACCCACTGCTATTCATGGAAATGGTATACCCTGATGGCAGCAGCCTCTTTCAGCAGGATAATGCACTCTGCCACACTGCAAAAATGGTTCAAAAATTGTGTGAGAAACCCAACAATGGGCCAGATTCACAAACAGCGGCGCAAATTAAGTTACTCAAAACGTATGTCATTTAAGTTACAGCGTCTTAATTTTGTGTCGTAAGTGCCGTATCCACAGCGCATTTGCGCCCCAAATTGCACAAGCGTAACTTAAATCCAGAGGCGTAAGGCGGGGTTATTGAAAGTGGGAAGGAAGTGGGCGTGCTCCATTGTAATGAGCCGTGACCCCATGCAAATGAAGGGCCGGCCGTACTGCGCATGCGCGCACAAATCTGCACCTCACTGGGCATGTGCAGAACTTGGCTCGGCGCAATCAGTGAGATAGGAAAAAGGCCAAGCGTACTTAGTTTGAGAATCGCCCTGTGTATAAATAGCCCCAGACAAACACACTTCCCTTGCAAAAGTACATCCCTGTGTTCCCCTTCCTAGAGCAAGTTGCTTCTGCTCTGTCGTCTGTTGGTGTGTGTTGGTGAGTTTAGTGTTAGTTAAAAGATTTGGAGGAGTAGTAGAGTGTAGTAGTAGTTTTGTGTTTTTTTTTATTGTATTTTCTGTTTGTTTTTTTGTATTGTTTTTTTTCTGAGTGTATTTTCTGTTTGTTTTTTCGGAGTTTGTTTTAGAATTTGTATTAGCTGTCTGCTTGTGTGGTTTGATTTTTTTGTTTGTTTGTTGTGTGAGTATTTGTGTTTGTTTGTTTGTTGTGTTTGTTTTTTGTTGTTGCTGAGTGGTGGGTGTTATGGCACCGAAGCGCAGAAAGTAAAATTTTTCTGCAACTGAGAAGCAGATATGGGCGTTATTTGCATGGCCCTGAGAGCCGGAACACCTCCCCGGCCAAGAGGAAGGAGATCATCCAGAAAATCACGGATCAGATCAATGCGGCGGGGGGGGGGAGACGAGGACCCCCAGTGGGATACAAAAGAAGATAAATGATCTTAAGATCCTGGTCCGTGACAAGATGGCCAAGATCAATGCCCATGCCACGGGCACTGGAGGAGGCCCACCCTGCCCCATCAGGCTGAGTGAGGAGGAATGGGCAGTGGCCCGGTGTTTCCACCCACAGCAGGTGGTGGGCCTGCCCGGCTATCAATCTGATTCTCCTGTGAGGACAGGTAAGTTTTGGGTTTTTCTATCTGGTGATTAGCATGTGTGGGTGGGGGAAGGGAATATGTGCCAAGTGTGTGGATCCTCCAACCTGTGATTGTTTTGTGTCCTCCACAGATGGCCAGGAGATTGCTGGGCCATCAGGCCAGGAGATTGCTGAGCCATCAGGCCAGGCTGCTGCACCATCCCCTGGACAACAGGCTGCAGAAGAGTCCCAAGAAGGGCAGGAGTCCCCATGGGAGGGGAGTGGCCACACCTCCCCTCATGAGGAGGTTGAGGGGGAGGAGGATGAGGGGATGGAGGATGAAGATATGGACATTGCCAGGCAAGTCCTTTTATCCTCGGATTTGTTGACCTGTAAGGCTACCCCTGAGGCTGGCAGCAGTCAGGCCACCATCAGGGGTAGCCCCTCCCACTCCTACCCAACCCACAAGGGTCTCTCTCTCCCCTCCTCCCAGGCCACAAGCCTCAGCTGCAGGCAGGATGGCGACCCATGAGACCAGGGGGGTGGCCGAGCGTCTGCCGGCCAATCTGCAGAGGGACAATGCCTGGCAGACCCGCAATCTGGGTCAGATCAAACAGACTCTGACCCAGATGGAGGACAGCCTGGGTTCAATTAAGGAGTCACTCACTGATGTGGCCACAAACTCCTTGGCGGTCATCACATGCATTTGTGACCTGCAGACCGCCACAACAGGCGTGGCCCAGGAGGTGAGTGCCCTGACCCAGGCTGTCCAGGACAATACCCGGGCTGTCCAGGCCAATACGGCTGCCCTCACAATCAGTCTGAACAGAATAGCAGTGGCTTTGGAGGGCAGGCCAGCAAGAGGACAGTCACCAGGGGAGGCTCCTCCTTCCCCTGCTCACCCCCCCAGGAGGCTCCTCTGGTTGGCCGTGGCCGTGCCCGTGGGCGGCCCAGGCGTAGCTCACGCCGCCGCCGTTAATTTTGCGGGGTACTTTTGATTTTTTATTTGTATTATTTTTTATAGTATACTGTACTTATGATTTGTTTAATGTGTGTGAATGATGTATGAATGTGGGGGTGGCATTCCTGATTAAATAAGGGTGTCACCCTCAGTTTTGGTGGAGTAGGGATCCCCAGGACCAGGGAGAAGTGATCCCAGGTCCATGTGAATGGTGTATGAATGCACAGTGACATAATTGGAGCCGTGGCGTGGCGTTACTGCTCCCAAGTACCATTGGGGGTACTTGGATCTAATCCAATTAGATGTGCATGTGATGTGTCTGTGCTAGGGACCACAGTGGGTGTGCATTCATGCATGCTCATTGTGACATGATTAATGTGTGTGTTTACTGTGCAAAGATGCCTTCTGCGAGGCGTCTCCTGACTGCTGTTCCCTCAGAAGAGGGGGTACCCTTGGTTACGAAAGTCACTAGTATAGTTATGAGCATGGATGCACCTGGCATGTTGGCATACAGATTGTTGTCCTGCAAGTGTGTGTGCTCAGCTCTTCCTTAATGGTGTTGCTTTAGCTGACCTTTACACGGCTTGTGTAAAATTAGGGCACCTTTTATAAAGTGTAATTTTACACCATGAAACTAACAGAAGCGCACAGGGCGTAATTTACGCCGCACACACTTAATTTTGTGAATCGCCTTATCTCCCTCATTTGCATCTTTGCCTATCAAAACAGCGGCGTGTCTAGCGTATTTTGCGTGCGAAGAAGCGCCGGTGTAATTCTTTTAGGTAGGACGGAAAAACCTGGATTTCAGGCATATCTCGTTTTGAGGATCAGGCGCAAAGATACGCGCGGCACCGCGCATCTCGAGTTAAGTCGGCGCATCTGCTTTGTGAATCTGGCCCAATGGGTTTGAGATGTTGACTTGCCATCCAAATTCTCCAGATCTCAATTCAATACAGCATTAATGGGATATACTGGAAAAAGAAGCCTGATCCATAGAGGCCCCACCTCGCAATTTACAGGACTTTAATAATCTGGGGGGGTCAGGGCTGTTTTCACAGCAAAAGGGGGACTTACTCATTATTAGGTGAGGGATCATAGAGTTATGGCTGATCGGTATATATATCCTTTTGACCACTTTTTACCATTTCACTATTACATTGCATGAACTGAATATCCCACCCACTGTAGGGATGATACAGTCTGCCTTGCCAAGTGATTTTCTGTTATCATCTCATCTCTAATTGTTATTGGTATTATAATTATTAGAAGCTGGATAAAAATGGTGAAAGCAATTATAACTTGTTTGTCAGCAGAAAAGAAAAATATGCTCTATAATGAAGAAATGATTCGCTGTATAAGACAGTGATTGAACATGCAATGTCTTACGCCAGCTGTTCATAGCTGACAGGTGATCCCTCTCTTATGTAGAAAACAAAAGATAAATGGGGTTATTAAAACTGGTCTTATAAATGGGTGAAAGGAGTCTTCTGTTGTGATGGAGATTTCTAAATCGCTACTGACTCATAATTTATGTGACCCACCTATGTAACTAATCCTTATTGTACTGACTTTCATATCAGTCATTTAATGAATCGCTAAATTGATTTCTGAGCACATGCTTGATCATGTTTGCCCAGATATGGTACCAGGCCATAAATATTAATGATGATAATAAACATAATAATATAGATAATAATAAAAAGCAATGGCTTATTTATATAGTATAATTATTACAAACTTAACCACTTCAGCCCTGGAATAATTTACTTTTTGTGATTCGGCACTGCGTCGCTTTAACTGACAATTGTGTGGTCGTGCGATGATGTGCCCAAAGGAAATTAACGTTTTTTTTTGTGCTATAAATTTTTTGCGCTATAATCAAAAAAAGAGCAACAATTTTGAAAAAAAAGCAATATTTTTTACTTTTTGCTATAATAAATGTCCCCAAAAAAAAATATAAAAAAATCTTTCTCAGTTTAGGCCGATTTGTATTCTTCTACATATTTTTGGTAAAAAAAAAAAAAAAAACAATAAGACTATATTAATTGGTTTGCACAAAAGGTATAGCGTCTACAAAATATGGGATATTTTCACAACATTTTTATTATTACCGTATATACTCGAGTTTAAGCCAACCCGAGTATAAGCCGATGCCCTTATTTTACCACAAAAAAACTGGGAAAACGTATTGACTTGAGTAAAAGCCTAGGGTGAGAATGCAGCAGCTACTGTAAGCGCAAAAGAGGGTCAACAATGCCCATTTGCAGCTTCACTGTGACCATTTGCATGCCTCACTGTGCCCATTTGCAACCTTACTGTGCCCATTGCAGCCTTACTGTGCCCATTCTGACTGTGCCCATTGCAGCCTTACTGTGCCCATTCTCACTGTGCCCATTGTAGCCTTACTGTGCCCATTCTCACTGTGCCCATTGCAGCCTCAGTGTACCTGTATTGTTGACAGGCTGCGGGCTTCCTTTTTTCAAAAGTCTCGGCTTCCTCCTGGTCTCGTGCGTTCCATGATAGTCAGTGTTTCTGTCTGATAACGAGCGTCCATTTTTTAAAAGTCGATCACGGACCTTCTTTCATCCTCGAACAAGAGGACGGCCATGATAGGCGGAACACTGAACACAGTGTCTGCTGGGAAAGTCAGAGGATGAGAGGACCTCCGTGATAGGCGGTAGCAGAACACAGTGTCAAACGCCTATCACGGATCAGGAGGAAGCTACGACTTTTGAAAAATGTACGCCTGTGACCCGACAGGTACACTGACTCGAGTATAAGCCGAGGGGTCTATTTTTAGCCCTAAAAAAAGGGCTGAAAAACTCGGCTTATACTCAAGTATGTACAGTATTTTTTTTTATTAGTAATGGCGGCGATCTGCATATTTCATATTGTGACGATCTCGGATACCCCAGGTGGGCACCCCCGCCAGACCTGTGTCTCCTGTCCTCCAAATGCACCCGCAGCCTCCAGATTCGCCATAACTAGTCCTTAACCCCTCAATCACGAGACAAGCCACACAGGTGTTGAGGGTTAAACATGCAGAGCATAAACTGTTTATTAAATACAAGACATACACTTTTACACACAGTTAGGGACACTCCCCTTAGCTTTGTCATAGAGGGGAGGGGGTAGGGGACAAGGAACAACCAATGGGAACGTAACAAAAGGTATAGCGTCTACAAAATATGGGATATTTTCACAACATTTTTATTATTACCGTATATACTCAAGTTTAAGCCAACCCGAGTATAAGCCGATGCCCTTATTTTACCACAAAAAAACTGGGAAAACGTATTGACTCGAGTAAAAGCCTAGGGTGAGAATGCAGCAGCTACTGTAAGCGCAAAAGAGGGTCAACAATGCCCATTTGCAGCTTCACTGTGACCATTTGCATGCCTCACTGTGCCCATTTGCAACCTTACTGTGCCCATTGCAGCCTTACTGTGCCCATTCTGACTGTGCCCATTGCAGCCTTACTGTGCCCATTCTGACTGTGCCCATTGTAGTCTTACTGTGCCCATTGCAGCCTTACTGTGCCCATTTTCACTGTGCCCATTGCAGCCTTACTGTGCCCATTCTCACTGTGCCCATTGTAGCCTTACTGTGCCCATTCTCACTGTGCCCATTGCAGCCTCAGTGTACCTGTATTGTTGACAGGCTGCGGGCTTCCTTTTTTCAAAAGTCGCGGCTTCCTCCTGGTCCCGTGCGTTCCATGATAGTCAGTGTTTCTGTCTGGTAACGAGCGTCCATTTTTTAAAAGTCGATCACGGACCTTCTTTCATCCTCGAACAAGAGGACGGCCATGATAGGCGGAACACTGAACACAGTGTCTGCTGGGAAAGTCAGAGGATGAGAGGACCTCCGTGATAGGCGGTAGCAGAACACAGTGTCAAACGCCTATCACGGATCAGGAGGAAGCTACGACTTTTGAAAAATGTACGCCTGTGACCCGACAGGTACACTGACTCGAGTATAAGCCGAGGGGTCTATTTTTAGCCCTAAAAAAAGGGCTGAAAAACTCGGCTTATACTCGAGTATGTACAGTATTTTTTTTTATTAGTAATGGCGGCGATCTGCATATTTCATATTGTGACGATCTCGGATACCCCAGGTGGGCACCCCCGCCAGACCTGTGTCTCCTGTCCTCCAAATGCACCCGCAGCCTCCAGATTCGCCATAACTAGTCCTTAACCCCTCAATCACGAGACAAGCCACACAGGTGTTGAGGGTTAAACATGCAGAGCATAAACTGTTTATTAAATACAAGACATACACTTTTACACACAGTTAGGGACACTCCCCTTAGCTTTGTCATAGAGGGGAGGGGGTAGGGGACAAGGAACAACCAATGGGAACGTAACACTTGTACATTGAAAAAGACTACAGATAAACATAAAAGAATTATGGTAAGCATTCAGCCTCTCAATACACATCCCCTGCGGAGAGATGTCTCCAGTCCAGATCATTGTCTATGTGCCATTTACCAACACAATTAGACACAGCAACAAGTGGGGCGGGGTGGGGGAGAAGGGATGTAGCATTACATTATCTCAATGCCAGCTTGTCCCCAGGTCTCCAGTCTCTTCTGGGCCATAATCCGTGGGTAGGAGGCCCGCCCACAGTCCCTTCCAAAACACACAGGGGCAGTGGGTTCTGTCGCACATATTTCATCCAAAAACGGATGGATGAAATATGGACATATGGTCCGCTGGTGTGAAAGGGCCCTTAAGCTGCCTGTGGATGGTGCCAAGTCAGCAGGAGACCACTGTACAGACAGCCTTGGTCTAAGGAGGTATATCAATGCATAAATGCAGCAATTGAAACAGAACACAAGCAGGACTGGTAAGCTGCAATGTATTCCATTGTTGTTCTTGGACTTTTAAACACTTTAACTTTAATAAATAAAACTTTTAAAACAAGCTCAGGCCTCTGCTGAATTAGAAGAAGCTAATAAAAGCTGACAGTAATTTCTTTTTTCTCTCTTCCCTTATGTAATTTATGTAATATCGATGTTCTGCAAGCTCAGGACCACATAAATGTTATTTCTCTCTAATGTTTATAGCTTTTGCTGCACACAGTTATTTATTTAATATCTCGGTTCTTTGATACACAAGACCCCAGCAGGTAGTAAAACACTCACAATGAAGCCTGCTTATAGGTTCTTCCATTGCAGTTCCACTTCAGCAGACAATGCATTCTCCAAGTGGGAGCCGGAGAGTGTATCATCATTCACACTGTTATACTATCACATTACTGTTCAGCTCTAAGTCACATTTCACACACTGCTAATTGCATGGAAAAGTCTATTTACTAAATTGCTTTTCATTCTCTTAGTGAAATCATTCTTTAGAGCTGAAGTTTAGTCCTTTTTTAAAACTTTTTTTTTTCATAACAGCTGCACTCACGTAACTTGCATGCAAATGGTTCCTGTAGAAATCTTCTCTACAGTAATGCCCGATAGGGATGAGCTTCGAATTCGAGTCAAACTCATGTTCGACTCGAACATTGCCTGTTCGCCTATTCGGCGAACAACGAACAATTTGGGGTGTTCGCGGGAAATTCGAAAAGCCACGGAACACCCTCTTAAAGTCTATGGGAGAAATCTAAAGTGCTAATTTTAAAGGCTAATATGCAAGTTATTGTCCTAAAAAGTGTTTGGGGACCTGGGTCCTGCCCCAGGGGACATGTATCAATGCAAAAATTTTTTTTAAAAACGCCCGATTTTTCGGGAACAGTGAATTTAATAATGCTTAAAGTGAAACAATAAAAGTGAAATATTCCTTTAAATTTCGTACCTGGGGGGGTGTAAAGTATGCCTGTGAAATAGCGCTTGTTTCCCGTACTTAGAACTGTCTCTGCACAAAGTGTCATTTCTGAAAGAAAAAAAGTCATTTAAAAATGACTCGCCGCTATAATGGATTGTCAGCTCCCGGCAATTCAGAGAGAATTCATAAAAAAATAAAAGTGTGGAGCTCCCCTCACCTATATAAGAAATGTCACTAGCTCCAGCCACGTCATTCGCTGGGCTGTTGGAGCTGGGATCGAGAGTGGATTACCACTGCTGTATTTTTTTTCCTTTTCTTTTTAATAAAGGACTTTTTCCCATGGTGTGTGTGTTTTTTTACAATTATTTACACTTCCTTCGTTAAATAGTAGGGGTACAATGTACCCCATTACCAATTCACATGGGGGGCAGGATCTGGGGGTCCCCTTTGTTAAAGGGGTCTTCCAGATTCTCATAAGCCCCCCCCGCCCGCAGACCCCCACAACCACTCGCCAGGGTTGTGGGGATGAGGCCCTTGTCCCCATCAACATGGGGACATCCTCCCCATGTTGAGGGCATGTGGCCTGGTATGGTTCAGGAGGGGGGGCGCTCTCTCGTCCCCCCCTCTTTTCTGCTGCCGGCCAGGTTACGTGCTCGGATAAGGGGTCTGGTGTGAATTTTTGGGGGAACTCCACGCCATTTTTTTTTTACATTTGGGGTGGAGTTCCCCTTTAAAATCCACACCAGACCTGAAGGGTCTGGAATGGATATTTGAGGGGAACCCCACATCATTTTTTTTAAATTGACGGTGGGGTTCCCCTTAATATTCACACCAGACCTGAAGGGCCTGGTAATTGAATTTGGGGGGACCCCACGTTTTTTTTATGAATGAATTGTCGGGAGCCGACAATTCATTATAGCCATGAGTCATTTTTAAATTACTTTTTTTCCTTTAGAAATGACACTTTGTGCAGAGACAGTTCTAAGTACAGGAAACATGCAGTATTTCACAGGCATACTTTACATCCCCCCTAGGTACGAAATTTAAAGGAATATTTCACTTTTATTGTTTCACATTTAGCATTATTAAATTCACTGCTCCCGAAAAAACTTCAGTTTTTAAAACTTTTTTTTGCATTGATACATGTCCCCTGGGGCAGGACCCAGGTCCCCAAACACTTTTTAGGACAATAACTTGCATATCAGCCTTTAAAATTAGCACTTTAGATTTCAAACGTTCGAGTCCCATAGACTTTAATGGGGTTTTAAATTTCACACGAACATTTGGTGTGTTCGCAGGTTCTGGTGCGAACCGAACAGGGGGGTCATCCCTAATGCCCGATCCTCAGCACAGCACTTCTGAAGCTGCAGGGGTAAAAGCCGGCCATAGACTGTTCGAAACTTGCCTGGTTCCTGATGAACAAACCATGTATGGTCAGGCTGAATGTACACAAGTTAATCAATTGATCAAGTTGAGTACAACCAGCCTGTCGGATTTAACATGCTATTATTGCTAGCGGCTCTCCCACCAGGAGGAACAAATTGGCTTTGAGAGGGATTTCCCCATCAACACAGTCGGCCGAGATTCAAACCATGTTTGAGCAGGCAAGAAAATCGCTCCATCTATGGCCAGCCCACTGAATTTCATTGAAGAAGGTCCCAATGGGTGCTTGCCCCTTTCTGTCCTTTTCTCCATTGACAACGCAACTTTTATTGTGTAGCCCCCCCCCCCCCCCATAGGAGCCACTGGTATATTGCCCAGATTCACTCCAATTGGCTTAGTGAATAGTCTAGGGGTATCTTTTTTGTATTTTTATTTTTGGGTAACTTGGATAGGGATAGGGAATTGTATGGCATACTCCAAAACAATGTACTAACAGGGGGCACTCTTCACTATAGCTGAACCTAAGAAACAAATATTGTCTGCCCGTCTCAGAACAAAATCCACTGTGGAGGATTAGAGGCCAGAGGTATGTACCCCTCAGGAGAGGGATTACTTGACTTCCTGGTTAACTGGAAGTTTTCTCACAGTGACACTAAAAAGGGCTAATGAATCTCTATGGGTAGAAGATTGCCCATACTTAGCAAACAGTCTTTCACAAACTAGAAGGGACTGGTTGGTATGTACCTCCCAGGAGAGGAAAGACCCAAATAATGCACAGTCCCAAGAGCTGGAGCTAAAACAGTTATGCCAGGGATGAGACTATGAGACAGTCTCCACTTAGAACAACTACAGGCTTCTTTACTAAGGAACAGTTAGAAGAGTATGAGGGATGAATGTGAGGCAATTATGACCCTACAAAGGTACCATCCCATGTAAAACAATTACCAAATGAGAAAAAATGGGGTTTGACTTTACATGTACCTCGCAGGTCTAATAAATAAATAGGCTTAGAAGAGAAAAAAATCATTATTTCCGTATACAAATGGTTAGCTTTAAAAAATGTTGAATACAACTGGTTAAAACCATAGTTACTGTAAGTCTATCCAGGATGTGCTGGTCCTTGCTGAAGAATTGAGAAAACTGGTCAGTGCGATTTATTTTATTTTTAAATTTTATTTTATTAATTTTTTCCACCAACCTATTTTTTGGGCAAAGACAGATGGTTTAGGTGTTTGGACATTTTATTTTTATTATCAATATTTTCATTATCATTTTTCATGGCGCAATGCATTTATGCATCCGTTTTATCACTATTGTATTAAATCAGATTTAATATTTCTTATATGGTACCGTGGTGTTAAGTACGGAGTGCCCACTAGGGGCTGCTCCATCTTGGTGCTGCGGGTGACACCTTAGGGGATATTGCACATACATCCGAAGCGTAGCCCAGGTGGTCACGGCATGCCGATTATCCGTATCTCCTTTTTGGGTCCATTTTAGTATTTGGCCACTTAGGGGGTATTCGGCAATGTTTGTAACAGCTATCAGTTGTTGACCGTTTAATGTTGGGTCACTTACTGTAGACCGACTATTTTTCATGTGCAGGACGTATTGTTGTTACTGGCCAAATCTCGCGGGAACAAACTTGTGACATGGCGTGGGTCCGTCAGGTGACTGCAGCTCAGAACAAGGCTTGGTCAGGATTATCTATATATATAAAACTCAACGTGTCTGTATGTGTATGTATGTATGTATGTATGTTCCAGCATCACGTCCAAACGGCTAAAGATATTAACATGAAACTTGGCACACATGTTACTTATATGTCAGCAACAAACATAGGATAGGTGGTTTAACCCTTACCCACCCCCATTTGCCATGGTCGGGGTTTTCCTTAAAAGTCCCATTCAACTCTATGGGAAATACATGTTACTTCATAACTTCCAAACGGCTGTAGATATTTCGATAACACTTGGTCACATGTTACTTATATGTCCACTTAAACTATAGGATAGTTAATTTATCCCTTAACTACCCCCATTTGTGAGGGTTGGGGTTTTTGTTTAAAGTCCCATGCAAATCAATGGGAAATGTATGTTCCCACATAACTTCTGTACGCCTGGAGATATTTCAATAATACCTGGTACACATATTACTTATATGCCAAATAAAAATATATGACAGTTAAATTAACCCTTACCTACACCCTTATATAAAAGATGGGTATATTTATATTACTATGATTTTCCTCCCCAAAACGTTAAGATAGGAAGACCGGGCAACGCCGGGTATTCAGCTAGTATTGTATAAAGGGAGATGACGTAGCGCGCCGCCCGTACCCCTGGAAGATGTAATCTTGTTACGAAACGCGTATCGGGGAGCAGTGCGACGTGCTGACGTCACCTTCTGTTTACTCACTCACCCAGATGGATGGGTTTGTCCGATTGTGCACTGGCCGGCACATCAGACTTAAAAGAGTTGTAAAGGTACAATTTTTTTTCCCTAAATAGCTTCCTTTACCTTAATGCAGCCCTCCTTCACTTACCTCATCCTTCGATTTTGCTTTTAAATGTCCTTATTTCTTCTGAAAAATCCTCACTTCCTGTTCTTCTGTCTGTAATGCCACACAGTAATGCAAGGCTTTCTCCCTGGTGTGAAGTGTCGTGCTCGCCCCCTCCCTTGGACTACAGGAGAGTCAGGACGCTCTCTACGTTGCAGATAGAGAAAGGAGCTGTGTGTTAGTGGGCGTCCTGACTCTCCTGAGAGTTCTGGGAGACCGGACACGGATTTAGTTGTTATCACATAGCTTATCACATGACCAACCCCAGGGAAGAAGTCCATTTCATCTTTTTAATCACACATCCCATAGGAGGACATCTCCATTTCCAGGACATTTCTGTTTTTTGATCACCATTTGATCTTTTCATAGACATTTCCACAGTGACTACATGTCACCCCACTATTCAGCACTTTAGTGTTTTTGTGTCACTATTTATATGTGTTTATATTCATTTTTGTGTATTCATGGGATCCCCTACAGGGATTTCTCTTTAGTGCTTATCACAATTTTAATCTATTACTAGACCGTAATATTGCAAACAAAACTGTAAACAAAAAACTACTGCAAGTATACAGTACAGATATCTAAAGGTGTGTTTGTGAACCACCCTGCCCCTTGGTATATAGCCTTGGTATATATTGATATGAGGAGCTTCTTTTTTGTAGATTTCATTGACTGTAAGCAAGTTATACAGACAAAGATAAGCCAACAGAGGCCATATCAAACATTTCAAACAAAAACGTAGAGATGAGCTGATTGAGGCATCAGAGGCATAGCCCAAGATGGAACAGTCAAACATATACATAAAAAAAAAAAAAAAAACGAAGAACAAACACAAGTTGAAGGCTACTATGTAGGAATCAGTGCTAAAAACACAAAGTTGGAACCCTTGTCTAAATAGTAGAAGAGTGGAGAGATCAATTCTGTAAAATGGGCAGCCTAAACTGGAGGATACATTTATGGTTAAATCAGAAAAAAAAGGGGGGTGAGGGTTTGGGGGAAGAAAAGTAGCTGCCACTTTCATTCTGCTTGCAAATAAACACCAGGGGCCAGATTCACGTAGGAGGGCGTATCTTTGTGCGGGCGTAGCGTATCTTATTTACGATACACCGCCGCAACTTAGACAGGCAAGCGCAGTATTCACAAAGCACTTGTTCCGTAAGTTGCGGCGGCGTAGCGTAAATTCGCAGGTGAAAGCCCGCCTAATTCAAAGTAGGCTGGTAGGGGGCGTGTTGTATGGAAATGAATTGTGACCCCACGTAAATGACGCACCTAACGAACGGCGCATGCGCGCGCATGCGCGCGCATGCTCAGTATCACGTTGAATTTTCTCCATAACTTACGCCGGCTCAATGTTTAGTCGACGTGAACGTAACCTACGCCCATCCTCATTCACGTACGACTTACGCAAACGACGTAAAATACGACGCTGTTCCGACGTTTCCGACGTCCATACCTTAACATGACTTACCCCTGCTTTGTGAGGGGTAAAGTTACGCGGTCGTACGCCTTACGTAAACAGCGTATTTTAATACGCCGGGCGCAAGTACGTTCGTGAATCGGCGTATCTAGCTCATTTGCATATTCGACGAGGAAATATACGGGAGTGCCCCTACTGGCCAGCGGAAATATGCACCCCAAGATACGATGGCGTAAGAGACTTACGTCAGTCGTATCTTGGCAACAGTGAGGTGTATCTGAATCTATGAATCAGTCGCATAGATGCGACGCCTCACATTCGGACTTACGACGGCGTATCAGGAGATACGCCGTCGTAAGTCCTTTGTGAATCTGGGCCTACACTACAGCTTCCATTGAGTGATTCTTGGCTTTGGTTGCGTCCCGAAGGAGGAATGGTCTATCTCCAGGCATTAATGTTCTCAATTAATTAAATGCTATATCCGTCTCACAATGGGAGCTTTGTTAGACTTCAGTTAGTTACCACACTTTACAGAGGAACCTTGACACAGCAGTGTGGCTTTACATGTATTTGCATGTTAAAGCAGTTTAAACATTTTATTTTTAATACTAGAATAATTTTTTTACTGTTTGTTTTGTGAACTGCTCTGCCCAATTGCACATTGTTTATGCTAAGCATAAACTAACACGAGCAGTTTCTTTTTCTATTTTATTCAGATTTCTGATTTCAGGTATCTGCATATATCTGCAAGAGTTTTTTTTTATGGGGAAGGTACAGTGAAGCAGGGCTGTCTTTTCCATTGGGCACGCTGGGCAGTTGCCCGGGGGCCCCACTTGCCTGGGGGGCCCCTATCGGCTGCCCAGCGACCCCAGTAAAAAATTGTGGAGAGCAGAACTGTAGAACTGTATCATGTCTACAGTCTCTGAGGAAGAGTCTGAAGAGGAGTCAAGAGTGGGAGCGCCTCTGGGATGAGAGTCACGGGAGAAGTCAGACATGAGGAGACAGTAGGATAAAACCAGAGCAGCCAAGCTGGAGCCATCTGACTGAGCCATGCATGTTGCACCTGAGAGGAGGTCAGTGATAGGGCCGCCAGGCCAGTCTAAGGGGCGGGTGGTTGCTGATGTATTTTCTCTAAGGAAGGTGGTCTCTGGTCACCAGAGTGCCCCACACATCAGAGTTCCGGGTGTTCCCCTTTACATCAGAGTCTGCAGGATTCCCCCTTACAGTGCAAGGACCCTGATGTAAGTGGGAACTCTGATGTAAAGAGAAAGCAGTGAACTCTGATATAAGGTGGTCTCTGGTCACCAGAGTCCCCCTCCACATCAGAGTTCCCCCTTACATCATGATTTGCAGCGTTCCCCTTTACATAAGAGTTCCCTTTCACTGTAAGGGGGGAATCCTGCAGACTCTGATGTAAGAGGAAACTCTGAGCAGGCTGGGTTATAGTCAATGAAGAAATTTGTAAAACTGTAATTTTAGGTACTTTTTTTGCAGTGCCAGTAAAAAAATGTGGTTCTGCCAGTAAATTTCATGATTTTTGTCAGTAAATTCTCGTGCACTATTGTGTAGACAGGGCCCCAGTGCACTGTATTGCCCGGGGGCCTATAATGCTCTTAAGATGCCACTGCAGTGAAGGATGGAACAGCATTGTGTGTAAGGCCCCGTACACACGACCGAACATGTCTGCTGAAACTGGTCCGCGGCCGACCGGACAGATTTCAAGTGGACATTTGTCCAGCCGACCGTTTTCCGGCGGACAAATGTTTCTTAGCATGCTAAGAAACATGTCTGCTGGAAGCCTGTCCATCGGACATGTTCGGTCGTCTGTACAGACTCACTGTACATGTCCGATCGGCCGCCATCCCTCGCATGCATCAAAGTGATTCGATGCATGCGTGGAAGCATTGACCTTCCAGGGCCGCGCACGTCAGGTTTCCAGTGGACATTTGTCCAGCCGACCGTTTTCCGGCGGACAAATGTTTCTTAGCATGCTAAGAAACATGTCCGCTGGAAGCCTGTCCGTCGGACATGTTCGGTCGTCTGTACAGACTCACCGTACATGTCCGATCGGCCGCCATCCCTCGCATGCATCAAAGTGATTCGATGCATGCGTGGAAGCATTGACCTTCCAGGGCCGCGCACGTCGCCGCGTAATCGTCGCGGCGACGGCGTGGCCACGTCACCGTGGATCGTGTACGCGCAGATTTCTGTCTGATGGTGTGTACAACCATCAGACAGAAATCTCCGGGCGGACATGTCCGCTGAAAATGGTCCGGCGGAGCGATTTCAGCGGACAGTCCGTCCATCTGTACGAGGCCTAAGGGTTACTTTATTTTTCAGAACCCATAGAATGACATTGGCATAGCCTTTTCTGGGGCCACAACTGGAATGATATTTTTCTCCCTCAACAAAGAAAAGCAGGCACGTGTAAATAGATTTTTCACTCTCTATATTTACTGTTGAATTTAGCTTGCTCTTCTGCCATTATTATTATTGATTTGTAAACCCAATGGAACATTAAAGATTCCGGTGCCTGGATTATACTTTTCCTGTAGGAAAAACAGCTTAACTGTAGTACAGAAAATTACACCTGCAAATAAATTAAATTTGTGTTTTATCAGCAGATGAAATTTCTGTACGACTTTTCATCGTCAACCTGGTTTAATCTATTTGCTCTCTACTTGAATTAATCAGGTTGGTTTGAAGAGGCCGTATAATAGAATTATTGAAATGATAAATGCCTTCTAAATATATTTAAAGGATACACATTGAAAATGAGTTCCATCCGCCCCATTCAAGCTTTCCTCTCAACAAGATTATATCTTAGGAGCTGGAAAATAATTTTTTTAATCAGAAGCTCAATTCAATTATGTATCACAATGGCGCTGGATCTACAATAGAGATACCAGAAGATCAGCATAAAGGATTGATATGCTTGTAAGGAAGGTTAAATATAAATTGCAAAACCTTGCAGTATTTTAGACAAAGCCAAGCACAAGAGATGGGTGAAAGTTCAATGATTCATTACTAGATGGTATCTGCATGAACAGATGGAGACATAGCTCTTCAGGCCATGGTTGCTAGAGGGAATCAAGAGAAATATATGATGCCCTTGTTTTCCAAGATGTCTAGATTAATATGTGTTGTCCTTGTAATCTACAGATAAATGAGAGGGTGATAGAAACCAAAGTAGTCACAAAAATGGCAATTTGATAGAGAGATCAAACTTTAAAGTCCATGTTTTGTCAACATCGCAAAGCAATTAAATACATTAAGAAAAAATTCTTCCCACCATCGAACGGTAGGTGATGGGATGGAAATTACTATGATCAAATATTGTGGAAAAAGGTGATGACTTTCAGCAAATGTCATAGTTTATTTAGTGCCGGTTCACACAGGGGCAACACAACTTACAGCGCGACTTTGCAAGGCGTTTTGGAGGCCTTGCAAAGACCTTTAAGCAACTTACAACGCAACTTAAAGCTGCCTCCAGGACCGGTCGACTTTGGCTGTGGCCATTTACAGAATAATCAGCTCTGTGGGAGGGAGGGGTTTGTCTGGGTAAACTATTTTTTTCCCCCCGTAAAGTCGCTTCAATATAGATGGAGATCCGACTTGGAGGCAACTTCCATTGAAATCTATGGGTACAAGTTGCCTAGAAGTCACCTTGAAATAGTATAGGAACCTTTTCTGAAGTCGGACCAACTTCAGTAGTGTACATTAACCACTTCAGCCCCGGACCATATTGCTGGTTAATGACCGGGCCACTTTTTGCGATTCGGCACTGTGTTGCTTTAACTGACAATTGCGCGGTTGTGCGACGTGGCTCCCAAACAAAATTGGTGTCCTTTTTTCCCACAAATAGAGCTTTCTTTTGGTGGTATTTGATCACCTCTGCGGTTTTAATTTTTTGCGCTATTAACAAATAGAGCGACAATTTTGAAAAAACATGAATGTTTTTTACTTTTTGCTGTAATAAATATCCCCAAAAATATATGTATTCTTCTACATGTTTTTTGTAAAAAAAAAATCACAATAAGCGTTTATTGATTGGTTTGCGCAAAAGTTATAGCGTCTACAAAATAGGGCATAGTTTTATGGCATTTTTATTAATATTTTTTTTTTACTAGTAATGGCGGCGAACAGTTATTGTTATCAGTACTGCGACCTAATGGCGGACACATCGGACACTTTTTTTTTTTTTTAAGTGTATTTTGTGCGTGTACTCGAGAGAGGAGCCGGACTGCAGGAGTTGGGAGTAGGCAGGCCTCCCCCAGAGGCAATCTGCCACCTTTCTCCATGCCCCGGGTGGCAATGGCGGGTGTGTGAGGGGGTCCTCCCACACAGCCCACCCTACCTGCTCCGCTTTGAAGCCCAACGGGGCAGAGGGACTCCCTATAAGGGAGTGAGAGGATCTAGCCCGCTCAACCAGCCCCGTTAGTCCTTTGCCTCTCTTTTTAGAGACCGCGTGGCCAAAGTGCGTGCATGTTAACCCAATTTAGAGTGCGTGTAAGTGTGGTGGTTTTTGTGGGAGGGGGGTGGGCGTACTAAGCGCAGGCTTACCTCGCATAGCACACCCACCGGGAGCCGGGTTGAGACCACCAAACTCAATTCACATGTAGCCGAGACCGGGATCCGAACCCCTAGCTGCAGAGGTGAATGGCTTGTCAGCGCAGTGCCAATCGCGTTGAGCCACCGCAGCTCCCTACATTGGACACTTTTGACACATTTTTGGGACCATTGGCATTTTTATAGCGATCAGTGCTATAAAAATGCTTTGATTACTCTAAAAAATACCACTGGCAGGGAAGGGGTTAACACTAGGGGGCGAGGAAGGGGTTAAGTATGTTCCCTAGGTGTGTTCTAACTGAAGGGGGGGTGGGACTGACTTGGGGAAATGACTTTGACCGGGAGCTGTGTGTTTACACATACAGCTCCCGGTTCTCGCTCTGTAACAAGCGATCGCGGGTGCCCGGCGGTGATCGCGCCCGCCGGGCACGTGCGTCGGGACCAGGGGCGAGCGGGGGGCGCTGATTCGCGAGATGACATAATATTACGTGATCTCGCGCAGCCGAGCCGACCTGCCGCCGTAAAACTGCAGCGGCTGGTCGGCAAGCGGTTAAGACGGCTCTCATTTACTTCTATGGCATTTATTATGTCAAGCAACTTGGGGCAACTTGAGGACCCCAAGTTGCTGTAGTGTGAACCTGCACTTAGGGTTTTGATGTAATTTTGGTTTGCTCCCTCATTAAAATGTATTAAAGGTGCCAATTTATTGCCCAATTTCAACTTCTTCACAAAACACCAAATTCTAAAGATAAATCAAACTTGTTGGTAATAGATTTGTTTCTGACATTAACTTGTAATTGTTTTTCCAATTTCTAGTGTTTCATATGTGATTGAAATTGGCTTGAAACTGCCACATGTACGGCCAGCTTTAGTCATACATCTAACTAAGAGTTTGGTTTTTAGGAGGGAAGGGACATTTAAATTAACAAAAACTTGAAAGAGAAGATCCTGGAAATATATATTGTGGCAAAAAACACCAGAGGACCCCAGAAATAATTTTAAGAGGAATGTATGTTCCAGTCAGACTGAGGCCTCGTACACACGACCGTTTTCCTCAACAGAATCCATCAAGAAACTTGGTGGCAGAGCTTTTTTGCAGAGGAAAACGGTCATGTGTATGTTTTTCATCGAGAAAACTGTCGTGGAACTCGATGAGAAAAAAAGAGAACAAGTTTTCTTTTTCCTCGTCGGGAATCCTCGTCAGGTTGGTTTTCGACGTGTTCCTTCGTCAGGTTGGTTTTCGACGAGAAACACGTTCGTGTGTATGCTTAGAAACCCGCATATGCTCAGAAGGGTGGCGCCAGTGGAATCAAACTTCCCCTTTATAGTGCCGTTGTACGTGTTGTACGTCACCGCATTTGAGAACAATGAGATTTGGTCTTGACAGTGTGTACGCAAAGAAAGCTTGTCAAGATTCTCGACAAGCCTAACAAGGAACTCGTCAAGGAAAACGATGTTTCATTTACGACGAGTTCCTCGGTCGTGTGTACGAGGCCTGACAGTTTTGTGTTAAGGGTTTAATAGGCAGACAACGTTGGAAGGTCAATTCCTGTCTTTTAAGGGCTTTGAAACTTGGCCAGGAAAAATGGAAAATTGAATACCTACCTTTCTGTAATTTTCCTTTCCTGGTGCCTACCCATGGCAGCATACCAATGGTCATGGCTCCGCCCCCACTGACCCACAGGACCACGTAACTCTCTCAATAAAAAAGGGTTCCCCCCTCAGATAGGCATTCTTGTTACTAGCCCTCAGACCGCAGAGCAGTCCATAAGGGAGGGTGTATGCTGCCATGGGTAGGCACCAGGAAAGGAAAATTACAGAAAGGTAGGTATTCAATTTTCCATTTTCCTGGTGCCTCCATGGCAGCATACCAATGGTCAAATAACTCGCTTCACAGGGAGGGTACTGCTCAAGAAAAAATATATTTAATAATTATAGAGTAGAGCGTTCTAGCAATTTTCTCCCAAAGTCTCTCGATGTGAGGGCTGCCGGGTCAAGACTATAGTGGGACATAAAGGTGCCGAAGGAAGACCAGCTTGCTGCCCTGCAGATAGTTTCCGGGGAGACCCTTGCCAGGGCTGCCCAGGACGAGGCGACTCCTCTCGTTGAATGTGCGTTTATTGCCTTGGGAATAGGAAGACCACTAGCCCGATAGGTTTTCTGGATGATTCCTACAATCCATCTTGCCACTGTTGACTTGGAGGCTGCTTTTCCTTTCCTTGCCCCTTTGGGGATGATGAAGAGGCGTTGGTCCTTTCTGAATTCCTGTGTCACCTTAAGATAATGTTTTAAGGATCTGGCCACATCTAGCTCATGCAGGTTTGTGGATGTTTGTTCCCCTTCAAATGTTGGAAGTACCCATTCTTGATTGAAATGAAAGACCGAAGGAACTTTGGGAATGAACTGATGCATTGGCTGTAGTACTACCCTGTCTGGAAAGAATGTGATGTAAGGCTCTTGGGCTCCCAGGGCTTGGATTTCCGACACCCTGCGCCCCGATGTGATTGCAATCAGGAAGGCTGTCTTCCAGGTAATGTCCTCTAATGAGCAACCTTCTGTAGGAGCGAATGGGGAACGTGCTAGGGCTTCCAGCACAATTGTCAGATCCCATTTGGGGTATAGAGATTTCCTGGGCGGACGAAGTCTCAGAACCGCCTTCAAAAATCTGTCCACCAGTGGATTAAGTGCCCATCTGACATCTGTTAAGGCTGAGATGGCAGACACCTGGACCTTTAGAGTGCTGTGTCCTAAACCTAGGTCTAGGCCTGACTGTAAAAATAACAAAATATTATGAACCTCCGGACACAGTGGATTGAACCGGTTGGATTCCGCTAGGGTCACAAATTTCTTCCAAATCCTGTAGTAAGTGGTGTTCGTGGAAGACTTTCTTGCGAGCAAAAGGGTTCGGATGACCTCTTGTGAACACCCTATATCCCCCAGCCTCCTCCTTTCAATATCCAGACCCTCAAATCCAGGATCTCTGGATTCGGGTGGATGAAACTGCCCTGCGTCAGCAGGTTGTTCTTGAGAGGTAGAGATGTCGGATTGCCCAGGGATAGACTGACCAGTAGCGGGAACCACGGCCTCCTTGGCCAATATGGAATGATCGCTAGGATGGTTACTTCTTCCTTTGTCAGACGCTGGAGGAATCTCAGAATCAAGGGAGTTGGGGGAAAGGCATAACCCAACTGGAATGTCCAAGGCTGGATCAGAGCATCTGTACCCACTGCTGTCGGACATGGTGCTCTTGAGAAGAAGCGAGGAGTCTTTGCATTGAGCGGTGAGGCAAAAAGATCTAATTGGGGAGTCCCCCACTGTTGGCAGATCCTGTTGAAGACCTCTTGGTCTAGAGACCATTCGTTGTTGTTGCAGAACGACCTTGATAGGTGATCGGCTAACTGGTTCTCTGGACCCGGAATATAGCATGCCCGTATGTCGAACAGATTCCTCTCTGCCCACGAGATTATTGGAGTTACTTCGCTGAATAATGCCCTGCTGTGCGTGCCCCCTTGGTTCTGGACGTAGGCCACCGCCGCCCGGTTGTCCATTTGAAGAAGGACTGGTTTTCCCCTGAGAAGAGGTGCTAAATGTAGAAACCCCATCCAGGCCGCTCTTAGTTCCAGTACATTGGATATCACTCCCTCCGCACTGAATGGCCACTTCCCTTGAACTAATTTGTCTTGGGTGTGTGCCCCCCAACCTAGTTGGCTGGCGTCTGAAGTAAGAATGGTCCATGTCATTGGACCTAGGAGTCGCGGAGTTAATAGATTGGAGGGTCTTGTCCACCACCATAGACTGGATTTCATCGAAGAGGACACAATTATCTTCTGCTTGAGATGTTCTTTCCCCCATTGGGCTAGGAACCCTAGCTGAAATTCCCGTAGGTGCCATTTGGCCCATTTTACCATTGGGATGCATGAAGCGAAGGAGCCTATGAGGCTCAGGCACTCTGACGCTGACATGAAGCGGGAGCTCATTGCTCGTTTTACTTTTTGAACCAACATTGGAACCTTCTCCGGTGGAAGAGAGACTGATTTCTCCGGGGTGTTGAATAGGGCTCCTAAGTAACCCATTTTCTGTGTTGGCTTTAGCTGGCTTTTCGCTATGTTGATCAACCAACCGAACCTGGACAAGGTGCTTAGTACTGTTTGGGTGTGCTCCTCTAAGAGGTCTTTTTGCTGAGACAAGATTAGAATATCGTCCAAATAATATAGTACTCGTATCCCCTTTTCCCGCAGAGGCACTAGAATGGCCCCTAGTACTTTGGTAAACGTTCTGGGGGCTGATGAGATTCCAAACGGGAGGCATTGGAACTGTAGACATAGGCCGCCCACCTTGAACTGTAGAAAATGCTGGAACTGGCTGTTTATTGGAATGTGCAAATATGCATCCTGGAGATCTATGGAAACCATCCAGTCCCCGGGCTGGACTGATAAGATTACTGTGTTCAGGGACTCCATCTTGAAGCGTTCCAGTCTGATATACTTGTTCAGTCTTTTTAGATCCAGTACGGGTCTCCATCCCCCCGTCTTCTTGGGAATTAAGAAGACGGGAGAGTAGAATCCCGAGTTCGTCTCTGAGGCTGGGACTGGTAACACTGCCCTCTGCTGTAACAGTATTTGGATGTACTGAAATAATACTGCCCTTTTCTCTTTGGACGCCGGAATCTTGGTGTCTTGGAAAGAATATGGAGGAGGGCGAGATTTGAGTATGGTGGACACCACCCATGGGTCGGTGCACCCTTCCACCCAGACCTGCGCATAGGCCTTGAGTCTTGCACCCACTAGGCCGGTCTGGGTGGGAGGGGAGTCAAAAAGACTTTTGGGAATCTCCCACAGAAGTTGTGGGTTTTGGTTTCCCCAACTTAAGGAAAGAAGCTTGAGACCCCTTCCAGCCCCTTCTATAACCCGGGCGATAGGATCTTGAGTCCCTTCCTCTCTGCTGAGCTCCAGGCCTGGGAAAAAATCTCTTCCTTCTGTTTCTATCTTGAGGGATCAGACCACTCTTTCCTCCTGTGACTCTTGAAATTGCCGAATCCATCTTCTCCCCAAAAAGTGCTTTCCCATCATACGGAATGCGACACCACGATTGCTTCGAAGATGGGTCTGCTGCCCATGGTTTTAACCATAGGGCTCTTCTGGCCGTGATTGAATACAACATGGCCCTGGAGGAGCTTCTTAAGACATCTATTGCTGCCTCTGCCATGAAATCTGATGCCAGCTTTAACTCATCTAATGCCTTAATGACTTCCTCGGTGTCTATGCCTGCTCTGAGAGCTGTCTCAATGTTGTCAGTCCACACCCTGGTGGCTCTGGAAACCGACGATAAGGCTACCGCCGGTTTGCAAGCCCCGCCAGTTGCTTGGTATATCTTTTTAAGCAGTGTATGTGAAAATATTGCGCAAACTTATAAAAAGGTGAAAAGGTAGGCGGCCAACACACAAAAAATATTTGTAAAGGTAATGTGTAAAGAAAAGTGTAGCGCCAATGTACCTCAACTCCACTTTGGTGGGAAACCGAAAGGAGAGAGATAATATAAGATTGGAAATAATCCAAATGTGTACTTAACACCGTGAGGTGTGGTGACAATTATTTGTAATTGGGAATTTTATAAATCCCCCAAAAATAAATAAATAAACTTGTGAGGTGGGAATAGACACCTATAATGCAAAAAATGTCTGTGAGACAAGTATTCCTGTGTGAATATTAATGTGAACCTCAGAGGATCAACATGCACCTGTTACCAGTTAAGTCCTGTTAGGAACTTAGGAGAGAGATGATGGTACCCTCAAATAAACACACGCTACAGCAATTAGCCTGCAAAGGCAGGTGAGCTATAGGTTCAAAACAAGTCTTTTTGGGAAAACATCTTAAATCATATGGGATGATATTAAATTCGCATAAATTATATATAGTCCAATCCCCTGTTGGGAATAATACATATATATGGTCCTTTTGATTGTGTAAATGCGATGTATATCCTCAGTAGCACTCTTCAATCAGACTTTTACGAGAGAAGAAATAACTGGGTACTCTTACCAGAACACGATGACCCACTACTCATCTTACGATGGGTGGGTCTCCAAGGCTTGTACGGGCCGATTGCCCTCTCTGGTTACCCTTGCGATGTAATTCTCTCAAGGCCTCTCCAGCCTTATGTAGTCTCCAGATGGTGTTTGGTACGAGATTATACTCACAGACAAAAGGATGTTCTCCAAAAAAAGTTAGGTGATGGAATCAGTGGTTGATCACAACAGAGTATGTGGAAAAAGCAAAAAAAGGGCTCCACATAGTGTAAAAAAGTTACAGTTTTAATGAAAACTTCAAACTTGTGTCACTGAAAAAAGTGAACACTCTGGATAAAATAACACTTTGAACAAAAATTCTTTTCAAACAAAGTTCAGCAATAAAAATCAAAAGTCCAACAAAAATCCAAAAAACCATGCAGCAAACCAAAGAGCTTTCCAATCCAATAAACGGACAGAAAGTATCCACAGACAATGCAGGTGATGGCGGTATGACCTGTGTACCCTACCGGTTTCGTCGCTATAAGGACTTCTACTGGGGTGTATACAGAGGTCTATGCCATCCACTGCCAATATATAGCCTGAAAGTCCACCTGTCTGTAATCTTACCTTGTTCCACAGCTGACTCCGGCGTGCGCTCCAATTAGGCACACATGTTTGGATTTGCTCTCCAAAGCCCGGAAGTAGTGGGGAGGGCCATTAGTGATAGTGGGCGTGTATACTGGAAGTGTTTCTAACTATCCAGTTTGACGCTGTCCTCGTTCTCCACCCCTCGCATAAGCCCATAGGCATAGAGAGCGCTAGACGTCATGACGTCACGCGCATGCGCACATCACCATCTTGATGCCGCGCTTCCGCGTGTCACAAGGTAATTCAAGCCTCGTTTTCGCGCCCGGGAGATGTGTTCATACAGCGCTGTGACGTGACGCACACGCTCTCCATACAGTGGTGCCGTGTGTCCGCGTGTCACGATGCGTTCCACGCCTCGTTATCACGTCATGCAAGCAAATTCCTGCATGCAGGACAGCGGCATCTTGTGGGCAACTAGGGTTAGTGTTTCATTGAAGTCATATGACAGCAAAAACCTTTAAAGTTGATGTTCCACAGTTACCTCTAATGGTCATAAACACATCCAGGTAATTCTACGTATATTGGGAGAAACGTGGGTCCCAAGGATTTGATCCCAGACAGGTGGATCGACAATATGCAAAGGAAATAAAAAAATAAAAAAATTAATATATAGAGCCAATCATCAATATGCATTTAAACCGGCCACATTATATACTATCACATAGAACTATGAAGGGAATGTAGAGATTTATCAAGCTTTTTATGTATTAAGGCAATAAATATGTCCAAACCATATACAATGTCCCGGGCAAACCAAGGGGAAAAAATTATTATTATCGCTAAGCCTGGTTGATGAAGGCATTAACGTCCCACTCAACGTTTAACCCATGTGGTACAAAACATTTTAGCTGGTAAATCCAGAATACCTCAAGCTTGGACACCCCTCTGACTTTGGGCTCGCCCCTCCAGTGGGGGACAAACCTGTCTATAATCTGGAATTTAGTGCCTTCTAGTTTTTTATTATGTTTTTCTACATAATGCCTGGGTACAGTGTGGTTAGTACGGCCTTTCAAAATCTTTGCCACATGCTCACCTACCCTTGTGGAAAAGCTCCGTATGGTGCGGCCAACGTACTGTTTTCCACAAGGGCAGGTGATCAAGTATACAATATTGGTTGTGGCACATGTAAAGAAGTGACGCATGGGGTATTCAATCCCCGTGGTGGTAGACCTAAAACTGGTGGTCTTTTTCCTACCACATATATTGTTGGTGCACACTGTGCATCTCCTACAGGGATGATATCCTTTTGAGAGGGGAAAGAAAGACGGCTTTATAGGGGGATCAGGGACATTTGGTGCAATCTGATTCCTCAACGAGGTGGCCCCTCTGTAAATTATTCCAGCATTTTCGGGAAGGGATGGCCCCAAAATTCCATCACTCTTTAACACTTTCCAGTGTTTAGAGATGATCCCCTTTATCTGCCTGTATTGCACTGAAAATGAGGTAAAGAAAGAATTTTTGAACTTAGACTCTCCCACCTCCCTTTGTCGTGCCACAGTGAGTGAGGTTCTATCAGCTGTTGCTATATTGTTAATTTCCTTATCGACCAAATGACCTGGGTAGCCTTTATCTACAAATCTTTTTTTGAGGATCTGCGCTTGTGTCTGGTAGTCTTCGATGTTCGAGCAGTTACGTCTAATGCGCAATAACTGACTCTTAGGTACCGAAGAGAGCCAGGATGGATGGTGACAGCTATCAACCGGAATATAGCCATTCCGGTCGGTGCTCTTGAAGTATGTTCTGGTTGTTAATTGGTTATTTTGGACAAAGATCTCTAAATCTAAAAAGTGAATACTGGAATGGCTAGCCTCATAAGAGAGTCTAATACCCAAATCATTTGTATTCAAAGTAACCATGAAGTTGTCAAGGGACTCCTGGTCACCCCTCCATAGGAGGAGGATGTCGTCTATGTATCGAGCCCAGAGTACTACCTCTGGCCGATTATAAGCATAGACGACATCCTCCTCCCACTTGGCCATGAAGATGTTTGCCAGGCTGGGGGCAAACTTTGCCCCCATAGCCACTCCTTTGCGTTGTAAATAGTATTCCCCGTCATACCAGAAATAGTTGTGCGCAGTAGCGAACCGCAGGAGCTCCATAATGAAGGTCCTTTGCGCACCGGGAAGGGTTTCTGAGCGCCCCAAAAAACATTCAACTGCTTTGTACCCCAACTCATGAGCGATACAGGTATATAAAGAGGCAACATCCGCTGTCACCAGCAGCATGCCCTCCTCATATGCTACATCCTGAAGGAGTGAGATGGCATGCCTAGTATCTTTTAAGTAGGAGGGGATATCCTTGACTATGGGCTGAAGATGGTAATCGATATACTTGCCCAAGCGTGCTGTTATGGAGTTAATCCCACTAATAATGGGCCTTCCTGGGGGATGGACACTGTCTTTATGAATTTTCGGTAAAAAGTACATCACCGGAATTCGTGGTACTTTTGGGACCAGATAGACTCGTTCTTTTTTGTCCAAAATTCCCTTCCGGGTACCATCTTCAATAAGCTTCATCAGAGAGCTTTTGAAGTTATTAGTGGGATTTGAAAGTAATTTAATATAGGTTTCAGAATCCCCCAGTATTTTGAGCATCTCTTCATGATATGCTGATTTGTCCAAAATAACGATCCCCCCTCCCTTATCTGCAGGGCGAATGATAAGGTCTTTGCGTTCGCATAAACTTTTCAAACCTTTCCTGATGTTAGGGTCAGAATATGTTCTTTTTGGGGGAAGGTCGTCCAAATCTTTCAAAACCAAATCCCTGAACACCTTCACACTTGGAGCCATTGGGCAGGGAGGGTTGAAAAGGGATGGGTTCGAAAGGCCTGTATGGATGATTTCTGAGGTTACTTCTGATAAATTTGACCTAATTGGATTACTCAAAAAATAGCGTTGAATATTGAGCTTACGCACAAACTTCTGGACGTCTATAAATGTGTCAAATTTATTTAAGTTCTTAGGGGGAACAAATTTTAACCCCTTGTCCAAAACAACCTTTTCAGCTTCCGTGAGTGTGGTGGTGCTGAGGTTGAAAATACCTGTCCCTATTGAACCCTTGGCCTTTTTCGACCGGGCGCGCCGCCCCCCTCTCGTGCCGCGTTTTGTTCGCCCTCTCTGTTGTAATTGGCATGATCCCTGTAAAAATCCCCTGGGTGATTTGGTCTCGGTTGGTCTTGATTATAATGATATGGGGATCTATCATGTTGATTGACCTCTCGATACATGTACCCATATTGGTCATATGGTCTCGGTGGATAGTCCCTGTATGGAGGCCCCCCTCCTCCTCCCCTTCTCGGGGTGGTAAGAGGATGTCTCTGGGGGTGATCGTTGTAATTTCCACCATAGGGTGAATAGTCACGTGACCGTCCTTCTCGTGATTGATCTCTTGGGTTATGATGTTTACCTCGAGGTCCCTTCCCCTTTCCTCTGTTATTCTGTGGGTTACCATTCTGATATGCATTTGGGGTGCAGGGTCCAGCCGGTCTAACATTAGACCCACTTGACCTTGTAGAAGGTACTGCTGCCAATACTGGCTGCGAGAAAGAGAGGATTTTAGCATCACTGGTGGACGGTTGCGACAAATCCATATCTGTTTGTTGATGGTCGGTATTTGTGTTAAAATTGGCATTTGTTTGCCAACTAAACACAGTACCTGACTTGTAATCGGCAAGATCCCTATTATATTTCTTTTGTTTCTTAATCCTTTGCTCACGTTCCTCCTTCTCCAGGTGGTTTTTTAGGTTAGTGGATAGTGTGCTGTACTCAGGTGTAGTTTTGGATGTTAGGAGCTTTTCTTTGATATCTTTAATCTCCTTATCTAACAAAACCATTTTGGATTTTTTTCTATCAGTTAAAAATTCTAAAAGGGATAGTCCCTGTTTATTAAAAAACTTAAACCATGATTCCAGGTCGGGATCTCCCTGTTGGGGATGAACATCCCATCTAAGGCCTCTCGGGACCATCTCCTCCTTGGTATAATGCTCCAAAAAAGCAGTGTCCCATTGGAGATGTAGTTCTGAGGTCATAATATTCTTCAGCCTAACAAACAGACCTCCAATTTCAGAGTCTGAATTTAAGGCTGAGAAAACCCCTTCAGTATTAAAAGTCCGACTACTGCGGTAATCGAAAATGTCCATTTTTCAGAAATGGAAGAAGATGCTGCAATATATAAATATTTAAATTCCAAAAAGCAGTGTATGTGAAAATATTGCGCAAACTTATAAAAAGGTGAAAAGGTAGGCGGCCAACACACAAAAAATATTTGTAAAGGTAATGTGTAAAGAAAAGTGTAGCGCCAATGTACCTCAACTCCACTTTGGTGGGAAACCGAAAGGAGAGAGATAATATAAGATTGGAAATAATCCAAATGTGTACTTAACACCGTGAGGTGTGGTGACAATTATTTGTAATTGGGAATTTTATAAATCCCCCAAAAATAAATAAATAAACTTGTGAGGTGGGAATAGACACCTATAATGCAAAAAATGTCTGTGAGACAAGTATTCCTGTGTGAATATTAATGTGAACCTCAGAGGATCAACATGCACCTGTTACCAGTTAAGTCCTGTTAGGAACTTAGGAGAGAGATGATGGTACCCTCAAATAAACACACGCTACAGCAATTAGCCTGCAAAGGCAGGTGAGCTATAGGTTCAAAACAAGTCTTTTTGGGAAAACATCTTAAATCATATGGGATGATATTAAATTCGCATAAATTATATATAGTCCAATCCCCTGTTGGGAATAATACATATATATGGTCCTTTTGATTGTGTAAATGCGATGTATATCCTCAGTAGCACTCTTCAATCAGACTTTTACGAGAGAAGAAATAACTGGGTACTCTTACCAGAACACGATGACCCACTACTCATCTTACGATGGGTGGGTCTCCAAGGCTTGTACGGGCCGATTGCCCTCTCTGGTTACCCTTGCGATGTAATTCTCTCAAGGCCTCTCCAGCCTTATGTAGTCTCCAGATGGTGTTTGGTACGAGATTATACTCACAGACAAAAGGATGTTCTCCAAAAAAAGTTAGGTGATGGAATCAGTGGTTGATCACAACAGAGTATGTGGAAAAAGCAAAAAAAGGGCTCCACATAGTGTAAAAAAGTTACAGTTTTAATGAAAACTTCAAACTTGTGTCACTGAAAAAAGTGAACACTCTGGATAAAATAACACTTTGAACAAAAATTCTTTTCAAACAAAGTTCAGCAATAAAAATCAAAAGTCCAACAAAAATCCAAAAAACCATGCAGCAAACCAAAGAGCTTTCCAATCCAATAAACGGACAGAAAGTATCCACAGACAATGCAGGTGATGGCGGTATGACCTGTGTACCCTACCGGTTTCGTCGCTATAAGGACTTCTACTGGGGTGTATACAGAGGTCTATGCCATCCACTGCCAATATATAGCCTGAAAGTCCACCTGTCTGTAATCTTACCTTGTTCCACAGCTGACTCCGGCGTGCGCTCCAATTAGGCACACATGTTTGGATTTGCTCTCCAAAGCCCGGAAGTAGTGGGGAGGGCCATTAGTGATAGTGGGCGTGTATACTGGAAGTGTTTCTAACTATCCAGTTTGACGCTGTCCTCGTTCTCCACCCCTCGCATAAGCCCATAGGCATAGAGAGCGCTAGACGTCATGACGTCACGCGCATGCGCACATCAACATCTTGATGCCGCGCTTCCGCGTGTCACAAGGTAATTCAAGCCTCGTTTTCGCGCCCGGGAGATGTGTTCATACAGCGCTGTGACGTGACGCACACGCTCTCCATACAGTGGTGCCGTGTGTCCGCGTGTCACGATGCGTTCCACGCCTCGTTATCACGTCATGCAAGCAAATTCCTGCATGCAGGACAGCGGCATCTTGTGGGCAACTAGGGTTAGTGTTTCATTGAAGTCATATGACAGCAAAAACCTTTAAAGTTGATGTTCCACAGTTACCTCTAATGGTCATAAACACATCCAGGTAATTCTACGTATATTGGGAGAAACGTGGGTCCCAAGGATTTGATCCCAGACAGGTGGATCGACAATATGCAAAGGAAATAAAAAAATAAAAAAATTAATATATAGAGCCAATCATCAATATGCATTTAAACCGGCCACATTATATACTATCACATAGAACTATGAAGGGAATGTAGAGATTTATCAAGCTTTTTATGTATTAAGGCAATAAATATGTCCAAACCATATACAATGTCCCGGGCAAACCAAGGGGAAAAAATTATTATTATCGCTAAGCCTGGTTGATGAAGGCATTAACGTCCCACTCAACGTTTAACCCATGTGGTACAAAACATTTTAGCTGGTAAATCCAGAATACCTCAAGCTTGGACACCCCTCTGACTTTGGGCTCGCCCCTCCAGTGGGGGACAAACCTGTCTATAATCTGGAATTTAGTGCCTTCTAGTTTTTTATTATGTTTTTCTACATAATGCCTGGGTACAGTGTGGTTAGTACGGCCTTTCAAAATCTTTGCCACATGCTCACCTACCCTTGTGGAAAAGCTCCGTATGGTGCGGCCAACGTACTGTTTTCCACAAGGGCAGGTGATCAAGTATACAATATTGGTTGTGGCACATGTAAAGAAGTGACGCATGGGGTATTCAATCCCCGTGGTGGTAGACCTAAAACTGGTGGTCTTTTTCCTACCACATATATTGTTGGTGCACACTGTGCATCTCCTACAGGGATGATATCCTTTTGAGAGGGGAAAGAAAGACGGCTTTATAGGGGGATCAGGGACATTTGGTGCAATCTGATTCCTCAACGAGGTGGCCCCTCTGTAAATTATTCCAGCATTTTCGGGAAGGGATGGCCCCAAAATTCCATCACTCTTTAACACTTTCCAGTGTTTAGAGATGATCCCCTTTATCTGCCTGTATTGCACTGAAAATGAGGTAAAGAAAGAATTTTTGAACTTAGACTCTCCCACCTCCCTTTGTCGTGCCACAGTGAGTGAGGTTCTATCAGCTGTTGCTATATTGTTAATTTCCTTATCGACCAAATGACCTGGGTAGCCTTTATCTACAAATCTTTTTTTGAGGATCTGCGCTTGTGTCTGGTAGTCTTCGATGTTCGAGCAGTTACGTCTAATGCGCAATAACTGACTCTTAGGTACCGAAGAGAGCCAGGATGGATGGTGACAGCTATCAACCGGAATATAGCCATTCCGGTCGGTGCTCTTGAAGTATGTTCTGGTTGTTAATTGGTTATTTTGGACAAAGATCTCTAAATCTAAAAAGTGAATACTGGAATGGCTAGCCTCATAAGAGAGTCTAATACCCAAATCATTTGTATTCAAAGTAACCATGAAGTTGTCAAGGGACTCCTGGTCACCCCTCCATAGGAGGAGGATGTCGTCTATGTATCGAGCCCAGAGTACTACCTCTGGCCGATTATAAGCATAGACGACATCCTCCTCCCACTTGGCCATGAAGATGTTTGCCAGGCTGGGGGCAAACTTTGCCCCCATAGCCACTCCTTTGCGTTGTAAATAGTATTCCCCGTCATACCAGAAATAGTTGTGCGCAGTAGCGAACCGCAGGAGCTCCATAATGAAGGTCCTTTGCGCACCGGGAAGGGTTTCTGAGCGCCCCAAAAAACATTCAACTGCTTTGTACCCCAACTCATGAGCGATACAGGTATATAAAGAGGCAACATCCGCTGTCACCAGCAGCATGCCTTCCTCATATGCTACATCCTGAAGGAGTGAGATGGCATGCCTAGTATCTTTTAAGTAGGAGGGGATATCCTTGACTATGGGCTGAAGATGGTAATCGATATACTTGCCCAAGCGTGCTGTTATGGAGTTAATCCCACTAATAATGGGCCTTCCTGGGGGATGGACACTGTCTTTATGAATTTTCGGTAAAAAGTACATCACCGGAATTTGTGGTACTTTTGGGACCAGATAGACTCGTTCTTTTTTGTCCAAAATTCCCTTCCGGGTACCATCTTCAATAAGCTTCATCAGAGAGCTTTTGAAGTTATTAGTGGGATTTGAAAGTAATTTAATATAGGTTTCAGAATCCCCCAGTATTTTGAGCATCTCTTCATGATATGCTGATTTGTCCAAAATAACGATCCCCCCTCCCTTATCTGCAGGGCGAATGATAAGGTCTTTGCGTTCGCATAAACTTTTCAAACCTTTCCTGATGTTAGGGTCAGAATATGTTCTTTTTGGGGGAAGGTCGTCCAAATCTTTCAAAACCAAATCCCTGAACACCTTCACACTTGGAGCCATTGGGCAGGGAGGGTTGAAAAGGGATGGGTTCGAAAGGCCTGTATGGATGATTTCTGAGGTTACTTCTGATAAATTTGACCTAATTGGATTACTCAAAAAATAGCGTTGAATATTGAGCTTACGCACAAACTTCTGGACGTCTATAAATGTGTCAAATTTATTTAAGTTCTTAGGGGGAACAAATTTTAACCCCTTGTCCAAAACAACCTTTTCAGCTTCCGTGAGTGTGGTGGTGCTGAGGTTGAAAATACCTGTCCCTATTGAACCCTTGGCCTTTTTCGACCGGGCGCGCCGCCCCCCTCTCGTGCCGCGTTTTGTTCGCCCTCTCTGTTGTAATTGGCATGATCCCTGTAAAAATCCCCTGGGTGATTTGGTCTCGGTTGGTCTTGATTATAATGATATGGGGATCTATCATGTTGATTGACCTCTCGATACATGTACCCATATTGGTCATATGGTCTCGGTGGATAGTCCCTGTATGGAGGCCCCCCTCCTCCTCCCCTTCTCGGGGTGGTAAGAGGATGTCTCTGGGGGTGATCGTTGTAATTTCCACCATAGGGTGAATAGTCACGTGACCGTCCTTCTCGTGATTGATCTCTTGGGTTATGATGTTTACCTCGAGGTCCCTTCCCCTTTCCTCTGTTATTCTGTGGGTTACCATTCTGATATGCATTTGGGGTGCAGGGTCCAGCCGGTCTAACATTAGACCCACTTGACCTTGTAGAAGGTACTGCTGCCAATACTGGCTGCGAGAAAGAGAGGATTTTAGCATCACTGGTGGACGGTTGCGACAAATCCATATCTGTTTGTTGATGGTCGGTATTTGTGTTAAAATTGGCATTTGTTTGCCAACTAAACACAGTACCTGACTTGTAATCGGCAAGATCCCTATTATATTTCTTTTGTTTCTTAATCCTTTGCTCACGTTCCTCCTTCTCCAGGTGGTTTTTTAGGTTAGTGGATAGTGTGCTGTACTCAGGTGTAGTTTTGGATGTTAGGAGCTTTTCTTTGATATCTTTAATCTCCTTATCTAACAAAACCATTTTGGATTTTTTTCTATCAGTTAAAAATTCTAAAAGGGATAGTCCCTGTTTATTAAAAAACTTAAACCATGATTCCAGGTCGGGATCTCCCTGTTGGGGATGAACATCCCATCTAAGGCCTCTCGGGACCATCTCCTCCTTGGTATAATGCTCCAAAAAAGCAGTGTCCCATTGGAGATGTAGTTCTGAGGTCATAATATTCTTCAGCCTAACAAACAGACCTCCAATTTCAGAGTCTGAATTTAAGGCTGAGAAAACCCCTTCAGTATTAAAAGTCCGACTACTGCGGTAATCGAAAATGTCCATTTTTCAGAAATGGAAGAAGATGCTGCAATATATAAATATTTAAATTCCAAAAAGCAGTGTATGTGAAAATATTGCGCAAACTTATAAAAAGGTGAAAAGGTAGGCGGCCAACACACAAAAAATATTTGTAAAGGTAATGTGTAAAGAAAAGTGTAGCGCCAATGTACCTCAACTCCACTTTGGTGGGAAACCGAAAGGAGAGAGATAATATAAGATTGGAAATAATCCAAATGTGTACTTAACACCGTGAGGTGTGGTGACAATTATTTGTAATTGGGAATTTTATAAATCCCCCAAAAATAAATAAATAAACTTGTGAGGTGGGAATAGACACCTATAATGCAAAAAATGTCTGTGAGACAAGTATTCCTGTGTGAATATTAATGTGAACCTCAGAGGATCAACATGCACCTGTTACCAGTTAAGTCCTGTTAGGAACTTAGGAGAGAGATGATGGTACCCTCAAATAAACACACGCTACAGCAATTAGCCTGCAAAGGCAGGTGAGCTATAGGTTCAAAACAAGTCTTTTTGGGAAAACATCTTAAATCATATGGGATGATATTTTTTTATTTCCTTTGCATATTGTCGATCCACCTGTCTGGGATCAAATCCTTGGGACCCACGTTTCTCCCAATATACGTAGAATTACCTGGATGTGTTTATGACCATTAGAGGTAACTGTGGAACATCAACTTTAAAGGTTTTTGCTGTCATATGACTTCAATGAAACACTAACCCTAGTTGCCCACAAGATGCCGCTGTCCTGCATGCAGGAATTTGCTTGCATGACGTGATAACGAGGCGTGGAACGCATCGTGACACGCGGACACACGGCACCACTGTATGGAGAGCGTGTGCGTCACGTCACAGCGCTGTATGAACACATCTCCCGGGCGCGAAAACGAGGCTTGAATTACCTTGTGACACGCGGAAGCGCGGCATCAAGATGGTGATGTGCGCATGCGCGTGACGTCATGACGTCTAGCGCTCTCTATGCCTATGGGCTTATGCGAGGGGTGGAGAACGAGGACAGCGTCAAACTGGATAGTTAGAAACACTTCCAGTATACACGCCCACTATCACTAATGGCCCTCCCCACTACTTCCGGGCTTTGGAGAGCAAATCCAAACATGTGTGCCTAATTGGAGCGCACGCCGGAGTCAGCTGTGGAACAAGGTAAGATTACAGACAGGTGGACTTTCAGGCTATATATTGGCAGTGGATGGCATAGACCTCTGTATACACCCCAGTAGAAGTCCTTATAGCGACGAAACCGGTAGGGTACACAGGTCATACCGCCATCACCTGCATTGTCTGTGGATACTTTCTGTCCGTTTATTGGATTGGAAAGCTCTTTGGTTTGCTGCATGGTTTTTTGGATTTTTGTTGGACTTTTGATTTTTATTGCTGAACTTTGTTTGAAAAGAATTTTTGTTCAAAGTGTTATTTTATCCAGAGTGTTCACTTTTTTCAGTGACACAAGTTTGAAGTTTTCATTAAAACTGTAACTTTTTTACACTATGTGGAGCCCTTTTTTTGCTTTTTCCACATACTCTGTTGTGATCAACCACTGATTCCATCACCTAACTTTTTTTGGAGAACATCCTTTTGTCTGTGAGTATAATCTCGTACCAAACACCATCTGGAGACTACATAAGGCTGGAGAGGCCTTGAGAGAATTACATCGCAAGGGTAACCAGAGAGGGCAATCGGCCCGTACAAGCCTTGGAGACCCACCCATCGTAAGATGAGTAGTGGGTCATCGTGTTCTGGTAAGAGTACCCAGTTATTTCTTCTCTCGTAAAAGTCTGATTGAAGAGTGCTACTGAGGATATACATCGCATTTACACAATCAAAAGGACCATATATATGTATTATTCCCAACAGGGGATTGGACTATATATAATTTATGCGAATTTAATATCATCCCATATGATTTAAGATGTTTTCCCAAAAAGACTTGTTTTGAACCTATAGCTCACCTGCCTTTGCAGGCTAATTGCTGTAGCGTGTGTTTATTTGAGGGTACCATCATCTCTCTCCTAAGTTCCTAACAGGACTTAACTGGTAACAGGTGCATGTTGATCCTCTGAGGTTCACATTAATATTCACACAGGAATACTTGTCTCACAGACATTTTTTGCATTATAGGTGTCTATTCCCACCTCACAAGTTTATTTATTTATTTTTGGGGGATTTATAAAATTCCCAATTACAAATAATTGTCACCACACCTCACGGTGTTAAGTACACATTTGGATTATTTCCAATCTTATATTATCTCTCTCCTTTCGGTTTCCCACCAAAGTGGAGTTGAGGTACATTGGCGCTACACTTTTCTTTACACATATCTTTTTAAGATCTGCATCGATCCTCCGGTCTAAAGCATCTTTGAAGGAGACCGAGTCCTCTAGTGGTAGGGTCGAATTTTTTGCCAGCCTCATGACTGAGGCATCCACAGTTGGAATGGATTCAAAGATCTTAGCATCCAATTCGGCCAACGGATACAGTTTTTGAAGACGATTAAAAGCGACAGGCCTCTTATCAACTTTCTGCCATTCTCCTAGAATGATCCCTTTAATCTCCTCCATAAGGGGGAAATTAGACACCCTCTTTGTTAAATGCGGAAAGTATCTTTTTGTTTTGGACGGAGGCTCCAGGCCCTCTTCATCCCACTGAATGGCGTCCTTGACTGCCTTTACAAATGGCTCCACCAGACCAAAGTCAAAGGCTGAAATCTCTTCTTCATTTGATACCAAGTCCTCGTCCAGGCCCTCTTCCCCCGGGTATGGGGTGGATGGACCCGCGATCTCCTGCTCGGCCGAGGGAGAAGGAGGAGAAGAAGTGCTTTGGGCTGTAGCCAATTCTCTGATGGATTCTTTGATAAGGTCCTTTATCGAGCTTGTGGACACCTGTTTTTCTGCAGTAGCCTCCAAGAAGCATTGGCCGCAGGCTAACTTGCCTGGCAGGGCCTTTTTCCCACAGATCCAACAGTCATCTCCCCTAGGCTTGGAAGAGGACTGGTGGGAAGAACTTCGATGGCTGCTGGAATTGCGGCCTGAAGCGTGTGTATGGCCTGAACTCCTATGGCCTCCTGAGCTTCTGTCACGGGAGGATCTGTAAGATGCGTCTCGTTGCGGGCTGCGGAGACAAAATCCCAGAATATAGGATTTATAGTATGTCTGTGATAGTGCTCTTTTTACACTAATACTTTACCTGTTCTGTAGCAGCCCTTACCTAGTGGAATGTTGAGGATCTTTTATTGGCATGACTATGTCCAGGGCAGCTAAGGGTAAATTAAGAATTTCCTATGATTACTATCTGGTTTTGAACAAGATAAACAACAAAAAAAAAAAAAAAACCAACTGACTCTCCTGATATAAAAAGATCCGTGCAAGAAGAGCAGAGAGAGAGAAAATAAAAACAAAAAATAAAATAATAATATATATATATATATATATATATATATATATATATACATATATATATACCTGCTAAACACAATTCCTTCAATACTGCCCAGTCCAACAAAGTACCTTGGCAAGGATCCATATTGCTCTGGTAGAGGGAATCCAGCAGGAGACAAGTGCTGGCGATGCTATCCCACTGACAGTCTGCTCTCAACTGAGAAAGACAGGCTGTTTTTAAGGTCTTGGGAGTACCAAGATGGCCGCCAAACGCGCAGTGCGCATGCGCGGCCGCGTCGCCGCGGCTCCGCCCCCCGAGATGACAAACTGCGTCATGTGACCCGCGCGAAGCGCTTGCAGCTCGTGGGGAGGACAGACGCTCGGCGTCTCGCCGAGGAGAGAGACATACACGCGGTAAGAGCTGGAAATCCTATCACATAGTGGTAAAGCCCTATTACTGGAGGAGCACCCTCCGGGATATGGACTAGTCAGCTTAAATACCTTAAGAGGAGATGCATAAGCTCCTGGAGGTAACATAAGTGCCCCAAAAAAAATCCTCAGAAAAAATGGGCTCCTATACTTATCTGGCGCCTTTAGCAGCCCAAGCCATAGGACTCCGTCCTGCAGGAGAGCATGAACCTGCAACGGTTGCACCATGGATGGTGAGGTAGGGCTGAAATCTGATCCTGCGGGATGAGGACAGGAAAAAGAATGCCTATCTGAGGGGGGAACCCTTTTTTATTGAGAGAGTTACGTGGTCCTGTGGGTCAGTGGGGGCGGAGCCATGACCATTGGTATGCTGCCATGGAGGCACCAGGAAAGACCAGTTGTGTTCACTGGCCACCACACCATTCCAATTTTTGCAACTGATTAGGAAGGTGTGTGCTGCAAAAAAAGGTGGGATCACAGCAACGCTGTATCCTGGCCTAGGCCAACAAGGCCCAGGCCTAGGGCAGCACTTTGCAAGGGGGCAGCACGAAAAGTGTCCCCGCCTTGCTCTACACTGTTAGGCAAATTAGTCTAGCGCCCCCCATAAAGCGGCCGCACTGCTTCTGGGGGGCGCCGCTTCTAATTTTCTGTTTCAATGATTTTTATTTGTTTTTCAAGTAAAGATTATATGCGTCAACACAGAGAGCAGCGAACAATCCTCGCATGCTCTGCACATAGTAAGTCGTAATAAAAAGAAAAAAAAAAAAAGGGGGAGAAAACAATCAGAGAAAAGGGTGAAAAATAATTTCAATCATAACAAACAAAAGTAGGAGGGAAAATGATACTGGGTAACATATGAGCAGGCATCCAAGCATATAGACAATATCACATTACTACAAATGCTTGCTATACTAAATATAGAACCATTATTGACCCAAATTGAGGGATGGATCCTGAATTGCGGCCCCTCTACATAACATAACTAATACTGAAGGCCAATCAATGACCAATATTTAGATATTGAAGTCCCTCGGAGCCCAAATTCTCCATCAGACAACACATTTTACAGATAGTTAAGATAGCTGAGTCACTTCGTAGGAGTCAGGGACGAGTAAACTCACAACTAGAGGATCTGGGCAGCTCAAAATCATAACAAGTAAGATACCTTCAGCATATATTAAACCTAAATGACCCCGGTAGGGGAGTCCTTAGTCCCCAACTTTACAGAAAAGGTCTAGGTTTTTAAAAAAAAAAAAAAAAAAAAAAAAAAAAAAAAAAAGAAAAGGGGGGGGGGGATGGGGGGGGGGTAATTCAGAGAATCCACAAGGGCAAGGCACTAGAGATAGAAGAAAGAAGAAACAGGAGAAGAAAGAAGAGAGAAGGGTGTGTCCATCCGGGAATCTTTGATCGATCGACTGAAAAGGCATCTCTATGTCGCAGGGGCCTGTAAGTAAGTGAGCCAGGGAGACCACGTCTTTTCAAAAAGGGGTTGTTTGTCATTTAAAACGCTCACTATTTTCTCATTTAACATGATCCAGTTTAATTTCCGTTTTAGCAATGTTAAGTCTACAATGGGGCTTTTCCAAGCTGTCGCAATAGCTATCTTAGCAGCTAAAAAAATAAAAAATATCAAAGTCTGGGCATGTCTGGGAATATTATCCACTGGATTGTTTAGGAGGGCGACTGAGGCGTCTTTAATGATATTCACCATTGTGACCGAAAGAATAAGCGCGTGGACCCTGATCCAAAAGCGACGCACCCTAGGGCATGTCCACCACACATGAAGTGGTGTGCCCACCTGCCCACAACCCCTGAAACAGGAGGATGAGACACCAGGATACATTCTGGAGAGTCGCTCCGGCACCAAGTACCATCTGGCTTGTACCTTGTAACCCGCCTCTATCAAAGCCACATTGAGGATGCCTTTATGAATTCTTGTACTCCAACTACGCCAATCCCCCGCCTCAGGACTAATGTTCAAGTCCCTCTCCCATGCCACTTGATACGGGAGCCTAGTGAGAGGTGTGGTCAGCTGTTTATAGAGCGTAGAGATGCCCCCCCGGAGAGCCGAGTCCTGCACACACCTACTCTCGAAGGCAGTGCGCGTTGTCAAGTCGGACCCATTGTTCTCTAACGAACGGAGAAAATGCTGAATTTGCTGTAAGCGGTAACTCTCCGAGGAAGGCATCTCCAAGCTGTCTATGTAATATGATGACGGGCGTATTCCCCTGTGGTCAAAATAATCTCCTATCCGTAATAATCCCTTGTTGACCCACCATCTAAATCCGTCGGGACGCCTGCCCGGAGGAAACCGAGGATTGCCAAACAGGGGGGCCACTGGGGTATGTGCTGACCTTAGAGCCCATCTTCTACATCCCATTTCCCAAACATTAAGGGAATGAGAGAGTGTTGGACTCAAAATCGCTTTGCGGTATTTAGGGGATGTCCACAGGACAAGGTCCATAGCTAATGGAGAACACGCCTGAGCCTCCAGAGAGACCCACTCAGGACAATAGTGACGGCTGTGTATTTGGGTTAATTGAGTCAACTGTGCTGCTAAATAATACTTGCGAAACTCGGGCACTCCCAAGCCCCCCTCCTCTTTGGATGTGTATAATGTTGTTCGAGCTATTCTAGGGCCTTTCGGACCCCAGATATAGTGAAAAATTTGAGATTGAAAGCGGCGTATATCAGCGGCAGGTACTGGGATCGGCAGAACCCGAAAGAAATACAATAACCGTGGAAGAACAATCATCTTAACTGAGGCGATTCTGCCCACCCAGGACAAGCTTATATCGGACCATGTCTTCACGTCTTCAATCAAGCGGGCAAATAGGGGCGGGTAGTTAGTCTTGAATAATGTGGACACATCGGAAGTCAATTTAATGCCCAAATAAGAAAGGGACGACTGTTGCCACTTAAAAGGGAATTGAGCTTTAATACTTTCTAACGTTGAGGTTGGCAAGTTTACATTCAGTGCCTCCGACTTGTCCCGATTAATCAATAGGCCCGAAATTTTACCGAAACGGTCTAATAGGGACAGGAGATTCGGTATGGTGGTATGGGGAGATGTAATAAACAATAGGAGGTCGTCCGCAAATAATGCGCATTTATGATACTTCCCCCCACTTTCTATACCCAGAACATCCGGATGATGGCGGATTGCTATAGCTAAGGTTTCAAAGGCTATGACAAATAGAATGGGGGATAATGGGCATCCCTGCCTAGTGCCCGAAGAGATCGGTATCAAGTCGGATTTGTGACCTCTCAACAGTATTTGCGCAGAAGGGGAGCTATATAGAGACTGCAAAGAGGCCAAAAAGGCTGGGCCAAAATTCCATTTGTCCAATACTCGAAATAGAAAGGGCCATGACAAGGAATCAAATGCTTTGCAAATATCTAGGGATAGCAACATCCCTTTTCGGTGTAGTCCCCCATCCCACGACGAGCGTAATATTGATATAAGATCAATCGCCCTCCTGATCTGGTCAGCTGCCTGTCTATGGGGCAGAAAACCCACCTGGTCAGGGTGAATATAGTCGGCCAAAAATGTCAACATCCTATTTGCCAAAATTTTTGTAAGTAGTTTTAGGTCCGTATTAATTAAGGATATGGGTCGGTAATTGGCTACATCACTATGGTCCTTGTGGGGTTTGGGAATAAGAGTTATAAAGGCTCTGTTAGAATCAGAGTCTATGGGACCACCTTTCTGTATATCTCTAAAGACGCGCGTTAGGGAGGGAGCCAGTAGGGTGGAAAATTTTTTATAATAAAGGGTCGTGAACCCGTCCGGTCCCGGTGCTTTACCCTTGGGGGCCTGCTTAATAGCAGCCAGAACCTCTTCAACAGCGATATCCCTATCCAAGAAGGCTTTGTGTTCCTCTAATAAGGATGGAATGGGCAGATGTTCGACAAATGCATCGAACTCCTGTTGCCCTGTGTCCTTGCCACCATTATATATTTTATTATAATAGGAATGGAATTCCTGCAGTACCACTTTGGGATTCTGAGTAAAGGAACCGTCGGATCTTCGGATTTTAGGAATGTGGGTAGGAGGTCGTCTAGGGGCCAACCTTGTTGATAACAATTTACCTGGTTTATCCGACTGGGAATAAAATCTTGCCTGAGTCCAACGTAATTGTTTTTCTGCTGTCGTAGTAAGGCATATATTTAGTTCCAAACGGGCGGTCTCAATTCTATCCCTTAAGTCACGATGGGGATTACGTTTGTGCTCTTTGAGTAGGGCAGCTAACTCATCCTCTTTTTGTTTCAACAAGGCTTTGTAATGTCTCCTATACCTGGCTGCTATCTGGATCAAGATGCCTCTGATCGTAGCTTTGTGTGCAGCCCAGGTACACATTGAAGAAGTATGCGAGGGGTCATTTAAAGCAAAAAATTCCTTTAACGCAATTTCAATATCCAAGCATGTAGCCGGATTGCTGAGGTGGGACTCATTTAGACGCCAGGTATAGGAAGCTGTGGGACAACGTAGAGAAGTAAGAGTGACCACTACGGGGGAATGATCTGACCAGGAAACTTCTAATATTTTGGAGGAGGTGCAAGCTGGTAAGGACCTAGCAGACGTGAAGACATGGTCAATTCGCGAATAAGACAAATGTACATGCGAATAAAAAGTATAGTCGCGGTTGGAACCATTGAACTCTCGCCATATGTCAATCAAATCATTGTCGTGTAGTAGTTTCGCAAATTTGGAACCGAGTTTCGAGGGCCTCAAAATTTGGGATCCTGGTGGGCGTGTCTTATCGAGTATTGAGTCTAGGGCAATGTTTGAGTCCCCACCCATTATCAGTGTTCCTTCAATCAGGCCTGTCAATTGCTGAAGTAAGTTTTGAAAAAAAGGGAATTGGTCCTTGTTAGGAGCATAGTAGGATAGGAATGTTACCAGGGATCCCTCTAGGTTCCCCTTGACAATTATATAGCGCCCATCCGGATCTGAGATTACCCGTGAGGGAGTGAAGGATAGGCTTTTGGCAAGACAAATCGCAACTCCTCTTGTCTTATCTGGAGCACTTGCAAGAAAGAAGGTGGGGTAGTGTTTATGTATAAAAGTGGGTTTGTAGGAAGTGGGGAAATGGGTTTCCTGAAGAAACACTATTTCAGCCCCTACCGATTGGAAATAATTAAAGGCCTTCCGCCTTTTCACTGGTGAATTAAGGCCTTGCACATTGTGCGTTAAAAATTTCACGGGTTTGGGAGTATGGTGATCAGTCATGGTGTGTGGTGGGGTTGAAGTCGCTTACCTTGTCCGACTGGGATACAGTGATCGATCGGTCCCCCGAAGGCCGGACAACCGTGATTCCCGGATGGAACACAAAAGATGAAGAAAAAAGACAAAGAAGAAGGAGATTAGACGCCCTCGTGAGGGTAGCAGCCTGAAGAGAGGATTCAAGGGAAACATCATTAGAGAGAGATGAGAATCTCACATGAGGGTGCATTTCAAATAAATAAAACAGGGAAATAACACAGTAGCCGGGAAACAAACAAAATAAAAAAAAAAAAAAAAAAAAAAAAAAACACATACAAAAAAAAGGGGAATGGTAGGAACAACAACTTAGCCGACCGACCTGGCGGTCAATCAGCGAAGCAGGCCACCTATGGGGCCCAAAATGTCCAAGGTCCCTGCCCCCCGCTAATCCAGCGGGGGGAAGGAGGTTGGAGTAAGCGCGAGGCGCAAGACACAACGACCCGACCCTGAACGGCCAGCAAAAAAAAAAAAAAAACCCTGAAGCTGGTGAGCTAATGGTCTTGGTGAGAAGGCCTGCAGGGTTAAGACCCCAACATACCTTCTGCTTCTCTGTCCTCTTGTGGAAAGAAATGTGAACTGCGTTATAACACGTATATGAGTCAAGAGGACCTTAATTTTCTGAACCTGTCCCAAGCTTAAAGATAAAAAACAAATAAAAAAAAAACAATAACAAAAAGAGGAAACTAAACCCTGAAGTATCAAACAGACAATTAAACCATCTCTTGGGGTAAGTTCACCAACTATCAATGAGAGACCCAGGATGAGAGCCAGGGAGCCTTTCCTCCAATTCAAATTCTTCTAATCCTCTCTTCACACCATCAAGGCGGTCTGTTTTGGCGGCGGGATCTGCTTCTAGTAGCTCTTGGGGAGTGCCATATTGGCGAAACTGGACGCTCTCTGTTGCCTCTGCCATGGTTTGTCGATGGAACATCCCGGCGATCAGGTGATGTTAGGGGTGAAGTGGAGATGAAGCCCAATCGTTTCAGCAATCTTTCCCCGTCCGAAAATGTAGAGAATGAATAAGATTTGCCTTGATAGGGAAAGGAGAGGCGAAAAGGGAATGACCAGCGGTACCTTATCCCCTTTTGTTGTAGCGGCAATAATAAAGGCTTGAAGGATCTACGTTTCTGTACGGTAGCCGGGGAAATGTCAGCAAATATTTGCACTTCGTGATCAAAAAGTTGGATTGACGGTAGTTCACGGGCTTTCTGCATAATGCTTTCTTTGACTGAATAGTGGTGCGGCCGTACGATAATGTCCCTGGGAGGGCCCTCTGAGCGTACAGCAGTAAGAGCTCTATGGACACGATCCAGCTCTAGTTTGTGGGCTGGAGTGTCAGGCAGCAATGATCTCAGCAGAGTAGCAGTAGCTTCTTGAGAGTCCGTAAATGATTCGGGCAACCCCCTGATGCGAAAATTATATCTGCGAGATCTATTTTCGAGATCATCAATTTTTGCTAAAGCCTCTTCCAAACGTGCTTCCAAATCGCAAATGCGATCTGTGTTTTGATTGGTTCTGGACACAGTGACTTCCAGTTTATTCTCTATAGTATTGATCCTAGAGCCCAAATCATAAAATTCTTGTTTCAAATCTGCTGTGATTTTCCTCCCAGTCTTCTCCAGTCCCTGTTCTAGCATGGCAGAGAATCTAGCTAAAAGGATAGGGTCACTCGAATATACTGGCTGCGGGGCTATGATCTGTGGGCTGACAAACTCCTGAGAGGCCTGCAGGCTATTTTGACTGGTGAGAATGTCACCCATTGCTCTGTCCAGGGAGGATCCCGTGGAGAAGGGAGACTCACCCCCTGAGAATTCACCGTCCTGGGGAGGAAGGAGGGCTGCTGGAGTGGCGTTACTGCCTTCTATAGAAGAGGAGAGCCGATCCATTTCAGCATGTCCCGTCCGGAGGGGAGCCGCGTGCGTCTGTGGCGCCGCCATCTTGCCTGAACTGACCGGGAGGCAGAGAGTTCCGTGCGGCTGTTTTGGAGGCCTTTTAACTTTCTTCTTGGCCATAAACTGCTGGGCAGACTGCCGAGGATGGAGCGGAGGCTACCAGCGGGGCTCCTGGGTGTCTTGATCGGCAGTAGGCGGCCGGATTAGGTCGGGTCGCGGCGGAGCCGAATCAAGCCGCGTCCACCATGATCAGCCGCGCGCATGCGCCCTCCGCCGCTTCTAATTTTGACTGTCCTATTATCCTGGACCACAAACCTTCCTCACTGTGCTATGTTTCTGCTGCAACATTGCCATGGTTATATCTTCTCTCCATAAAATTATCAGAAATTTGTGCTTAAAGTAGAACCATAGGCAACACTTTTTTTTTTTTTTTTTTCATTTTGAATAAAGTAAGGGACGGTTATAGCCTCTGTCAGTTTAATTTTTTACCATCCCTGTCCCTTTTCAGAGATTTCCCTTCACTTTCTGCCCCATAGCCAAACAGGAAGTGAAAGGAAATCTATGCAAATTAAGGGAATCCCGTGCCCCCCCTGGCAAGGGGTGTGGCCTTGACAGGAAGGGGTGGGTCATATTTAAATTAGAGGGTGCACGAGTTTAGTCAGGCCTAGAGCAGCACAAAACCTAAATACACTACTGGATCACAGTGTGATAAGTAAAAGAGCCACTCTAGCCATTTTGCTTTGCCGGATGTAGAAATTCCTTCCTAGAGCAGAGACATCACACTGGTGGGGGTGGAGAGTTGGTGATTGCCACCTTATAACCCAATTATGATAATGCCTAGTAAGGATGTATTTTAATCCTTCAGTAGCCCAATTAGGGCAGTGCTGTGTGCTGATGTCATTGGCCCGGATTCAGAAAGGACTTACGCCGACGTATCTTCTGGTACGCCGCGTAAGTCCACAGATGCGCCGTCGTATCTATGCGCCTTATTCAGCAAACAAGATACGCCTGAATTTTGGCTTAATATGACCAACGTAAGTCTCCTACGCCGTCGTATCTTGGGCGCATATTTACGCTGGCCGCAAGGGGCGCTTCCATTGATTTATGCGTTGAATATGTAAATGACCTAGATACGCCGATTCACGACGTGATTGTGAGAATGCGCCGTTCGTTCGGCCCTTCATTTACATGGGGTCACGCTTTATTATAATAGATCACGCCCACTACCTTCCGACTTTGAATTAGGCGGGCATACGCCGGCCAATTTACGTTACGCCGGCGCAAGTTTGGGAGCGAGTGCTTTGTGAATACTGCTCTTGCCTCTCAGAGTTACACCGGCGTTGCGCATATGAGATGCGCTACGCCGGCACAAAGATGTGCCGATCTACGTGAATCTGGGCCATTGTGTTTACAGAGATTATTATTAAGCTTGTTTTACTACAAACACATGTAAGTGCAATTTTAAATGTTTTAAATAAACAATAAGTGATTTTACACTATTGGAGTTCTTTGTTTCCCTATATACCTGTATCCTTGGTAATGGTCATGACTGGCCTGGAGACAAGCAGTTGGAGTTCAGTTCCATACAAGTGCATTTCCATCTACAGCATCCCATAGAGGGTTATGACTATAGGTCTAGAGTTAAAGGGTCAATAGGATCCAGTAAGCGCCCCTATTACCTGAGGTGGTGGTCCTGACAGAAGGAGTTTCTATTATCCTTGGTGCTGGATTTCTTGATGAACTTTGCTTGGAGATTCCCTTTAATAACTGTCACTTTTTCACGGACTATTTTCACAATATGCAGTTTTAATACATTGAATGTTTTGGTTATTCACACTATTTTGTAATAAGCGTGGCTTTTTTTTTGTTTTACAGACCAATTACATTGCAGGGGGATCCTTGCACCCCCATAACATTAAAAGAGCTATCTATATTGAAGAGTGCATTCAATGGTGCAAGACATTGCTCTTTGGGACATTTCTTACCAGTACCCTAATTTTCCAGGTGCCAAATCATCACAACAGGACCTTCATACTGAGAGTCAGACAACAAATTAATTCTGACATGAGAGCTTGGGCCTATCCCGTCATTTCTCTGTCCAATAGGACATCTCTGTGAACCATTGGGGTGCCCTATTAGACAGTAGAATACTGGAGAGTGTCAAGACTGCAATGTCAGAGCTAAATATAGGAGGATAGAAACTTAGAAAAGTAAAAGCCAAATTAATACTTTTCACCTACCTAGGTGAACTACCTTGTGAACTAGCCTCACTAACACACTAAAGCAGATTTCCCTCCCTCCCATGGTATGCCCTCACAAGGCATACCATGGAAGCAATCAGAAACACTAAAAGAGACAATTTGTACAGTTTACATTGGTACACTATAGAACAGAACAAACAACACTGCTAACATTTGGTTCTAGAAGTATTGGTACAGGGTTGGGAACTATCAAAGTACCATACACTTGAAGCACCCTCCTAGAATAGGTTGCTAGAGGGGCTCAGATAAATCTTTTATTTTTTTGCTCCTCTGTAAACATTGAGGCGCTGTGTGATTATTTATGGCTGCTCTGGGTCCCACTGGCTGCAGGCTCGACTACTTCTCCCTGCCTTCTAGTGAATTCTAGAATGTAGTGGGCTGGAAGAGGCAGACCCTTGGCTTAAATAATTATGTGGTCTCAGATTCTCTGAGGGACAAAACTCAGTAGGTGGCTAAAGATGACATAAATAGTTTGGGGCCTGAAGTAGCAGGGTTTTGTCCAGGAGGAAAAGAACCCAGCCGAAAGGGCTAGCTGTTATGTGCCTGACTGCCTGTATACCATACCCGAATGGAAAGAGAATTTAGGGCAAATCAGCGGGGCCTGACTGGCGTTTGCGCTATACACTAATCCACCAACAGATAAAGTATGTAACAACAATGGAGAAAGCCATTGGTGGGAGGATGGCAGTCTGGAACCTTATATTCCACAAATTAAATGTTACTAACTGTCAGCTGTGAGATTCCGTGTGCTGATTCAAGTAGTCATGTCATCCTAGGCCCCAGTCTATATGGCTTGTACATAAATTTTGCCCTGGTCTCAGATTTATCATTCTGCTGCAACCGCATAGGTAAAAACCCTACTTAACCAGCTAAATCAACCATTTGTTTGGGATAAATTAGCCATCTGATTTTTTTATTGTGACAAGTTTGGGAATTTAAACACATTTATTCTACTGATGTACATATATTTATTGCTGCTTCCAAAACTTTGGGCTTGATTTACTAAAGGCAGAGATTGTTCACTTTGCAAAGGAATTAGCCACAGAACTTAGCGATTGAGATGAATCTCTGCTGACTTCCATCATTCAATCATGTGTACGCATTAATCTTAGGCCTTGTACACACGACCGAACATGTCCGCTGAAACTGGTCCGCGGACCAGTTTCCGTGGACATGTCCGACCGTGTGTAGGGCCTAGCGGACATTTTTCCGGCCTAGCGGATAGGTTTCCAGCGGACAAAAGTTTCTTAGCATGCTAAGAAACTTGTTCGGTGGAAACCTGTCCGTCGGACATGTCCGATGCTTAGTACACCTAACCATCTGACCGAAATCCCCCGCATGCGTCGAAGCATTGAACTTCCTGGTTCGCGCAAGTCGCCGCGTCATCGTCACCACCACGTCACCACGATTTTCTGTCCGCGGGGAATTTAGTCTGATGGTGTGTACACACATCAGACCAAAACCTCCCAGCAGACATCTCCGATGAAAACGGTCTGCGGACCGTTTTCATCGGACATGTCTGGTCGTGTGTACAAGGCCTAACACTTTAATTGTACTAGCCAAGCTTAATTTATGTACTTTCAGTGTGCAGATATATGTGGAAGGACAGAGGGAATTTATTATTATGACAAATACTTTAGAAAACAAACATTAAAGCACAAAAAGAAATTTTACAAAATTGCCACTTTTTTTTCAACAACAGGATAATTGTATAAATGTTCTTTTTTTCTGTTAATGTTAGATGATTACATGTCAATTTTGTCTTATACTAGATCTAATATTGGACAAAAAATCCAAAGCCTGCTCCTTTTGCCAAATTATTTGTGAAATGAATGTTTAGGATCTCATATTTCTTTTTGTTTCTTTTTTTCTTTAAGGTTTGCAGAAGAAACATTGGTTGGAGATCTTCATGGAGTAGGTACTGGTGCATCTCAAAAAAATTTAATATAATCAAACAGTTAATTTATTTCATTGATTCAATTCAAAAAGTGAAACTCGTAGGCCGAGTACTCACGACCAAACATGTCCGATGAAAACGGTCTGCAGACCGTTTCCATCGGACATGTCTGGCCGGGGCCTGCCCGGGGACTTCTGTTCGATGGCTATACACACCATCGAACAGAAGACCGCGCGTAAACAATACGCGGGGCGTGTCCGCGGTGTCGACGCGTCGATGACGCGGTGTCGCCGCGACAATGACGCGCCGGCGTGGGCGGCCTGCCTTGAAAATGCTTCCACGCATGCGTCGAAGTCATTCGACGCATGCGAGGGATGGCGGGCGGCAGGACATGTACGGTAGGTCTGTACAGACGACCGTACATGTCCGGGCGGACAGGTTTCCAGCGGACTGTTTTAAAGCAAGTCCAGGAAACAGTTGTCTGCTCAGAAACGGTCTGTCAGACAATTGTTTGCTGGAATCCTGTCCGCGCGGCTGTACACACGACGGAACATGTCTGCTGAAATTGGTCTGCCGACCAGTTTCAGCAGACATGTTTGGTCGTGAGTACGGGGCCGTATATTTAATATAGATGCGTTACATACAGAGTGATATATTTCACCTGTATATAATTTATAAGTATGCACAACTCTAATGCCGCGTACACACGGTCGGTTCGTCTGATGAAAACGGTCCGTTTTCATCAGACAAACCGATCGTGTGTGGGCCCCATCGGTTTTTTATCCATCGGTGAAAAAACTAGGAACTTGTTTTAAAATGATCTGATGGTTAAAAAAACGATATAAAAAAACGATCGTCTGTGGGTACGTCCATCGGTTAAAAATCCATGCATGCTCAGAATCAAGTCAACGCATGCTCGGAAGCATTGAACTTAATTTTTCTCAGCACGTCGTTGTGTTTTACGTCACCGCGTTCTGAAACTATCGTTTTTTTAACCGATGGTGTGTAGGCACGACTGATGAAAGTCAGCTTCATCGGACATCTGATAAAAAAATCCATCAGACCGTTTTCATCAGATTGAACCGATCGTGTGTACAGGGCATTACAGTAGCAGTGAGAACACTGCATGGACTTTCGATATCCTGATTTGAAAAGGCATTTACTTACATGGGGAGCTATTTTTAACCTGCCTGGCGGTGTTCCCGAGACTGACTCGGGGTTAGATTTTCCTGCTACGATCGGTAACCCCGAGTCAGACTCGGGCTTGCCTCGCTAGATCCACAGGCACTTTTTACTTACCTTGTCCCTGGATCCAGCGATGCCACCGCGCTGTGTGAGCGAGTGGGACCTCGCTCGATTCACATAGTGCCTCCGTGTGACGCCGATCTCCGTTCCCTGCGACGTTACGACGCACGGGGACGGAGAACGGCGCCAAATTCAAAAACGTAAACAAACACCTTACATACAGTATACTGTAATCTTATAGATTACAGTACTGTATGTAAAAAAACACACCCCCCTTGTCCCTAGTGGTCTGCCCAGTGTCATGCATGTCATTTTATATAATAAAAACGTTTCTTTCTCCCTGCAAACTGTAGATTGTCCATAGCAACCAAAAGTGTCCCTTTATGTCAAAAATAGTTTTAGATCAGCTAAAAAACAGCGATAATAAATTATAATCACTTGCAGAATTGTGCGATAGCGATTTGTGGGGAAATTCGTCATAAAAAAAATAAAATAATGACAGCAACAATTCTGCAACTGAGCAAATTTCAGTGATTTTAATTTGATTACATTATTGAATAATTTTTATTATAATTATATTATTATTTGTTATAATTATTTATAATTATTTATTATATTATAATTTATAATTTTGTTTTTAAAAAAATGTCATACCCGGGATGCCTATTAGAATCTTGTTTGGTCAGATTTAAGTGAGTTATTTCTAAAAATTACAGACCTACAATATAAAACGCCAAATTTCCTTGCAAATAATGGTACCGCTTTCAGCATGTTTTTTCTGAAAGAATCATACCGCCAGGGAGGTTAAATTGATGTCTTAGGCAGCAAAGTGGGAATGGCGGAAACAGTCATGCACAACATCTTTAAACTTGAAAGTGTGATGTTTAGTGAAAGGGAAAATTCCATCTTGTAACACAGTAATTGACATTTCTGTTCCACAGCTAAATGCATTTAGGAAAACTCCATCCAGCGTGCAAAGACATAAAAAAAATCTAATGGACTATCTGGGACAAGTCTTCATTAACTGTTAAGGGAAGAAGCCCACTCACTTATTCTCTCATTTTCCTTCACTTATACAGGAATTACATAACCAAATGTGCATGGCATTTCTGGACTAAAAATAAGTATATGGACAGTGTTTATATGAATACATCTCATAGAATCTATCACAAGTCTTCCTGGCACACTCCTCCATTTTGCATAGTTTTTTTTAGATTTGATTAAATTTTGTTTGCACTCTTTTTTTTCTGAAATGTTTCATTTATTTATATTTTGTATTCTAAATTCTCTCTATTTGCAATAAATCTTTAATTAGTGAATTTTTTTTTTTTTTTTTCTCATGCCATAAAAAGATTACATAAAAAGATAACAAAATAGACACATATGACAACTCTATCGAAAAGGATAAAAATGACTAAATTATCAGATTGCTTTATCTTGAATGGACAAAATTAAAGTGATTGAGGTGGTCATTTTATTTTGTAGCTACAGTATGATTAGAATATAGCAAAGCCTGATTGGTTGAATGACTAGTTCAAACATTTGTGTAGTCACCTTCATGGTAAATGTTGTTTATTATGTGTTCTTATACTATATTTTTGTGTATTAAAAATGGTATGATCGTTATAGTTAAACTTGCATTTGCAAAAATCTAGCTGGCTTACCACACAAAAAATATGAGAAAAAATAACCTACACAGTCACTTGTTTGTTTATAGCTTTTTTTGCCATCTGTATAACCAGTCATTTATGGGCGAAGTGAGCTGAAGGGGAACCAAAAAAGAACTTCACTGATCCAGAGCAAGATACAGTAGAGTCCTTAACATAAAATAGCAGGTTACGTTAAGATCATTTTAAGAAAATAGATGGAGCTATGCAAACTATCATGGATCATGGAGAAAGCAAGGGAGTTCCAGTAGAATGTCTACTTCTGCTTTATTGACTACAGTAAAGCCTTCGATTGTGTGGATCACAAGATGTGGCAAATACTGAAAGAAATAGGAATACCAGACCACCTCACATGTCTTATAAAAAAAAACTGTATGCAAGTCAAGAAGCAACAGTGAAGCCTCGTACACACGACCGAGGAACTCGACAGGCGAAACACATCGTTTTCCTCGTCGAGTTCCTTGTTAGGCTTGTCGAGGAACTCGACAAGCTTGCTTTGCGTACACACTGTCAAGACGAAATCGCCAAACGCGGTGACATACAACACATACAACGGCAGGGGAAGTTCGATTCCACTGGCTAAACTCTTGGGGCTGGTTTTGGTAATCTCATGTGTTAAGTAAAAGTTTGTTAAGAGACGATTTGCACTTTTCAGTCTGTTACAGCTTGAAAAATGTGTTATCTCCATTACAAATGCAACTTTTACTCCCGTCTCATACTTTATTCTGAGCAAGCGCGGGTTTCTTAGCATACACACGCTCGAGTTTCTCGTTGGAAACCAGCCTGACCAGGAACTCGACGAGCCAATTTGAGACTCCAATCAAGGAAATAGAGAACTTGCTCACTTTTTGGCTCGTCGAGTTTCTCGACAGTTTCCTCGACGAAAATGTACACACGACCGGTTTCCTCAGCAAAAAAATATCTCCCAGCAAGTTTCTTGCTGGTTTTTGCCGAGAAACTCGGTCGTGTGTACGAGGCCTTAGAACAGGACATGGATCAACTGACTGTTTCAAAATTGCGAAAAGGAGTGCGGCAAGGATGTATATTGTCCCTTTCCTTTTTTAACTTAAATTCAGAGTACATCATGTGAAATTCCAGGATCGACAAATCACAAGCTGGAATTAAGATCACCGGGAGAAATATCAACAACCTGAGATATGCAGACGATACCACTAATGGCAGAAAGTGAAGAAAAACTAAAGAGTCTCTTTATGAAAGTGAAAGAGGAGAGCGCAAAAGCTGGCCTGATAGTAAACATTAAGAAAACTAAGATCATGGCAACCGATTCCATAGCTCCTTGGAAAATAGAAGGAGAAGAAATGGAAACAGTGACAGAATTTATCTTCCTAGTCATGACAGGTGGTGACTGTAGCCATGAAATTAAGAGATGCCTGCTTCTTAGGTGACGTACAACACTACGACGAGCCGAGAAAAAATTAAGTTCAATGCTTCCGAGCATGCGTCAATTTGATTCTGAGCATGCATGTTTTTTTCTCCGTCGGAGTTCCATACAGACGAACACAATTTTTTTCATCGGAAAAAAGAGAACATGTTCTCTTTCTAAGTCCGTCGGAATTTCCGTTGGAAAAACTCAGATAAGGCACACACACGGTCGGTATATCCTATAAAAATATTCCGTCTGACTTTTTCCATCGGAAATTACGATCGAGTGTACAAGGCATAAGAAGGGATATTATCTCACCTTGAAGAGATTTTCTCTTAAGCCTCGTCGTATCTCAGGAACAGGAAGTGAGGAGAAATTCCCACTATATCCAAAACTAAAAGAAAGGTTTTTGCTTTTGATGTACTTTCATCATCAGGAAGTTGCCAGACTTCCATGATTGTTATTCTCTAGCAATTTCAACTAGCGTTTGATCACAATACAATTCAAAACAACCTGCCAACATCTCTGGCATATAAATACATGAACCATTGTTGGAAGGTTGCCTTGTTTCGTTTAGCCATTTTTGCTTTCAATAATTGCATGAAAAAGTTAGAAAATTGGCCTGCGCGTGTCCAGCATAAAAGTGGATTGGATTGATCTCCAGGTAAAGTAGACAACCCCTTTAACTTTATTCATATTTCCATGGCACCTTTTCTCATATTTATTCATTCCTTGTCCTTTCAGTACAGTGTTGCCATGCTACTTGTAACCTTAGCAATGAATGTGACAGCATTCTTGTGAAATGTTTCATATTCATACACATTTTTACAGTATTAAATCATTGTGTAGCAATAAATCAACTCATAGAAGCTGACTGAGGTTGTTGAAGATTAATTGATATTTTCTAAACTAAAATAAAGGTGCGATGAACAGTCAAGACAGTTTTGGTACAGGATAGGAGTTATGATTTGGAGAAGCATGTAAATGCTAGAAGCTGGCATAGTAGTAGGGCATTCTCAAGATGCCCTCAACTACACTACAGTAAAAATATGAGCATAGTGAGTGAGGCAGAGATGTAGCAGTGGCTTGCTTGCTGTCTTAATGAGATATGAAGTCCATTTCTTATGTAGCACCCTCTAGTGTGCTACTAGTGTAAGTGTAAAGAGAAAGGGGGGGGGGCGTTGGACTTTAAATGAGGTGAGTACACATTGCTAGAAGATGAGTAAATATCAAAAACATGTTTTTATTGGTGAAACAAGGAACATGCAAAATGTCATGATACGTGCAGCAATAAATAAAATTGTCAATCACATATTATAGACCATATTTAGAAACAACAAGCCAACCACTGTGTGGTATGGAACGAATCCTGGATGTAGTAAAAACACTTAAAATTACATGGTAGATGGAGAACTCAAGATAATGTATTGAGTAGGGGCGTCTGCATGAGAATAACTGCATCCAAATTAGCCCAAAGCGTTCTGTGGATAATACCACTCTTCAGGGGCGGGTGCATGCAAATCTATAAAAAAAAAAAACATGAGTAGACCAGTATGATACAATGTTGTACCCCTCAATGGGGAGGATATGTACAAAAAGAAAGTGAGATAGTTACTCATCCCTATGAGTACTTAAATCGTAATAAGTCTGGAAAATGGGGGACGAGGAGTAAGGGGCTGTCCAAATTGTCTGTACTGGGAGCTGTGGAAGGGACCCACAGAAGAGGAACTGAGTACATAAACATGATCCCCAAGAAAACGAAGGACAAAGATCCACATATTGGTGTGAGTGGGCTTCATATCTAAAAATATTGATTGAATGAATGAATGAGTGACTTGTATAGCGCTACACATGTGAACTGAATCGCCTCTAGGCACTTTTTGCAGCCAGTGTCTTCCTGGCTGGTGCGATCATTTACCCCGTAGGATCTCGACACACAGTCGCACACACAAATATACATATATATATATATATTGGGTATACATATATATACTGGGTATACTGTAAATACTCTATATTATGGGAAGTTGCTAGAGATCAGCACCAAGGTACATGTAAACAAGTGAGTGTAAAGAGAAATCGTGTGTGAGGAGGAAAGATCAGATCAGAGATAAAAAAAGAAAAAAAGAAAACCATGAAACAGGTATGGATGACAAAAATAAGAGTGAGCCTCTGTGAGCATGAACGGGAAAAGAATAACTATGTACCGTATTTTCTGGCGTATAAGATGACCTTTTACACTGGAATTACACAGCCAAAATCCGGGGGTCGTCTTATACGCCGGGTATAGCAGCTGCTCGATCGATATCAGCTGCCGGGTGCTCTGTACAGCTGCATGTATTCTGTATATGCGCCGCTTAGCCAATCCCGATGCACTCTGTTGATGACAGAGCATGCTAAGCCTGCTCGGATTGGAGTAATAACCTCTGCCAATCCGAGCATGCTCTGTCATCAACAGAGTGCATCGGAATTGGCTGAGCGGCGCATATACAAACTACATACAGTCGTACAGAGCACCCGGCGGGCTGGGGCTTCTTCATTTAATTAAAACCCATTACTTCCACACAAGGGGGTCGTCTAATACGGTGAGTAGACCACAAAACCACAATTTTTAGCAGCATATTAGGGGGTCGTCTTATATGCCGAGTCGTCTTATACGCCAGCAAATACGGTAATTACCTGTTACTGAAGTGAAAAGTGAATTCCAAGTAGTGTGCAGTGTGCACAAAAAGGTGCTGCCATGAGGACTGGCTAGCACAGAGTGAGGATGTTAAATACACTCGGCACACCCCACGGGCTGGATACGCCCTCCTCCATATGATGACACCAGATGGAAAAATTCAAACACGCCTGCGCCAGGAAGCCCTGTGGGGACATCACGCGCATGGTGTGGAAGTGTAGGTAAATGTATGTTTTAGCTCATGGTTAACTGGCGAAATTCGAATCTGGATCAAAAGTTTATTGCAGGTCAACTGGGTGACTCATACAGTCAAGTCTCTGGTGCCTTCCCTTGGATCTGGAAGTTTGGAGAAACTTCTTGAAGCTGGAGGGCGGAGGCAAGGAGGGTTTATCTGCATACTTAGGGAAGTTTGGCTAACCACCAGGCAGTGGGCCTGGCACGGTGGCTAAGCCAGCCCATAAATATGGATGAGTCATGCCAGGAGGGGAAAAACGATTGGAAGATGAAGTGCTTTCCTCTGATCAGCAGGGGATCAGCGGACAGAATTCCTGCTGATTGGAACAGAAGGCGGCCCGTATGAATAAGCCCTATCAAAGAAGATTAGGAGATATGAACTGGCTCCACCCTTGAAGAACCTTATACATTTCACAAGGGTCGGGAGGAGAAATGAAAAAGCGAAATCAGTTGCATTTGAAAACTTGCTTTGTCTGGACATAATAAAGAAGCATCATGGGTTAAAAAGTGCACTCATGCGTTAAACATATACCTGCATAACATTTCAGATGTGAATTTGTATGATAAGATAAGATAAAATATAATAATTCTAAATACATGCATTTACATATGTTTCTCTGGGTTGCTAAACAATAAATTGAACTTTCCATGTAATGTGATTTTTGATGTGCTCTGCTTCTGTAATCACCAGGTCACAGCACGCCACTTGTAGGAGTGTTCTCTTGATTTGATCCATCATCGGCAGTAAGCATCAGCATGTTTTAATCAACAGGTGTTACACAGCTGTGCTTCATTACCCCACTTTGCATATATGCAAATTGCCTTGAAATATTCTGTCCACATATCCCGGGGAAGAAAGAGCGCGGCGGTTTGTGATAAACTATCAGGAATACTTGCTTTGGTTGACGGTTTTCTCTCTCATACTCATTTTGATGGCAGAAAAAAAGGGAGTAATTGGACTATATAAAAAATTTAAACAGCATTAAAATGTAATTGCAGGTTTGGACAATTTGTGATGTACAGTATAATTATCAAAGACAAATTATTCCAGCAATATGAAATATGCAGCAGTGATTCCTTCATCAACTTTCTTTTTCAGGGGGAGAAAGGAGTAGTCTAAAGAGAGCAATGAGTCACACTGTGGCCTGGACTATGTGCTGAGTTAAATGGGCTTTTCTTCTCTTACAAGACGGAAAATTGCCAATTAAGACTGCAGTAATTTGGGATTATCCTTCCGTTCTCATTTGACGGAGTTAAAGTATGAATAGCTCAAGTTTATGAAACAGCAACATTTTTTTTTTTAGATTGAGTAGGGAAGGGTTACACCCTCTTAGCTAGATTCAGGTAGAGTTAGGTCGGCATATCAGTAGATACGCCGACCTAACTCAGAATCTACGCCGACTTATGTTTAAGTGTATTCTCAAACAGAGATACGCTTAAACATATCTAAGATACGATGGCTTGCGCCGTCCAATCTTAGGTTGCAATATTGAGGCTGGCCGCTAGGTGGCGCTTCCATTGCGGTCGGCGTAGAATATGTAGTAGATACGCCTATTCATGAACGTACGCCCGGCCGCCGCAGTACATTTACGCCGTTTACATAACGCATTACAGGCCTAAAGTTATTCCATCAAATAGATGGAATAGTAATGTTAAGTATGGCCGCCGTTCCCGCGTCGAAATTCGAAATTTTTACGTAGTTTGCGTAAGTCGTCCGTGAATAGGGATTTACGTTGTTTACGTCCACGTCGAAATCAATAGGCCCGTGCAACGGACGTAGCCGCAATGCACACTGGGAAATGTAGGCGCACGGCGCATGCGCAGTTGAAAAAAAATGTCAATCACGTCGGGTCAAGCCTCATTATCATAAAACACGCCCCCTTAGACAAATTTTAATTAGGCGCCCTTACGCCCGCCCGCTTTAGGCTACGCCGCCGTAACTTAGCAGGCAAGTACATTGTGAATCATGTACTTGCCTCGCTAACTTACGGCGCCGTAGCTTAAATGCCTTAAGCTACGCCGCCTTAAAGTTGCGGCCATCTATGTGAATCTAGCTATCTGAGTTTTATTGATGTCTGTGTAGAGCAGGGGTCTGAAACTGGCGGCCCTCCAGCTGTTGCAAAACCATATGTAGCGCTCACCACTGAAGGAGCAGCTGGATAGAATAGGGATGGTGTGTTACCTTTGTGAGCATCTAGGGGTATGATGATGATGATGATGAGAGCAATAATGGAATGTCCAAGCAGCAGGTGTCTTTTCTTGTGCTTTATTTCACCCAACACTGCAAAACAGTAACTTGAGGTAGGATAGGAAGAAGATGGGTGAAGAGGAGGAGAGTAGCAGATTCAGGCTTGAACAATACGGAAGCAATCCTGCTTCCAGCGGCACTTTTCTTTACGTCGCCACTCCAGCCGGAGTGGGTATAGTGTACCTGGACAGGCCCCTCACATCGACCTGGCAGCCAGAGTATCACTCAGAAACTTGAGGAGAAAATAAGTCTCTGCCACAGACTTAGTAGAAATAAAGGTCAGAACGGGACCTCTGCCACAGGCCCCTTTCTCCAGAATGTAGATCGTGAGGTAAATCCTCCTTAGTAGATTTAGTGCCTGAATCTCCCTCAGGTAGTCTCTTAAATGGTCACCGACTGACAGGTTGCCAACAGACAAACTCTCAATGTCCGGTCACCTTGATCCCCAGTGGATTGTCGAGGCCCTGTTGGATTGCCTGCCTCCGGGCTCTCCTCAGACTGACTCCCCACCGAACAGCACAACTCGCTTGGGATCTTCTCTCAAAGTTTTAGGGACCCAGTAGATCACTGGGGCCCCGCCATAGCTTCAGTCGCTCCGGGCCAGCATGGTCCCGGGACCAAGAACACCGCGTAGCACGTGCGCCACGGCCTGGCAGGCCATATCGCCGGGGCCTGTGATGTGCGCACACCCTGAAGATGAGTGCCGCACCCGGAACAAGAACAACCCGCCCAAAAGGCATCTGCCTCAGAAATACCCTCCCCAGCATGCCCCACGAGGGAAAAACCCCTCTGATTGGCTGCTGGAGAGAGGCACCTCCACCTGGACCCCTCTGGCGCCACCTGTCACCCCGAGGTGGAAAAGCACCTCTGGAACACAGAATGAAACCACAGCGCAGCCCAGCCTGGCAGAGACCCAATTTACACAAATTAACCTGATGAGAGCCAAGTAACTCTCTCATCCCCCTCTAAATTTAGGATAGCACCTGGACTGAAAGTACACAGGTGCTACACATAAGTCCCATTAGGTATTGCAAGGCTGACAATTACAAGCATGATGCCCACAGGCAGAGGCATGATGGGAGTTGTAGTTTTGCAACAGCTGGAGGGCCACCAGTTTGGGACCCCTGGTGTAGACTGAGTAACCCTCTCTATTTTTACTGGTGACCATTGTCACTGGGAGAGAAAAGGGTGTATTTATAAAACATTTGATTAGCTGTTTGTCTATCAAAACTGTATGTAAAATTACAGTGGAACCTCGGATTGTGAGTAACGTGGATAACGAGCGTTTCGCAATACGAGCACTGTATTTTGAAAAATCCTAACTCGGTTTGCGAGTGTTGTCTTGCAAAACGAGCAGAATTCAGGCCAAAGTGGTGTGCTGTGTGGCCTGAGGTGGGGGGGGCGCCGAAGCCGAGCGGAACCGAACGGCACCATTGGCAAGGACTCGGAAATACTCTGTTCCCGAGGTTTGCCGAACTGTCCTTTCCGGCTGTTTCTGAGGCTCCCCCACACCTCTGGCCACATGCGGTATTGCATGTCATTGAAGTCAATGCGGAAACAAATTATTTTAGTTTCCATTGACTTCAATGGGGAAACTCGCTTTGATATGCGAGTACTTTGGATTACGAGCATTCTCCTGTAACGGATTATGCTTGTAGTCCAAGGTTCCAGTGTATTGATTGTTTCCAGGCTATATTCTCTGCAATTCAAATGTGTGAATGTGGAAAATACTATTATGACCACTAGCTGGAGCATACTTATTTATTGTTATTATTATTTTAGGCATTTATATAGCGCTGTCAATTTTTACACAGTGTTTTTCATATACAGTGTACATTCACATCAGTCTCTGCCCTCAAAAAGCTTACAATCTAAGGTCCCTAACTCACATTCATACATACAGACAATTTAGACATGATGTAAATTAGCCTTCCAGCATGTCTTTGGAGTGTGTGAGGAAACCCACGCAGGCACAGGGAGACCATGCAAACTCCAGGCAGGTAGCGCCGTAGTTGGGATTTGAACCAGCGACCCCTTTTGCTGTTAGTCGAATACCATGACCATAACGTAGTATGGCCACTAGATGGCGATGACTATAACTACAACAGGGGATCACTCCCTCTGCACCACCACCATTCACAAAATGTCTTATTTTTTATTTAATATACAGAGTTATCTGATTGGATGAGGTGGAGGGGTGGAGCAGTGACTGTATAATCTCCAACCTCACCTATTTTTAAACTCACTGGAAAAGTACAGCGTTCTGTGGAGCATGCCGGTGCCAAGTGATGGATCCCCTGTGGTCACAGGACCCAGGAGATCGCTACTATCACTGTAGTAACGCTGACTACTACAGTGATTGTCAGCTTTCCCTTGGGTATGGGATATGCATACTTATATTGATCCAAACTTGACCAGTGTAACTAGTGCAATTAAAATCTTACCTGGAGTTTAACTTTAACCGAAAAAAATGCAAAAAAATAATCTCCAGCCTGGATGTGTGGCATTGCTGTGTAAATCATAAGACTGGAAGCACTAACATACAAATCATTAACTACTAGCCGACCGCGCACCGTCATTATACGGCGGCAGGTCGGCTCTCCTGGGCGAGAGCCCGTAGCTATACGTCCTATCGTATAGCCGCCACTAGGGGCGCGTGCGCGCCGCCGGAGGCGCGCGCGCGCGCTCCCCGCTCGCCCCCGACTCCCGTGCGTGTGCCCGGCGGGCGCGATCGCCGCCGGGCACACGCGATCGCTCGGTACAGAGCGGGGAACGGGAGCTGTGTGTGTAAACACACAGCTCTCGTTCCTGTCAGCAGGGGAAATGCTGATTTTCTGTTCATACAATGTATGAATCAGTGTTTCCCCTAGTGAGGCCACCCCCCCCCCCCACAGTAAGAACACACCCAGGCATACTTAACCCCTTCCCCGCCCCCTAGTGTTAACCCCTTCACTGCCAGTGGCATTTTTATAGTAATCTAATGCATTTTTATAGCACTGATCGCTATAAAAATGCCAATGGTCCCAAAAATGTGTCAAAAATGTCCGAAGTGTCCGCCATAATGTCGCAATACCGAAAAAAAAAATCGCTGATCGCCGCCATTACTAGTAAAAAAAATATTGATAAAAATGCCATAAAAATACCCCCTATTTTGTAAACGCTATAACTTTTGCGCAAACCAATCAATAAACGCTTATTGCGATTTTTTTTACGAAAAATATGTAGAAGAATACGTATCGGCCTAAACTGAGGAAAAAAAATGTTTTTTTATATATTTTTGGGGGATATTTATTACAGCAAAAAGTAAAAAATATTCATTTTTTTCAAAATTGTCGCTCTATTTTTGTTTATAGCGCAAAAAATAAAAAACGCAGAGGTGATCAAATACCACCAAAAGAAAGCTCTATTTGTGGGAAAAAAAGGACGCCAATTTTGTTTGGGAGCCACGTCGCACGACCGCGCAATTGTCTGTTAAAGCGACGCAGTCCCGAATCGCAAAAAGTACTCTGGTCTTTAGGCAGCAATATGGTCCGGGGGGTAAGTGGTTAAGCAGATAAAACAACTACTATATTTCGTCTGTGTACTTAGCCGTTTACCTGGAGTTCAGCTTTAAAATGAATGAAAGTGGAAACAGGGCCAGTTGTGTGAATTTAAAGTGGAGGTTCCCCCTAAAAAAAAATTCTAACAATACATTTGGAAGACTGGTTACACTGCGGGTATGCTGTTTTTTTTTTGTTTTTTTTCGTACATACCTCGATATCGCCGTTTCATCCCTCGGCTTCTGGGTATGATTCTTGTGGGGCTGGGCGTTCCTAGTTGATTGACGTTCCTCCGACCGGCGCATACTGCGCGTCACGATTTTCCGACAGAAGCCGAACGTCATTGCGCAGGCGCCGTATAGAGTCGGCTCTATACGGCGCAGTGTAACCAGTCTTCCAAATGTATTGTTAGAATTTTTTTTTAGGGGGAACCTCCACTTTAAGTGCGGTAAGTAGTGTGCACCTATGTAGCTAGCCACTGCTGTATTTTCGGCTTGCAACAGGTTCACCTTAAAGTGGATGTAAACCCAAAAAATATTTTTTTTGTTTTTTATGTCACAATGTAGAGTATAAGATTCCCTATCATCTGTGCCCAGTCTTGCCACACATAGTTAATCCAGCGCTGAGCAATCCTCTTTTAATGTTCAGTGAAAATTAACAGAATTCCAGATAAAAACTTGCAAAATTATAAAGTTTGTTTCTCTGTTCTTGCTTTGTGTTACAGGTTATTTACATATCTAGAGCTTGGACATGTTTATCATATGTTATGTTATGTTTATCATAATATGAGGTGATCCAAAGTTCATTGTATATTACCAGGATATGTAAATAACCTGTAACACAAAGCAAGAACAGAGAAACGGACTTTATAATTTGGCAAGTTTTTATCTGGAATTCTGTTAATTTTCACTGAACATTAAAAGAGGATTGCTCAGCGCTGGATTAACTCTGTGTGGCAAGACTGGGCACAGATGATATGGAATCTTATACTCTACATTGTGACATCAAAAAAAAAAATTGGGGTTTACATCTACTTTAAAGATTTAATTTACTGTTGTGACCATGTTGTATGTTACAACCACATTCAAGGTGTGACATGCAACATGGTCACACATTTCCAACCCCTCCCCCACCCCCATCCAATGGATGTGCGGCACCCACCCGCCCAGCCACGTCATCCGTTCACAGATCCACTCACAACTTCTTTGAATGGAAATACTACAAGTCTCATCTGCCGCTGCAGCAGAGGGACTTGTAGATCTCAATGGTGCACAAGTGAGGTGACATCACTAGTAATCCATTTATTACCTCCTCCAGCCCCATAACAATAGGTCCATACCTCGTAATTAGTAGACATGTGCATTTGTTTTCGTCCCAATGCATTTTCGTCCGCATTTCTGGGATTTTCGAGTTAGTTTTAACGAACAATAACAAACAGGCAGAATCCGAAATGCTTTATTTTCTTTTTTCGATATACAGTTCGATATAGATAGAAGATTCGACATGACGGTGACAATAGCGATTTGTGTCTATCGAACCTGCGGTTGAATGTGCCTAACCTAACTATTAGTCCAAGATTATTCAACATAGAGAGAAAAGATTAGACATTATAGAGACATGAAGATTCGACGAAGCAGCTAAAAACATACTATCGGCGCGAGTGTACATTTATGGTCATGCTGTCCGTTTTCATCAGATCGCTTCATGGGAGACAGCAGCGCCCAACAAACCCCTCCCCGCTCAGTGAGCAGAGAGGAGCTTGTCATCCGTCGGCTCAGCGGGAGATTTGAGGACAGATCCCCTGCTGAGCTGGCGGGAGCAGGCGGACTCCGTCGTATCTCTCAGAGTATCTATGCGACTGATTCATAGAATCAGTTACGCATAGATATCCATAAGATCCGACAGGTGTAATTGTTTTACACTGTCGGATCTTAGGATGCAGTACCGCGGCCGTCGCTGGGGGGAGTTTGCGTCGTAAACCAGCGTCGGGTATGCAAATTAGCAGTTACGGCAATCCACAACAGTTTTTCGCGTTCGCTACGTCACCGCTAGTCTAGTTTCCCGTCGCAAAGTTAGTCTTAATTTTGGGTGCCTTAACTTTAGACAGCAAACGTATTGCTGTCTAAAGTATGGCCGTCGTTCCCACGGCGAAATTTAAAATTTCACGTTGTTTGCGTAAGACGTCCGGGAATACGGAAGTACGCTACGCAGGTCGCCGATCGAAAAAATGCCGTCAGTTCACGCAAAGCACGGCGGGAATTTCGAAACGGAGCATGCGCAGTAGGTCCGGCGCGGGAGCGCGCCTAATTTAAATGGTACCCGCCCCATTCGATTTGGACCGCCTTGCGCCGGACGTGTTTACGATACACCGCCGCAAGTTTCCATGTAAGTGCTTTGTGGATCGGGCACTAAAACTGAAAACTTGCGGTGGTGTAATGTAAATGGCTTACGTTACACGGGCGCAATTGTACCTGAATCTGGCCCTTAATTCAGATTTTAGGACGAATGTTTTTTTTAACGAAACTAAATAAATAAAAACGAATTTCAGGAGTAACTAAATAAATGTACTTATCGGGCGAAACCGAAATTCCAAAACAAAATATTTCAGTGTGCACATGTCTATTAATTAGAACTTGGGCTGTGGAAAGAGTCTGCAGGAGCCTAGGCACTACACCTGCTATCCACTAATCATGTTTGGAATACTCTGCAGGCTCCACAGAAAAAATGTAATAATTCAAATTTTTTAAAGCTTAAAGCGATTGGAAACCCTATTTGTGAAATTTGACCTAAGTACAACTATCTGTAGTGTTTACTTATCTCTCTCCAAAGCACTAAGTACTGTTTCTCTCTGGTGCTTCGTTTCTCTGTTATCAGCATGAGTTACTTCTGACAAGTTCTCCGACACTCGGGGGAGGGGGGGGGAGCTTAGAGGGAGATAAGTAGAGAGCTTGGCCCAGATTCAGGTAGATTTGCCCATTACTTACACATGAGCTGCTCAGCTGAATTTCTCTGCGCTGGGGCAATTTAGCCAAATTGCCACCTGATTCAGGAATCGTTTGTTCAGTTAATTTGCTCCTGTTTAAGGCAAAGCTGAGGGCGCAAGGCCGCGCAAGTGAAAGTACGTGTGCCCCTTTGTAAATGAGCATTTTTCGGCTCAGCAGAGGTTTGCGCCGGGCGCGCGCATGCGCAGTTATGGCACTTCCGTCTGTGCATGCGTCAAACTGCGCCTATCATACTTTCAGGGCAAATCCTGCTCAGCTGCTTGCACTGAGCAAATAAATAGGAGCAGACTTGCGCAGGTTCTTTGCTGAATTTCATCCTGCTTTTTCCAACCCCCCCATAGCAAGGAAATTTAGCCCATTTTGAAGAGATGGCACCTCCCAAAGGAACGAAAAAAAGAAAGGCCAACTTCGTGGCTGCGGAGATGGACATCCTAATTGCTGCACTCCAGCGCCATAAAGAAGTCCTATATGGTGCCCAGCGGGCAAACACCACCGTTGCCCAAAGGAGGGCTATCTATGAAGCCATAACCCTGGACATCAATGCCCTGGGTAATCAAGAGCGTTCCTGGGATGACATCCAGAAAAAACTAAATGACATGAGGCGCAGGTTCCGGGAGAAACTGGCTCTTATCCGCAAACATACCGGTGGCACGGGAGGTGGACCACGATGTAAGATACGACTAAATCAGGAGGAGGAGATTAGTGCCCAAAGTCTAGTGCAGGAGCAGGTGGAGGGACTTGCAGGGTACGACTCCACTGTTGGGAACTTGGGGACTGGTAAGTTATTTTGTTTCATATCTGTTGTGCATCATGGGAGGGGGTAGAAGTGAACATATTTGGGGGTAGAAGTGAACATGGAACTATTATTTTTGTTTCATATCTGCTGTGCATCATGGGAGGGGGTAGAAGTGAACATATTTGGGGGTAGAAGTGAACATGGAACTATTATTTTTGTTTCATATCTGCTGTGCATCATGGGAGGGGGTAGAAGTGAACATGTGAGAAGTGTGTTGCACCAGCAACATTTTTTTTTTTTTGTGTCATCCACAGGTGGTGATGAGGATGATGAAGCTGGGCCGTCTTCAGCTGCGGGGCGACCCACGCCATCCATACCTGAGCCAGGGGTCCAGTCAGGCCCCATGGACATTATGGCAATGCTGGTACAGGAGGAGATCCTACCGGGGACAAGTATGGTGGAGGAAGTGGTTTTGGAGGAGGAGTCCTTTTTCATCATCCAGGAAGACTCTGGCTCCCTCCAGGAGGATACCACCATCCCTGATCAACCCACCACCCCCCCGGCCAGCACGTCATCCCCCTCCAGGGCAAGCCCCTCCAGGGCAAGCCCCTCCATTGTGGACCCCTCCCCTTCTCCCTCTGTCCGTGCCTGAGCCTCTCCTCCCAGGAAGGCTCTGTTCAAAACCAGGGATATTCCCTCCAGCTTCCGTCAGGGTCTGCTGGAGGAGCAGGCCCTGCAGAGCCGCTATATAGGTGCCATGGTGGGAGATGTAAAACGTATGGCGGACAGCATGGCATCCACCTCCACCTCTGTGCAGCATGCCCTCACCCTGCATGCAGACCGGGACAAACATGTCTCACGGAGCCTGGATGAACTAAGTGGCAACTCCAAGGCCATAGTCACCTGTTTGGTGGCTCAGCAGAACGCCCCCGCTTTATTAACCGCTGAGGTCAGCAGGATGGCAGCTGCGGTGGAGGCCAACACCGCTGCTGTGCAGGCCAACACCGCTGCAGTGCGGGAGGAGGGGAGAGTTACCCGCCGTCATCAGTGGAACACCACCACCCGCCAAATGCGGATGTTGGGCCAGACCAACACCATCCTCGCCCGCCTGGCCAACGCCATGGAGGGCATGCAGCCACCACCTGCGAGGAGTCTGGAAGTAGGGGTTGATGCTCCTCCCCCCCCTCCATCCCCACCCCATGCCTCCTCCGCACCACGGAGATTGAGGAGCCGGAGCCGGGGCACCCTTGGCCCAAAGAAGAAAAAAAAAATAATATAATTTGAAAAATTATTATATGCTCAGAATATGAGCTATTTTTTTTATTATATGCTCAGAATATGAGCTATTTTTTTTTATTATATGCTCAGAATATGAGCTATTTTTTTTATTATATGCTCAGAATATGAGCTTTTATATTTATTTGTAGTCCCTACACACGGTGAGGAGTGTATACTACAGTGTGACTGGTGTGTGAATGGGGGGGGGGGTGGCACTCCTGCTGGAAAAGGGGTGTCACCCTCTGCCATGTGAAAGGTGTATGAATGGACAGCAACATAATTGGAGCCTTGACGCGGCGTTGCTGCTCCCTAATACCATGTGGTATTGTTGGGTCTAATCCAATTTGGGGTGCATGTGTCGTGTGTGTGCTAGGGACCACAGTGGTGTGCATACATGCATTATACTTGTGACAAGATCAGGGTGTGTTTAATGTGCAAAGAGACGTTCCACAAGACCATTCCAGATTGCTCTTCCCTCAGAAGATCCGGTAGTGTTTATTGGGGGGGGGTTGCGTGGTTCGGGGGTAAGGTCATTGCGTAGCTCAATGTGCATGCCCCTTCTCTCAGCAAAATTGTGGAGAATACAACATGCCCCGATGATTTGGCACACAAAGTTGGGTGAATACAACAGGGTCCCCCCTGATTTATCCAGACATCTGAATCGAGATTTAAGGATGCCAAATGTGCGCTCCACCACCGCACGGGTACGTGCATGGGCTTCGTTAAATCTTTCCTCTCCTGGTGTTTGAGGGTTACGAAATGGGGTCATAATGTGAGGTCCCAGGGCATATGCTGCGTCACCTGGAAGGTAAAAGACAGGAGGATGTTAGTCGTGCATGTGCCCCTTGTGATGTCTGCATCATGGGGGGGGGCAGTCATACCTGACACCCATGTCACTCACCAATCAGCCAGCTGTCTCCATACATGTTCTGGTCAAACTCGGTTGGGATGGGGCTGTGTCGGTAAATAAAACTGTCATGGCTTGACCCAGGGTGTTTGGCACGGACATGCCATATGAGGCCATGTGCATCCACAATCACCTGCACATTTATCGAATGCCAATGCTTCCTGTTGCAGTAGATATGCTCGAGGTGCCAGGGGGGGCGTAGTGCCACATGGGTACAATCTATTGCACCCACAGTGCGTGGGAATCTGGCTATTTCATAAAAATCACTGATTGCCTTCTGCCGCAGGTCAGCCGTGGTTGGTTTGATAAATTGTGTGCCCATGCGTCTGAGTATTGCAGGGATCACTTGGTGCACACACCTGCTCATGCTGGATTGGGACATCCCCGCCACCATTCCACCTGTGCGCTGAAATGAGCCACTTGCCAAAAAATGAAGGGTTGCCACTACCTTCACCAGTGGCTGCAATGCCTGTCCCCGATGGGTCGGGCTGCTGATTTCATCCTGCAGGATTGTTAACAACTCAAGGATGACTTCAGGGCTGAAGCGAAACATGCGATACACCTCATTATCACTCGTATCAAAAAGGTTGTAGCGCCCTCTGTAAATCCTCTCCCGTGCCCTCCTACGAGTCGGCTCAGTCAATAGAATATCAAGAACCATAGCTGCCCCTGGCATGTTGGTGCACAGATGTGAGGTCCCGAAAATGTGGGTGCTCTGCTTGTTCAGCTCGTCTGTCTAGGTGCTGCTGAAGTTGCGCGCTCCTGCAGCTGACATGTGGCCATCTGTTGCTAACTTGCCCCTGCTTTTAGAAGGAGCAAGTTTGCCCGGGGAAAAAAGCTTGCGCGCTTCCAGCGCAAGATGCGCCTCACACGCGCATGTTTCAGAATCATCGGCAGTACCTAATTTGCATATTAGCTGAGGGAATAACATGATTGCGCAAGTTACACCCCGCGCAAAATTGCGCAAGAATTGCGCCGGAGCAGCGAGGCTGCGTGCGCGGGAAAAAGGCAGAATTTCAGGCTTAGCTGGTTTACAGAATCAGCTGCAAATTTGCCTGGGAGCAAATCAGTACTTGCGCGGCGCAAATCACACTTGCTCCCGCGCAAGTGCTTCTTGAATCTGGGCCACTGTCTATTCACTATAGCTCTGCATGTTCCTTCGTTTCTCTGCCTATGTAGATGGGGGGTCCCTTTCCTCCAATCAGCTCTCACACAGTGTAAGTCCAGACTCCCCACCCGCCCATATGTGCTGCTGAAAGAGGAAGACATATTTCTAACAAGATCTTTACTTTCAAAAAAAGTCTAGAAAGTGGAAGACAGCAGATATACAAGTAAAACTTCTGTAGGGAGATTTGTTTTAGCTCTGTGTATCATCTGATGCTGTTCACTTCACTGGGTATATGTGAGGGTTTTCAACCATTGTAATTTTTTTTTTTAAATAGTACTAGTGGCTGCTTTGTTTGTTGAAGGCGGAGGAATGAACATTTCAATGAACAGAGCAGCCACCAGCACAAAGGGCCCCTTGTTATTCAATGTAAGTACTGTTCCTGGTGCTGATTGAAAAAATTGATGTTTTAAATTAATCTGGGAATATTTAATGCATATTTGCATCAAATAGAAAATGCCTTTAACATAGTTAATTAGGTTTTTACTGTATATGCATGCATGTTATTTTTTTTTCTAACTGATAGTTTCCCCCTCCAGTTTCTTTTACTGAACTCCCTCAGACATGCTGTATTGTACAGTATAAGGCAGACTTAGTAGTCACTGCAGTGAATATGATAAATGAGAAAGGCGCAAGATAATAAAGATTTATTGTATTGCAGCAGAACATAGTACTGCACATTGTGCACCTATTAGGGATGTTATGGTACAAGCTGATCACTGATTGCTTATCCCTGCTGGTTATTTTGTACTCTAATGCCCTGTACACACGATCGGTTCATCCGATGAAAACGGTCTGATGGATTTTTTCATCAGATATACGATGAAGCTGACTTTCATCAGTGGTGCCTACACACCATCAGTTAAAAATCCGTTCGTGTCAGAACGCAGTGACGTAAAACACAACGACGTGCTGAGAAAAATTAAGTTCAATGCTTCCGAGCATGCGTCGACTTGATTCTGAGCATGCGTGGATTTTAAACCAATGGACTTGCCCAGAGATGATCGTTATTTTCTATCGTTTTTTTAACCATCAGATAATTTTAAAACAGGTTCTAAGTTTTTTCACTGATGGGAAAAAACCGATAAGGCCCACACACGATCGGTTTCGTCCGATGAAAACGTTTTCATCAGACGAACAGATCGTGTGTACGCGGCATAATGATCTGAAAATAAGTTCCATAATATTTTTTACATGACTTTAATAATTGTTTTTACCCATAAAGATATTTCATTCGATTTAATAAAGGGACAATGACAATATGCATGAAAGAGGAGCCAAAACATTTAGGCCAAAATCCCCCATTGCCTATATGTCATGGAACGATGGGGAGAAAAATGTGCCGCTCATTTTACTGAAGAGAGTTTAGCATTATTGATTCAGGCTTGTTATAAGCGTTCTTCATGGAAGCCTTCCAAAATGGTCAAGGTATGTCAAAATGGGAGCAGGGGCCAGATAATGATGTCAGGATTGTAGGTTTTATGTGGATTGGATTGTCAGGAAGAACTTAGTGGCTAGACCAAGAGGGGTCAGGACCGGCCCAAATCTGACATTGCCTATAGGTCATACTATGATAGGGTTAAAAATCTGCTGGTCCAAAAAAGCCTTGTCATTTTTATGCCACTCCTTTCAATGGCACGGGCTTTGTTTCAAGGATTCTTCATGGAAGCTTTGCAAACTGGTCAAAATACACTATGGGCCAGATTCAGGTAGACTTACGATAGGTGTATCAGTAGATACGCCGTCGTAAGTCCGAATCCCCGTTGTCGCATATTTAAGCGTATTCTCAAGCTGAGATACGCTTAAATATTGCTAAGATACGATCGGCGTAAGTCTCCTATGCCGTCGTATCTTAACTGCATATTTACGCTGGCCGATAGGGGCGTGTACGCTGATTTACACCTAGAATATGTAAATCAGCTAGATACTGATATAGATATTCACGAACGTACGCCCAGCCGTCGCAATACAGATACGCCATTTACGTAAGGCTTTTTCTGGCGTAAAGTTACCCCTGCTATATGAGGCGCAGCCAATGTTAAGTATGGACGTTGGGCCAGCGTCGAATTTTCCGTCAATTACGTTGTTTGCGTAAGTCATTCGCGAATAGGGCTGTGCGTAATTTACGTTCACGTCGAAAGCATTGACTATTTGCGGGTTAATTTGGAGCATGCGCACTGGGATACGTTCACGGACGGCACATGCGTCGCTCGTAAAAAGCGTCATTTACGTGGGGTCACGATGATTTTACATAAAACACGCCCACATCTTACACATTTGAATTAGGCAGGCTTACGCCGGCCAATTTACACTACCCTGCCGCAACTTACGGAGCAAGTGCTTTGTGAATAATGCACTTGCCTGTCAAAGTTGCCGGAGGCGTAGCGTAAATAGGATACGCCACGCCCGCACAGAGTTACGCGCTCCCTACCTGAATCTGGCCCTATATTGTCAAAAGTATTGGCATCCCAGTCTTAGTCCATAGGGTTCAATGATGAGTTAACCCACCCTTTGCAGCTATTACAGCTTCAACTCTTCTGGGAAGTCTGTCCACAAGGTTTAGGAGCAGGGATGGACTGGCCATAGGGACTACAGGGAGTTTCCCGGTGGGCCGATGGCTCAGTGGGCCGTTTTTTAAAACAGAGATGCTGCTTGGAGGACTTTTTTTAACGCCCTGGCAGTGCCCCAGTGTGAAAGCACTCAGGCTTTCACACTGGGACTACAGCGGAAGCGTTTTTCAGTCGCTTTACAGACGCCCAAAAGCACCTAAAAATGCCTCAGTGTAAAAAGGGGTCCTACACTCACCCCCTCTCTTTTACACTCACTCTCTTTTTCTTACACTCACCCCCCTATCTCACCCACCCCCTCTCACCCCCTTTCCCTCCTCCCTCTCTCGCTCTCATTCCCCTCTCCCTCACCCTCTCATGATATACAATAATGGATGTAGGGGCCTTTTGGTGGGCGTGATTTTTCGGGGAGGGGGGGGCAGCATTTTATTGAATTAAAGTGGGCCGGTCTGGATGAAGTCCAGGGCCAAATTTTTGTCCCAGTCCATCCCTGTTTAGGAGTGTGTCTATGGGAATGTTTGACCATTCTTCCAGAAGCGCATTTGTGAGGTCAGGCGCTGATGTGGACAAGAAGGCCTGGCTAGCAGTCTCCTCTCTTATTTATCCCAAAGGTGTTCTATCAGGTTGAGGTCAGGACTCATCCATGTGCTTGCTTTGTGCACTGGTGCACAGTCATGTTGGAACAAGAAAGGGCCATCCCCAAACTGTTTCTACAAAGTTGGGAGCATGAAATTGTCCAAAATGTCTCTGTATGCTGATGTCTAAAGAGTTCTCTTCACTGGAAGGGACAAACATCTCTGTTTTACTTTAGTCAAAGCACAGTCCCCACAGTTAGAAAGCACCCCCTAATGACACATTCAACCCTTTGATTGCCCCGATGTTAACCCCTTCCCTGCCAGTGTAATTTATACAGTGACAGTGCATTTTTTTACCGCTGTTCACTGTATTGGTGTCACTGGCCCTCAAAAAGTGTCACTTTGTGTCAGATTTGTCGCAGTCCCACTAAAAATCACAGATCGTCGCCATCACTAGCAAAAAATATAAAAAAAAATAAAAAGTCCCTAAATCTATCCTATAGTTGGTAGACACTATCACCTTTGCGCAAACCAATCAATATACGCTTAACGGAATTATTTTTTACCAAAAACCTGTAGCAGAATACATATTGGCCTGAATTGATGAAGACATTTGATTTGTTATTTTTTTTTATTGGGTATGTTTTATAGCAGAAAGTAAAAAATATTGGGCCAGATTCACAAACAAGATACGACGGCGTATCTACTGATACGCCGTCGTATCTCTGTTTCTAACTATGCGACTGATTCATAGAATCAGTTACGCATAGCTAGCCCTAAGATCCGACAGGTGTAATTGAATTACACTGTCGGATCTTAAGGATGCAATTCTAGGCCGACCGCTAGGTGGCGAGGCCATTGCGGCCGGCGTAGAATATGCAAATGAAGACTTACGGCGATCCCCGAACGTCCCGAACGGCCCGTCGATCTAAATCTACGTCGTTTCCGTCGAGTTGCGCCGCGTAAAACTAGGGCTGAGCCCTAGTTGTCTTAAGCCATGGTAAGTATGGCCGTCGTTCCCGTGTCTAAATTTAAACATCAACGTCGTTTGCGTAAGACGTCCGTGAATGGCGCTGGATGCCATTTACATTAACGTCTAAGCAAATGACGTCGGTGCGACGTCAGTTAGTGCAATGCACGTCGGGTAATTTACCCGACGGAGCATGCGCATTACGTCCGGCGCGGGAGCGCGCCTAATTTAAATGGGACTCGCCCCATTCGATTGGGCCCGCCTTGCGCCGGACGGATTTAAGTTACACCGCTGCAAATTTCCAGGTAAGTGCTTTGTGGATCGGGCACTTAGGCAGAAAATTTGCGGCGGTGTAACTTAAATCGGAAAAGTTAAGTTGCGCCCTGGCTACGTGAATCTGGCCCATTGTTTTCTTTTTCAAAATCGTTTTTTTTTGGTTTATAGCGCAAAAAGAAAAAACGCAGAGATGATCAAATACCACCTTCAGGATCACCAAAATCAAATTTTAAATCAATCTCTGGCTGTAGGACATGTCTATTCTTGTCTCCATCATCGAATGGTAATTATACACTATTATACATATGGTGAGAAGCAATGCATAATATAAAATTATGTTTAATTATGAAAAACGTATTTTCTCTTTTCCACATAGAACAAAAAAACTTCCCTGAAGACCACTATTAGAAGGGTCGAAACACGTAGGGATTTCGTGCGGATTACCACGTTGTAGTAACATGTCAACAACAGGTTCCATATAATATGTGTGTTTATCATTGATGGGTCATGTCATTTTCCTGTCAATGCCAGAGCTTATTTTTTACAACATTACAACTTGTAACAAGCTGATCCCTCCTGTATTGAATTGTATTGTAACTGTACTTTCTTCCCTCATGTTGTAAAGCACTGCGCAAACCGTTGGCGCTATATAAATCCTGTATAATAATAATAATAATAATTTAAACATGTTATATCCATTCATAACTACAATTACGGAATCATACCCGTTCATGTGCCAGAAATGCTGATTTCCTGTTGAGGGCTGACATACATTTTAAACCACTTCAGCCCCGGAAGATTTGGCTGCTCAATGACCGGGCCATTTTTTGCAATACGGCACTGCGTCGTTTTAACTGACAATTGTGTGGTCGTGCAATGTTGTACCCAAACAAAATTGACGTCCTTTATTTTCCCCACAAATAGAGCTTTGTTTTGGTGGCATTTGATCATCTCTGCGTTTTTTATTTTTTACGCTATAAACAAAAAAACAGCGACTATTTTGAAAAAAACACAATATTTTATACTTTTTGCTATAGTAAATATCAAAATAATAAAAAAAAATAAAAATTGTACTCAGTTTAGGCCAATATGTATTCTTCTACATATTTTTGGTAAAAAATCGCAATAAGCGTATATTGATTGGTTTGCGCAAAAGTTATAGGGCCAGATCCACATAGATCAGGAACCGGCGCAGCGTATCTAAGATACGCTACGCCGCCGTAACTTACTTGGCTTTGTTTCAAATCATCAAAGATTTTGCGCCGTAAGTTACGGCGGCGTAGTGTATTTCTGGCGGCGGAATTCAAATCGGCGATTAGGGGGCGTGTTTCATTTAAATGAAGCGCGTCCCCGCGCAGAATGAACCTGCGCATGCTCCGTTTCGAAATTTCCCGCTGTGCATTGCGTGAAATGACGTCGCAACGACGTCATTTTTTAAACTTAGACGTGACTTACGTCCATCCCGATTCACAACTTACACAAAAAAAAGAAAAAATTCAAATTTCGACGCGGGAACGACGGCCATACTTAACATGGCAAATCTAACTATAGGCCGCAAAATACCAGCTTTAACTATACGCCGGAAAAAGCCGACTAGAGACGACGTAAGAGAATGCGACGGCCGTACGTACGTTCGTGGATCGCCGTAAATAGCTAATTTGCATACCCGACGCGGAAAACGACGCAAACTCCACCCAGCGGACACCGAAGTATTGCATCTACGATCCGAAGGCGTGCGAAGCCGTACGCCTGTCGGATCAAACCCAGATGCCGTCGTATCTTGGTTTGAGGATTCAAACTAAAGATACGACGCGGAAAATTTGAAAGTATGCCGGCGTATCAGTAGATACGCCGGCGTACTCTCACTGTGGATCTGGCCCATAATGTCTACAAACTATGGCAAAGATTTATGGCATTTATATGTAGTTTTTTTTTTCTTTTTCTTTTACTAGTAATAGCGGTGATCTGCGTTTTTGTTGTGGTATTGCGACATTGTGGCGGACAGGTCGGACACTTTTGACACATTTTGGGACCATTGACATTTACAGAGCGATCAGTGCTATAAATATGCACTGATTACTATGCAAATGTCACTGGCAGGGAAGGGGTTAACACTAGTGGGCGATCAAGGGGTTAACTGTGTTCCCTATTGTGTGTTCTAACTGTGGCGGGAGGGGACTAACTAGGAGAGATGACAGATCGTGGTTTCTACTTTGTAGAAACACACAATTTGTCTTCTCTCCTCAGACAGCACAGACAAACCTGTGTGCTACCGCTCGTGCACGCTATCGCGCGTGGCCGGCGGTGATCGCGCCCTGCCGGCCACACGCATTGGGTTCCCTGCTGTGCAGCGGTGGCAGGCACGTGCCTCTGGAGGCGCTTGCGCGCCCTCTGGTGGCTCTCCTGGGCAAAGCCATATACGCACAGGATTTCGCCCAGGAGAGCCATTCCGCCACAGAAAATCTGCGCGATTCGGTCGGGAACCGGTTAAGTGAGCTAAAAAGAGATGATCAATGATACTTAAAGGTGTGATGTGCTGATCATGTCTCTCTTTTGTGTATCTTTTTTTTTTTATCGGAAGAGAACATTTTCTAACTTGGCACGGAACAAACATACTGTTTACTGCACACTTAGATACAAGTGGCATCTTTGGCCTGCTGATTTATTCATAAAAGACGTCACTGTCTCTATGACAACATTCTCTGGCATCTTTTGTCTTTGATTATGTATTAACTTGGAATCTGCCTGGAGGCTGAAACTTGTGCTGTGCAGGTAATGGAGGCCTGAGCGGTTGCGGTGTAACTTCTACACATAAATGTGTCACAAATGAGAGCGTGGAATGGCAGTCCCAGAAAACTGTCACACAGATTTTTTGCTGTCATTTTTTCCTCTTTGTCTGGTAATGTCACATTTGGATGCATTCATTAACCCCCAGATTCAAAATGCAGCAGGTTGCTGCTAAATATAGCTGCAGAAAATTGTTATTTAATTGACCGATGCCTGAAAAAAGAAACGGAATGAAAAGCAACAAAACAACCATAAGCATCAATTAAATAATGAATATAGAAGACTGGCACAGGCTGTGTTCTGCTTAGTAAAGCAATGTTGGAGTTAAAGTGTACTCAAAGTCAAACCCTTTTTTATTTTATTTTTGGATAGATTAGGTAAGGTAGGATCCCCATCAGGATTTTATTGCTGAGATAAATTAAAGTAGAGGCGCTGGACTTGAAGCTTGGCTACCTTTACCTGCTGTCATTATATTGCGTCAGGTTGGCACGGCTGCACAAACCACTGTAGGTGTACGTTGGCTGCTTTAAGAGCTATAGGGGGCATGCGCCAGAGCCAGTACGTGTGGCCGCCAGCCACGATGTCCACCGGCAAGCTGCGATTGCTCCCCAGAGGGCCAGAATGGAGATCTGCCAATGTTAACAGACAGATCTGACAGGGGAGGAGAGAGAGATCTGCTGTTCCTAGTGATCATGAACAGTGATCTCTCTCTACTCCCTGTCAGTACACTAAGGCTGTGTACACAAGATCAGTCCATCCGATGAGAACGGTCCAAAGGACAGTTGTCATCGGTTAACCGATGAAGCTGACTGATGGTCTGATGCGCCTACACACCATCGGTTAATTAACCAATCATGTCAGAACGCGGTGACGTAAAATACAACGACGTGCTGAAAAAAAATGAAGTTCAATGCTTCCAAGTATGCGTCGACTTGATTCTGAGCATGCACAGGTTTTTAACCGATGCTTTTGCATACTAACGATCAGTTTTGACCTATCAGTTAGGCGTCCATCGGTTAAATTTTAAAGCAAGTTCTCATTTTTTTAACCTGAAGGATAACTGACCGATGGGGCCCACACATGATCGGTTTGGACCAATGAAAACGGACCTTCAGTCCGTTTTCATCGATTTTGACCGATCGTGTGTACGCGGCCTCAGAGCTCCCAACTGTCCCTGATTTCAAGAGACTGTCCCTGATTTGGAACAAAGTCCCTCTGCCCCTCATGTGTCCCTCATTTTGGTCTGATCTGTATAGTTGTATATAAAATGCACTATTTATCTTTCAAAAAGTCTTCCCCAGTGCCAAACCTTTAATTAAATTTCTAAATTTCTGCATTGGTTTAAAATTTCAAAAGCCAGCACAAAGTGGTAAAAAAAAGACCCTTGTGGGTTTAAGCTATTCTTTTTGTATAATTCCCCCATAGGGGGCGTGGTAGGGTGTGTGTCCCATGCCTGCTATACTAATAGGTGTCCCTCCTTTCCACTTCAAAAAGTTGGGAGGTATGGTACACTCCCCCACAGTTAGAAACACCGCCCTAGGGAATACTTAACCCTTTGATCGCCCCCTAGTGTTAACCCCTTCCCTGCCAGTGACATTTACACAGTAATCAGTGGCTATTTATAGCACTGATTGCTGTTAAAATTTAAATGGTCCCAAAAAAGTCTCAAAAGTGTCCAATCTGTCTGCTGCAATATCGCAGTCCAGCAAACAAAATGCAGATCACCGCCATTACTAGTAAACAAAAAAGCCATAAATATATCCCCTATTTTGTAGATGCTATAACTTTTGCGCAAACCAACCAATATACGCTTATTGCGATTTATTTTTTATCAAAAATATGTAGAAAAATACATATTGGTCTAAACTGACGAAGAAATGTATTTACTTTTGGATATTTATTATAGCAAAATGTAAAAAATATTATATATTTTTTGTTGATAGCGCAAAAAATAAAAACTGCAGAGGTGATCAATGAGCACCAAAATAAAGCTCTCTTTGTGGGGAAAACAAGGGCGGAAATTGTTTGTGTACAACGTCACACGACCGGAAAATTGTCAGTTAAAGCGACGCCGTTTTGCAAAAAATGGCCTGGTCATTAAGGGGGTAAATCCTTCCGGGGCTGAAGTTGTTAATCCAAATCTGATGTAGCACCCTGCTCCTGTTAGACTAAATTTCATTTTTTACTTTGCTGTGGTCAGTAGAGAAATGATCAGCTTTTTTTGTCTGGCCAGGTTTTTCTAAGCTAGGTGATTGATTGCCTGTGCCTGTTTCTGGAAGAAGCTTCCAAAAGATAGATAAGGTGGCTCAATCACTCAGTTATAAATATTTATCATACCTCTGCCAATCCCTGGCAGGTTGCTTGGGAGGTGATTATTGTTTGGAAGGCTTGGGCAGAATGTTCTTCCCCTGCTAGAAGGGTTTCTCTTCTGGGACTGCTGCCCCCGGGAGGCAGATAGTGTGAGACAAGAGTTGTAGTCTGAGCCTCAGAGAGTGCTGGGCTGGGGCCTGAAAAGATTGCTAAAGGATTTTTTCTGGAGGGCATTGTTCTGGAGCAGGGGCGTACCAATAGCGGTGCGGGGGGGGCGGACCGCCCCAGGTACCACACATTGGGGGGTGTCAGTGGCCGAGTTACTTCGCTATATGGGGTGCGCTCTGCACCCGAGTCGGGTCACACTGTCCAATCATCCCAAGGGCATCCCTGCTGGCTCTGGCTGCTCCATTTTACTTTAGGTGTTTTTTAGAACACCCCCATCGCCGCGGCCGCAATGGACTAGTCCAGATCGTCCACTCATTCATTGATTGAATTCCCTCCTGATAGCTCCGCCTCCACCCACCACTGCGGCCTCAGCCTGTGTCTGTCATCTCTCTCCGCTGGGGCGGCTCAGCTGCTGCTATCACACACAGAGACACAGGCAGGATCAGGGATCTAATCCGGACCTCCCAAATTACTCCCTAGCAGATGCAAAGTCTGAGAGCCTGAGGCACAACAGTGGTGAGGGGGGTGTTGTAACAAGAAGAGCCTGGAGGAGTGTGTGTGTCTGTCTGCTCTGCCACCATGTGCTGACCTGATTTGAGGGGGGGGGGATTGCTGTGTCCACCACCCCCTGCCATGTGTACTAGCACTGTATGTAGCTAACCTGATTTGGGGGGGGGGGTGATTGCTGTGTCTGCCACCCCCTGCCATGTGTACTAGCACTGTATGTAGCTGACCTGATTTGGGGGGGGGGGGGTGATTACTGTGTCCACCACCCCCTGCCATGTGTACTAGCACTGTATGTAGCTGACCTGATTTGGGGGGGGGGGGGGTGATTACTGTGTCCACCACCCCCTGCCATGTGTACTAGCACTGTATGTAGCTAACCTGATTTGGGGGGGGGGTGATTGCTGTGTCTGCCACCCCCTGCCATGTGTACTAGCACTGTATGTAGCTGACCTGATTTGGGGGGGGGGGTGATTACTGTTTCTGCCATGTGTACTAGCACTGTATGTAGCTGACCTGATTTGGGGGGGGGGTGATTACTGTGTCCACCACCCCCTGCCATGTGTACTAGCACTGTATGTAGCTGACCTGATTGGGGGGGGGGGGTGATTGCTGCGTCTGCCACCCCCTGCCATGTGTACTAGCACTGTATGTAGCTGACCTGATTTGGGGGGGGGGGGGTGATTACTGTGTCCACCACCCCCTGCCATGTGTACTAGCACTGTATGTAGCTGACCTGATTTGGGGGGGGGGGGGGTGATTACTGTGTCCACCACCCCCTGCCATGTGTACTAGCACTGTATGTAGCTGACCTGATTGGGGGGGGGGGTGATTGCTGCGTCTGCCACCCCCTGCCATGTGTACTAGCACTGTATGTAGCTGACCTGATTTGGGGGGGGGGTGATTACTGTGTCCACCACCCCCTGCCATGTGTACTAGCACTGTATGTAGCTGACCTGATTTGGGGGGGGGGGGGTGATTACTGTGTCCACCACCCCCTGCCATGTGTACTAGCACTGTATGTAGCTGACCTGATTTGGGGGGGGGGGGGTGATTGCTGTGTCTGCCACCCCCTGCCATGTGTACTAGCACTGTATGTAGCTGACCTGATTTGGGGGGGGGGGGGGTGATTACTGTTTCTGCCATGTGTACTAGCACTGTATGTAGCTGACCTGATTTGGGGGGGGGGGGTGATTACTGTGTCCACCACCCCCTGCCATGTGTACTAGCACTGTATGTAGCTGACCTGATTGGGGGGGGGGGGTGATTGCTGCGTCTGCCACCCCCTGCCATGTGTACTAGCACTGTATGTAGCTGACCTGATTTGGGGGGGGGGGGGTGATTACTGTGTCCACCACCCCCTGCCATGTGTACTAGCACTGTATGTAGCTGACCTGATTTGGGGGGGGGGGGGGGTGATTGCTGTGTCCGCCACCCCCTGCCATGTGTACTAGCACTGTATGTAGCTGACCTGATTTGGGGGGGGGGGGGGGGATTACTGTTTCTGCCATGTGTACTAGCACTGTATGTAGCTGACCTGATTTGGGGGGGGGGGGGGTGATTACTGTTTCTGCCATGTGTACTAGCACTGTAGGTAGCTGACCTGATTGGGGGGGGGGGGGTGATTGCTGCGTCTGCCACCCCCTGCCATGTGTACTAGCACTGTATGTAGCTGACCTGATTTGGGGGGGGGGGGGGTTGGGGTGATTACTGTGTCCACCACCCCCTGCCATGTGTACTAGCACTGTATGTAGCTAACCTGATTTGGGGGGGGGGGGGTGATTACTGTGTCTGCCACCCCCTGCCATGTGTACTAGCACTGTATGTAGCTAACCTGATTTGGGGGGTGGGGGTGATTACTGTGTCTGCCACCCCCTGCCATGTGTACTAGCACTGTATGTAGCTGACCTGATTTGGGGGGGGGGGGGGTGATTGCTGTGTCCGCCACCCCCTGCCATGTGTACTAGCACTGTATGTAGCTGACCTGATTGGGGGGGGGGGGGTGATTACTGTGTCTGCCACCCCCTGCCATGTGTACTAGCACTGTATGTAGCTGACCTGATTTGGGGGGGGGGGGGTGATTGCTGTGTCCACCACCCCCTGCCATGTGTACTAGCACTGTATGTAGCTGACCTGATTGGGGGGGGGGGGTGATTACTGTGTCCACCACCCCCTGCCATGTGTACTAGCACTGTAGGTAGCTGACCTGATTTGGGGGGGGGGGGGTGATTACTGTGTCCGCCACACCCTGCCATGTGTACTAGCACTGTATGTAGCTGCCCCAGGGCTGTCTTAATGAGAGGGCACACTGGGCACTGCTTTTTTACCCAAAGCAGCTGTTCCTTGGCCCATGATGCTATTAAGACGGCCCTGATTGGGGGGGGGGGTGATTACTGTGTCCGCAACCCCCTGCCATGTGTATAGTGTAAGGCTGCATTCACACCTAGGCGTAGGCAATAGCGTCGTTTTCCGGCGTTTTTTTTAGGCGTTTTTTTCGCGCGTATTCATGCTAATATGCGCGTTTGCATACAGCGTTGTCCGACGTTTTTGTACTTAGACGTTTTTTTTTTAGCCAATAGGAAAAACTATCATCTTTTCATCACTTGTTGCTATGTTGGTAGATTTTTTAAATCTTCTGCATGGGCGACAAGTTCTATTGACAAAACGCCTGTAGCAAACGCTTGTTGTCGCGCAATACGCGCGTATCTGGCGTTTTACATTGATTTCAATGGAAAACCAAAAACGCTCAAATACGCGCATATCGCGCGTATTGCGCGACAGAAAAGGGTCCAGAACTTCTTTTGACTACAGGCGATGCGCGTCAGGCGCATCAGCGTTCAGATGTGAACCATCCCCATTGACTTTCATTGCTTTTCGTCCCTCTGGCGTTTGTTCGCGTCGCGCTACATGCGACAAAACGCGAAGGTGTGAATGGGGTCTAACACTGTAGCTGACCTGATTGGGAGGGTTGCAGAATGTAGGCATGTGCGACTTAGTGTGCAGAATTTAGACACATGCGACTTACAGTGTGCAGAATTTAGACACGTGCGATTTACACTGTGCAGAATTTAGACACGTGCGATTTACAGTGTGCAAAATGTAGACACGTGCGATTTACAGTGTGCAAAATGTAGACACGTGCGATTTACAGTGTGCAAAATGTAGACACGTGCGATTTACAGTGTGCAAAATGTAGACATGTATTATCTGTTCAGTAAATGTTATAAATAATTGAAATAGGTTTAAGTAAGTTAATAACTTATTTTCCAATGTTTTTTTCAGGGTTTTTTCAGGTAAACGTTGGGGGGGGGTGCCAGATGTAGGATTCGCCCCGGGTGCCAAATGCTCTAGGTACGCCCCTGTTCTGGAGTCCTGGTCTGGACAAGGATATTTGTCCCCATCACTGAAGAGTGTTGTTTTGAAGCTGGGTGGCAGACATCTACAGTGCCTTGAAAAAGTATTCACCCCCCTTGGCATTTTTCGTGTTTTGTTGCCTCACAACCTGGAATTAACATGGATTGCTTAAGGATTTGCATCATTTAATTTACAGAGCATGCCCACAACTTTGAAGATGTTTTTTTTTTATTGTGAAGCAAACAACAAATAGGACAAAATAACAGAAAAGGTCAATGTGCATAACTATTCACCCCCCTAAAGTCAATACTTTGTAGAGACACATTTTTACCGGCTATCACAGCTCTAAGTTGCTTTGGACAAGTCTCTTTGAGCTTGCCACATCTTACTACTGGGATTTTTGCCCGTTCCTCCTTGCAAAACTGCTCCAGCTCCTTCAAGTTGGATAGTTTGCGCTTGTGAACAGCAATCTTTAAGTCTGACTACAGATTTTCTATTGGATTGAGGTCAAGGCTTTGACTAGGCCATTCCAACATATTTACATGTTTCCCTTTAAACCACTCAATGTGTTGCTTTAGCAGTGTGTTTGGGGCCATTGTCCTGCTGGAAGGTGAACCTCCGTCCTAGCCTCAAATCACACCACACATAGCGTGGTACAGGTTTTGCTCAAGAATATCCCTGTATTTAGCACCATCCAACTTTCCCTCAACAGTTTCCCAGTCCTGATTGCTGAAAAACATCCCCACAGCATGATGCTGCCACCACCATGTTTCACGGTGGGGATGGTGTTCTTTGGGTGATGTGATGTGTTGGGTTTGCGCCAGACATAGGGTTTACTTTGATGGCTAAAATATTAAATTTTAGTCTCTTCAGACCAGAGCACCTTCCTCCATACATTTTAGGAGTCTCCCACATGCCTTTTGCTGAAAGTTATGGCTTTCTTCTGGAGACTCTGCTATAAAGCCCAACTCTATGGAGCGTACGGCTTATTGTCGTCCTATGTACAGATACTCCAGTCTCTGCTGTGGAACTCTGCAGCTCCTCCAGGGTTACCTTAAGTCTCTGTGCTGCCTCTCTCATTAATGCCCTCCTTGCCCGTTCCGTGAGTTTTGGTGTGCGGCCGTCTCTTGGCAAGTTTGCTGTTGTGCCATGTTCTTTCCATTTGGTTATGATAGATTTAATAGTACTCCTAGGGATCATCAAAGATTTGGATATTTTTTTATATCCTAACCCTGACTTGTACTTCTCAACAACATTGTCCCTTACTTGTTTGGAGAGTTCCTTGGTCTTCATGGCAGTGTTTGGTTAGTGGTGCCTCTTGCTTAGGTGTTGCAGCCTCTGGGGCCTTTCAAAAAGGTGTGTATATGTAATGACAGATCATGTGACACTTAGATTGCACACAGGTGGACATCATTTCACTAATTATGTGACTTCTGAAGGTAATTGGTTGCACCAGAGCTTTTTATGGGCTTCATAACAAAGGGGGTGAATATATACGCACATGCTAATTATTCGTTTTTTATTTCTAAAAAATCGTTTTATGTATATATTTTTCTAATTTTACTTCACCAACTTAGACTATTGTGTTCTGATCCATCACATATAATTCAGATTAAAAAAAAAACAATGTAATGTAACAAAATAGGTAAAAGGCCAAGGGGGTGAATACTTTTTCAAGGCACTGTACTAGGACATTGTGAGTAAGACCTGGACTTGGGACTCTAATGCCCCGTACACACGAGCGTAATTTCCGTCGGGAAAAAGTTGGATGGTTTTTCCGACGGAATTCCGCTCAAGCTTGGCTTGCATACACACGGTCACACAAACGTTCTCTGAACTTTTGAGTGTCAGGAACGCGGTGGCGTACAACACTACGACAAGGAAAGAAAAAGAAGTTCAATACTTCCGAGCATGCGTCAAATTGATTCCGAACATGCATGTTTTTTTGTTCCCGTCAGAATTCCATACTGACGAACGGATTTTCCAATAGGATTTTTTTCAGTCTCTCTATCTAAGTCCGTCGGAAATTCAGATGGAAAAAGTCAGATGGGGCATACATACAAGGTTGGAATATCCAATGAAAAGCTCCCATCAGACTTTTTCCATCAGAAATTCCGACCGTGTGTACGCAGCATTAGATGTACTAGGGGTTTCTGTATAGTCTGGGTCTGCTCTAGAGACCTAGAGTTGCTGGCCATTCTTTATCACCTCCAGTCAAGACTGTTGCTATAGAATTTGTGTTAAGAAGTTTTTTTCCTCCTGTTGATTCCTGATATCGTTTTAGAGTATTCTAAACCCTTAAATCCCCTCCTGTTCAAGTTTCTGCAAATTAAATCCATAAAAAGACATCTGTCTAGACCAGGGGTCTCCGAACATTCTAAACAAAGGGCCGGTTTATTGTCCTTCAGACTCTTGGAGGGCCAGACTTTGGTCAGCGGGAGTAAAAATGTTCCTGACATCAGTGGGAGTAAACATCTGGTATTAGGGGGAGGAACAGTGCCCCATTGCTGGTATCATAAGGAGGAATAGTGCCCCATTAATGGTGGCAGTGGGAGAAATGGTGCTCCATTGTCGGTGTCAGATGGCAGTATAGTGTCTTGTATCATTGGGAGGCCACTGGTCTAGACCAAGCCTGTGTTGTCAGTGTGCTTGGAACTGTGTCTTTGGCAGGCAGCCTCTGTACTAGCAAGGGAGACCTGTGAATATCCTCAGCGGCCCCTTCAGAGAGAGCTTGGGCTAGCTGCTGAGTGTCACTAATTTTCCTCTTGGCATCTGTCTTCTGCACATGGTGAATTTCTTAGATAAACATGAAGTTACCAGTGCAGGCCAGTGCATTCCATGGTTCCAGAACTTGGCTCTCTCTGAGGGCACTGCTGCCTCACGCACACAATCAGTGGAGCATGGGAAGATGGCTGCACAGCACAGAATTATGTGACTAAATCTAGTGGAACTAAGAGGATATCCACAGTGGTTGAATAGCTTTAACCAGGTCTGCTGATAGAAATTGTGGGGCCATGAACAGCCTACCTGAAATGCCCCCATCCCCTCTAAAAATATCAAAACAATATTTTTGGTAAACATACACTAAAATCATAAGTAGACAATCACAACATAACTTACAAAATTCCTGCTAAATCTAAAAGATAAAACTACATTGAGTTAACAAATAAAGCTCTGTGTGTGAATGAGTACTTAGGGCTTATTCATATGGGTGCTGGGGCCTGTACCCTGTGAATCAGCATTTTTTTATGTGGCTGGAGCAGGCAGCCTATGTTATGCTATGGGGATGGAGCAGCTGTATGAACGCAGCCGCAGGTCCTAATTTGACAGGCATGTGGCTGCAGGTGTATGGCCTGGAACACAAACAGTGTGCATTTGGGGTCACTCACCCACACCTGTACGCCAGTCATAATTAGGACCTGCGGCTGTGTTCATACAGCCACTGCATCACCATGGAGTAACAGGCGGCTCCAGCTGCACAAACAAACCACTCATTCACACTGTATGGTCCAGAGAATCCGTATGAATAAGCCCTTAACCACTTGCCAACAGTGCTAGAGCCAAATGATTGCTACATTGCGGTCATATGATGACTTCCCACGATCATGATGACAACATGAGGAGAGAAGAAGAGAGTCGGCGTGACAAAAAGTATTGCAACGATCGCCATTGTATTCTCTAGGGTGTTAGGATAAAAAATATATATAATGTTTGGGGGTTTTAATTAGAGGGAAGAAGATGGCAGTGAAAATAGTGAAAATGACATTAGAATTGCTGTTTAACTTGTAATGCTTAACATGTAATACCAACGGCCACCACCAGATGGCGCCAGCTCACATCTGGTGAGAATAACTTGTAATACCAACGGCTCACCACCAGATGGCGCCACCTTCCAAGCCAAGTCGCCAGGACACTATTTCTAGTCGCCATGGCGACCTGGCGACCGGAATTTGTCGAGCCCTGGTCTCTGCCATATATTTTGGGCAGGTATTGGCAAGTGTATGAGAATGGCAAAAAATATTAGTAGAGTGGTCACCATTAAAGGGTCCCTGACTGTCCAATCTACATCTCAAATGCGATTTTTCTAAAGCTACAGGATACTAATTTCTTTCATACCTGTCAACTACAGCTTCCCATGTATATTTATACATTCAGTTTATCATAACATATGTTTCAAACACTGTTGCTGCCTTCATAACACTCATCATTGTGTAGCCAGACCGTGCTGGGACCTATAACAATCATAAGCTCCTGGACTTTAGATTGTAAGCTCTTCTTTGACAGAGCCCATTGTAAACTGGATGTCAATGTTTGTAGAAAAGGGCTTCAGGATATATACAGTATTGTGCAGTGGAGTCCGTGTTTGCTCACTGAAGTCCTGTAGATTGTAAATGAGTTCATGCTGAGATGATTTCTTCTTCTTTTTATAAAAAGCATTACAATCGCTCTAGCCGGCAGCAATAAAGGAAAATCCACTTTACTCAGGTTTCTTTTTATGTGTTCTTTATTCTGCCTAAAGGTCAGTGTTTTTAACTTTTAAAAGCTACAAACATTCTTTGTAACGTTCAAGTTTTTCCAGTGCCCTGCGGTGTAGATCAACTTTTCTCGCATACCCCCTTGACTTGGGTACATATTTTGCCCGGAGTGCCTAATTGTGTGTAGCACTACCCCGTCAGGAGCCGCTGGTTGATTTGTGATCGGCGTATTAAAGGGGTTGTAAAGGTAAAAGTTTTTTTACCTTAATGCATCCTATGCCCCCGTTTTACTTACCTCACCGTTCGAAAGTCCCGGGCGCGTGCTTGGCATCTTGTTCAGTTCCCAGCCTGGCCGTTGATTGGCTAGGCTGGGCGGATTGATAGCAGCGCAGCCATTGGCTGGCGCTGCTGTCAATCACAGCGGATGACGCCGCGCGCCAGGGGGCGGGACCGAGTGATACAGTCGGCAGCTATGCCCGCCACTGTATCACGGGAGCGCGCTCGCAAAAGCTTTCCACCATGCGAGGGAGCTCGCATGAACGTGGAAAGCTTTTGCGAGGAGGAGCCGAGACAGCCGCCGAGGGACCCCAGAAGACAGGATTCGGGGCCACTCCGTGCAAAACTAACTGCACAGCGGAGGTAACTATAACATGTTTGTTATTTAAAAAAAAAAAAAAAATCTGCCTTTAGTGTTCCTTTAAGTTACCTCTATGTGATGTCTAGGGTGAAGGTAGTGAGTAGAGCAGTAATCGAATGTCCAATCTGTAGATAAGGGTTTTCTGAATGCTTTATTTCTTGGTCCAACACATCAACTTAAGGTAGACAGGACAGGTTGATGAGAATAGAATAACTTTGCAGTATCAGGCTTTGGATGAAGAAAGCAGTCCTGCCTTCTGTAGTTGCATCAGTATGTAGCCACTCCAGCCAGAGTGGGTGAAGTGCCCCTGGACAGACCCCTGCCACAGGCCTGGCAGCCAGAGCGTCACTTTAGGTTGCTGGGAGGAACAAGTCTCTGCCACAGACTTGGCTCTGATTGGATATTGGGACCTCTGCCACAGGCCTAGTGCAAGATTAAGTTGAACGATAGACCAAATCCTCCCAGTAAGTCACGTTATGGTCACCGGTTGACAGTGTAAGCGTACCTGTCAATGTCCAGTCACCAGATCCCCGATGGTTCGTTCAAACCCTTTTGGATCACCTGCCTCCGGGTTCTCCTCAAGCCGATCCCCCACCGAACGGCATGCAGCCTGGGATCTCCTCAGTAGAAGTGGGGACCCATTAAGTCACTGGGGCCCCTTGGTAGCATTAGTTGCTCCAGGCCAGCAATAGCCGAGAGTCAGGAACTCCGCGTAGCGTGCCACCCCAGGCCAGGTAGGCCATAGTGGTGGGGCCCGCGATGTGCGCACACCCTAAAGGTGGGTGCCGCACCTGGAACCAGGAACCCGTGAAGAACCCAGAACAACGGCCTCCGCCACAGAAATACCCCTCCCCAGCATGCACAGCGAGGTCCAACTCCTCTCATTGGCTGCTGGGAAGAAGCAGCTCCGCCTGGATCCCTTTGGCGCCATCTGCTGTCCAGAGATGAAACCATATCTCTGGAAGCACAGACTGACTCACAGGACAATCCAGAATTTGGCGACAGCCAAATTTACCAAAATCAAGAATGAGAGCAACATAACTCTCTCATTCCCAACTAAATTTAACATAGCGTCCTTTCTGAAAGTAAAGGGGTGCTACAAGTGTATGACTTTTTCACCAGCAACTTCTAAGGGTTGCCACTCAAATACCTTATTTGTACTTTTTTAAATGGGTCTCCAGGCAAACTAAATATGCAGGTAAAATGTAATTATGAGAGCTATTTTAGCTGCCAATGAATTTGTACTTCTGTCCAGACACTCAGTCTTGCTAGGCAGTTCAGCCAACCTGTTGACCTTACTTTTTTCTACTGCAGGTAAGCAATACAGCCTGGTCACCTACCTGTCCCCAGCATGAGACTGGACAGTGTAGGAGCAAAATTCCTCCTTATGCCGGGTACTGACGAGCAAACATGTACGATGAAACCGGTCCGTCGGACCGTTTTCACCGTACATGTCTGCCCGGGGATTTCTATATGGTGGCTGTACTCACCATCATACAGAAATCCGCGCGTAAACAATACGCGGGGCGTGTCCGCGCCGTCGCCTCAACGATGACGCGGCAACGTGGGCGGGCCTGCCAGTTAAATGCTTCCACGCATGCGTCAAAGTCATTCGACGCATGCAAGAGATAGCGAGCGCTCGGACATGTACGGTAGGTCTGTACAGACGACCGAACATGTCCGAGGGGACAAGATTCCAGCGGGCTGTTTCCGCTGGGAAAAGGCCCGGTGGGCAAATGTTTGCTGGAATCCTGCCCGCTCGGGCCTACACACGACCGAACATGTATGCTGAAACTGGTCCGCGGGCCAGTTTCAGCAGACATGTTCGGTCGTCTGTACGGGGCCTTAGTCCAACTCTCTTTTTTTGGGGGGGTGGAAAACATTCCACCCCCCCAGTCGGCCGGGTCCCCTAATGGATGGGCACCACTGGCAGGAATGGGTAGAGAGACCTGAGCATGTAGCTCCAGTTCTCCATTCTCTGGCTTATGTGTATTTAGAGATAGATGCAGATGAATACCCTGAACGCTCTCATTGTTTATAATATGCAACTGGAGTCAGACATTAAACACCCCTTTAAATTTTAGTTAAAGGGGAGAAGTATTCTGTATGTCTCTGTGCAATCGGTAGGAAAGTGAAAGCAATACCTATTGCTTGGAAATTACAAACCTGGTGGTTGGTTAGGATATCATGAAGAACACCTCTTGCTGTTCACCTGCCCTTAAAATGAGCAGGGTCCATGTCTATCTAATAGCGGGAGAAAGTCTCAGCACTTGTCTGACCCACGTCTAGTATAAATGAGCACCTGTGTCCTCTGGCCCTTTTGCAGTTGAACAGTGTACTCAAATGTTGAATGTTCAAGGTTACGGATGAGTCAAACGTACCTGGGTTCACTTCCTGGTTCAATGAAAACTACTAAAGTTTGAGTGCCAAATCCAAACCCCATTTAAGTTGATGAGAGGGGACAGTTAAAAAACAGTAATGGCGATTTTCTGGGCTAATAGGCAAAGGGTTAACCTTAACCAGCCTGCAGAGCGGTACATCTGTAAGATGTATACAGTCTATTATAACAAAACTGACTTACTTCTGTTTATATACAAAGCAGCCAGGGATTCCCTTAATCTATACCAGACTTTTATCCTAGATGAGGGTCTGGTATAGATATTAATAGGAGACCCCTCCCATATAACAAAAAAAAGAGAATGGGTTTCCCCTAAAAGTATATACCAGGCCTTTACCCTTGATGAGGGTCTGGTATAGATAACAATGGGGAATCCCGTGCAAAAAAACTCCAGGACAGGGGCCACTTCTCCACAACCCTGGCCCAGTAGTTGTGAAGGTCTGCAGGTTTTATTTATTTTGAAGGGCATCAGGCATTGTTCATCAAGAATGAGGTGGTACTGCATCGTTGGACAATGTGATTGATGATGGATTTACATTATGGGACTTTTTTATTAAAAGGACTTTAATAATGTGTTTATTTGCTGTTTAGCTTTTTATTGTGAATTATAAGGGATACTATGTACCCACTTATTGATTCACATGGGAGGGGCAGTATCTGGGGGTCCCCTTACTCTTATAGTCCAGATTCTGAACAAAGCCACCGGCACGCAGACCCTCACAACCACCGGACTAGGTTTGTGGAGAGGAGAGGCTCGTGCCCTCATCAACATGGGGACAAGGTGCTTTGCCAGGAGGTCCTTCCAGACAAGATACCCTGACTAGCTAGGCTGCATGCTTGGATCAGGGTCTGGTGTGAATTTTGGGTGAGGGAATCATGCATTTTTTTCTTGCTTTTTGTGAGTGGTTTTACTACAAAATCTATACTATATTGTGTGGGAGGACCACATGGCTTTTTTTTGTGGGGGTCCCCCTTAACCCTTAAAATCCATACAGAAAGGTCTGGTATGAATATTGGGGGGGGGTAGGAAGCACACCAATTCCAAAGTGCTCTGTTTTGTGTTTTTGATGGTTTTCAGTTCCCAGCGACTCTCTCTGCTTCTCCATAGCTGGAGGGCATACTATCCCTCTAAACAAACTAATTACAAATAATGTAGATTTATGGTTGAGACCTGCAATATACAGCTGGCAGCTTAGTTACTGATTGCAGAAGACAGTTTTAATTAGTCTTTATTGTTTAGTGCAAACCAATATCAGTTGTAAATGGGTGTTTTTTATTTTTTATAAATGTATGCACCTGTGGATTACGGCTATAGGACAATGGATGTAAATACAGAAGAATGGGTGTGCAGCATAAAATATACCTGTACTTACAGTACCCAGGAGCCCTAGCTGCAGAGTATTTCTGTCTATATCATTAACAAGAAAACAATAGTTGGTGCCTAACGCTGAAAACCTGTGAAAACTAAATGAATATATTAAAATGTGTATCTGCTCCTTAAAATTGCAGTAAAGGTAAGGCCCTATACACAAACACACTCCTAATAATCAATCAGTCACTGCTGTACCGTGTAATCCTCCCTTATGTACCATTCAGCAACATACCATATATACTCGATATATAAGCCGACCCGAATATAAGCCGAGGCAACTCATTTTACCACAAAAAAATGTAAACACGTATTGACTCAAGTATAAGCCTAGGGCAGGGGTCTCCAAACTTTCTAAACAAAGGGCCAGTTTACTGTCCTTCAGATTTTAGGGGGGCCGGACTGTGGCCAGCGGGAATAGATATTTTTTCTGCCATTAGTGGGAGTAAACAGTGCCCCATCTTTGGTATTAGCGGGAGGAAATGTGTACCATTGTTGGTGTCTGTGGGAGAAATAGTACCCCATTGTTGATTTCAGTGGCAATAATTATGCCCCATTGTTGGTGTTAGAGCACAAAATGATGTCTCATATTAGTGGGATAAATAGTGCCCCAAGGGCCGGATAAAGGCAACCGAAGGGCCGCATCTGGCCCCCGGGCCACAGTTTGGAGACCCCTGGCCTTGGGTGAGAATGCAGCAGCTACTGTAAGTAGAAAAGAGGGTCAACAATGCCCATTTGCAGCCTCACTGTGCCCATTTGCACGCCTCACTGTGCCCATTGCAGGTGATTTCATAACTAGGCCCTGTGCAGCTGAGGTACTACTCTGTATACACACATATTTATTGTTTTTAAAACCATGTGACGTAATGCATTGAGAAGAGCAATGATGCTGTTCAATACAGTATGCAATAAAAAATCTGACTATTTTGCATCAGTTAAGTGTAGTTGCAGTAGTAAAATATAATTGCTTCTAAGGGTTACTGCACTTTGTTTTTCCAGTGTCAAAGTGGGAATAAAAAGCCTGCTTGCAATTTTAAGCATATCATACATGATTGTTTAGTAATGTTTTCTACTTTAGTTAAAACATATTTTGCAGCAATATTTTCTTGTGATTGTGTCATATTGTATGCCTTATACCATATTTTACACTGTACCTTGCTTGTAAATTTTGCAAACACTGTGCCGATCTTCCTGACTGCATTAGCCTGTGCAGTCAGTGCCCTTGCCCGTGCAGAAAGCTGTGCCTCCTCCTCACCCTCGTCCTGTTCCTTTTCGAGTCTGTGTACCTGGTCAGCCCGTGACATGCAGTCAGACAGTGTAAAAAGGCAGTGCTCATCCTGTTCCGTGATAGGCGGAACACACAGTTTACCAGCACAGACGAGGATGAGAGGACGCCCAGGATAGGCGGAACACTGAACACAGTCTCTGCTGGGAAACTGAGTGTTCCGCCTATCACGGAACAGGCTGAGGAGGCGGCGCTGCCTCTTTACACTGGATGCCCGCAGTTTGACTGCATGTCCCGGGCTGACCAGGTACACAGACTCGAGTATAAGCCGAGGGGGGCATTTTCAATATATGAGCATGTATGTAAAACTAAAATGTACTTAAAGTGAAACAATACCTTTTTTCACTTCTAGGGTATAGTGGGGGGTCAGGGGCTGTAGTGGGGGATGTCAGGCGCTGTAGTTGAGGTCTCAGGGGCTGAGGTGGGGGTGTCAGGAGCTGTAGTTGAGGTCTCAGGGGCTGTAGTGGGGGTGTCAGGAGCTGTAGTTGAGGTCTCAGGGGCTGTAGTGGGGGTGTCAGGAGCTGTAGTTGAGGTCTCAGGGGCTATAGTGAGGGTGTTAGGAGCTGTAGTTGATGTCTCAGGGGCTGTAGTGGGGGTGTCAGGAGCTGTAGTTGAGGTCTCAGAGGCTGTAGTGGGGGTGTCACGGGCACACTGGAACAGGGCGGGCTATGCTCTCAGAGCTTCAGCTCCTTCTACTGTAGCTGCAAAATGTCTGTACAGTACTTGTAAGGCACTTTACATACACTCGTGGGTATGTCCTTATTCGCGAGTGCATGTAAAGTGAGTGTACTTAAAGCGGGGTATGCCTGTATAATAATAATAATACACATGTATTTATGTCCATGCCCATGTGTATGTAGCCTTGCTGGCTTGGAACCCAGACTGCAGTGCTCCAATCATTTGGTGGACCCCCTGGACTGGTGGACATGGGACAGCTTCCCCTTTTACCTTTACCTTGCTTTTGATCATACTGTACATGGGAACTTTCCAAAGTTGATAAGGATGAGACTAGGGCAGAGTGAGGGCAAAGCAAGGGTATGGGCATTCACGTGGCACAGCTTGGTGACAGCAGCAGTTTAATAGCAGTACACATAGGACAAACTACAGGGGGCGGTCAGGGATTGCGAACAAGCAACCGGGGAGGGCAGGAACTGCGGGCATGCTCCGAAATATATTTTTTCTGGAAAACAGCCATATAACAATCTTTAAAGCTGCTTCATGACAACATGTACCTGAAGAAGAACATTCATTGGAGGATCACCAAGGATTATTTAAATAAAAGTTGCAGATAAAACAAAATATGAAAATGGCCTTTGAAATTACATTCAAATGTTAAAGAGATTATAGAGATTGGATTTACCTATACTTTAAATGTTCACTGAAACTGGCATAAAAATACAACGTATGCTACGTATTTTGGGACGGCTATCAGTGTCAGGTCCTTTAGAAGTTATATTGCAAGCCACCACGAGGCTGTTAGTGGATCATAAGCTGGCAAGGCCTGCAGAACTGATCCCCTTGTACTTAATATCTACCATATTACCAGGGGAGTTGCTAGGTCTACAAAAGATCTGGGGCTAGAGCCCATAGCAGCAAAGTAAAGAAAATCATATGCTTGGGCGGGCATACACATGTATATAATATACATGCATGTGTGTATATATATATACACATAAATATTTACAAACAGACGACAGAAGCTGTGGACATGGTACAGGACAGAGGCTGTGGACATGGTACAGGACAGAGGCTGTGGACATGGTACAGGACAGAGGCTGTGGACATGGTACAGGACAGAGGCTGTGGACATGGTACAGATGTCAGAGGCTGTGGAGGGGTCTTACTGGGCCGTGATGAGAGGTGCGCGCCACCGCTGAGACCTCACAAAGCCTTACATTTAAAAATGTCATTGCCTTTCCCCCATTCTGTCCGAAAATGACCGAACGTATATGGGCTTCTCCAAGCGGCGGTGCACGCACAGATCACATTCCAGCCCCCTCTTCATACCATACAGGGTTAATGTTCCTATATGGTATGTGATGAGGCTAAAATTTTAGTGGAGGAAGAGAGCAGTGCAGCTGGCTGGAGCATGAAAACAGGTAGGTGAAAGAGGCTCCCCCTTCCTTCCCTTCCCCGCACACACACTGCAAGATTGGACTTTATTTCAATTTCCTTGGAGTTCGGCTGTATTGTGGAGCCACATCCTTTGCTGTTTCCACAATGTTTCTATGTTAGAAATATACTGCGACTTTTGAGGCTTTAGAGATATATTCTACAGGAACATATATTAAAAATAATGATTTTGTGAAAATGCAAATTACCTGAAAAGTCCCAGTATATAACATTTTCATGAATTTTACAATCACTTTCAGCATACCTGTCCTGCTGAGGTACAGGACACGTTTAGAGCACAGATTCTTACAGTAAGAAAGGTAGAACAATTGTGACGCACAGGTGAAGAATGCAGTTTGACATTCGTTTTGTTATCTTGCCTTGGGGGAAGCTCCGGTGACTGCGTTATGGGTAGCAATGATCGATACTGTGTTGTCCTACTTGCTCTGTCCTCCCCGGGGAGGGAGGCTTGGGTGCTGACAGGAGCACAAGCCTGGTAGAGATCAAGTTTCTCCTTTCTGGACATTTCTCTGCATGCTCACATTCTGCTTCTCCCTTGTCCCGAGGCGTGTCTTATCTGAGTAGTGACAATGTCCAGGCTCCTGGGGTAGCGCTATCCTCCTCCCTCGCTTGCTCAGCCCTGTGACAACTCAGTGTCCAATCTGCGCTAGTTGTCAGCGCTGACACCTCCTCCAGCTAGCTCCTCTCCTGCTCAGGAATTGATGACAAAGTATCAGCTTCTCTGGAGCCAATGAGAGAGGAGGGGTGTGGATTGAAGGCAGAATCCTCCCCCTGCAATTAGAGATACGTCTCTTCTATATACACATAGCCACAGCACCGCTTCACCCAATAAGACACCCGGGGCTATAGCCCCAATAGCCACCCCCTAGCAACGCCACTGCTTACATGTCTCTACTGAGATGTTCGCTATAAAAAAAAAAACAGAGCTTGGCTGGAATTCTTGTTATCGTGTTAACTGTGTGGCTCAACAACATAGAGTTGAGCTTGGGAGGGTACTGGGGGAAGAGGACACATATACTGTAAAAGTATAATTGTACTAAAATTGCAGTCATATTTTAAGAAGAGAAGAATTACAGATTTTCTACTAATTACAACATTTTATACAATAAGGTAAGGATTTTTCCATTAAGAAATTACTTATTTAGATACTTCGGAAAACTGGAAAGAAAATTATTCTAGTCTGGTAAATAACACCAACTTTATCTTCATTATACAGTACATATAGTACTTACCAACAGTTCTTATCTGTTCAGGATATCTGCATATTTGTTCCAAGGAGGCAATGCTTCAGATGCAAATGTGTAAAGCTTAGATAATTGGAGGAGTGATCTTTCCCCAGATTTCCATTAGTGGGTATCACAAAGTACACAAATGTGTCCATCTTAAGTCATTTTGAGAGCTGCTGTTACACAGTTTATTGAAATGAAAAAGAACAGGAAAGGAATGGGGTAAGACATTTAATTTACATAGACTATATGTAACATGTTGATTTAAAAAAATCTTTATCTGGAAGACTACAGGCTCCAAGCATTTTAGATTCAAGGTGAAAGCTCTTCAAATAATCAATATGATACTTGTGACATTCTTAAGGTATTTCAGTTGTACACAATAAAACTATATATTATATACTAATAAATCATGTGATATTGCAATCTTTGAAGTTGGTTGAAATTTCAAATTTGACAGAAATTTAAAAACAAAACAGAGGACATGAATCAAACTCACAAGGGCTTGAAACTGGACAATTTCTGCACTCTACTAGTAATATGAAAGTTTGATAATTATGTACCTTACAAAATAGTAAAAGATATACAGCTGTGCAATATAAATAACCCGCACTTAAGAGATAATATTTTGAAAAAGCAAAAATATGTAGTGTGCATTGTCTGTTTTTTGGGCATTGTGAGTTTACAGATTGCATTGTGTGGGGCAAAACAATCTTTTCATACTGCACAGTAGAGACATACTAACTGGCCTACTCCCTGCAGCATAACCATATTATTATACCTCCCAACAATCTAAATCATCAAATCAGGACATTTTAAGCTCACCTAGATTTACAGTTAAGCTCTTCCTAAATATTTCACCATCTGGATAGAACATTCAAGCCGTGACTTCCCTCTTATACAAAAAACTGACACCCTCATAAAAAAATAGGTATAGTTGGGAGGTAAGTCATTGTAAGGCATGGTACACACGACCGAGTTTCTCGGCAAAAAACAGCAAGAAACTTGCTGGGAGATATTTTTTTGCCGAGGAAACCGGCCGTGTGTACATTTTCATTGAGGAAACTGTCGAGAAACTCGACGAGCCAAAAAGAGAGCATGTTCTCTATTTCCTTGACGGGAATGGAGAAAATTGGCTTGTCGAGTTTCTCGACGGCTTCAAAAGGAACTCGACGAGCAAAGCGATGTGTTTCGTCCATCGAGTTTCTCAGTCGTGTGTACGAGGCTTAATGCTATCACTGCTATATAGAGGAACATTCCCCAAAGGCTAAATTTACTAACTCAAAGGACAAAGTGTAGTAAAATCATAGTAACCAATCAGCAACAGCTCTAATTCAGCAGTTCTCAAGGTTTTACATTAACTACTAAAGTATGATGTTTTCTAAATTAGAAAAAGTATTAGTTATAGTATGTTCAAATATCAAAACGTGAACAGCAGGGGGCTAGAAGACATGTGCCTTTAACTGTACAGGTAACAGTTACTACATACATTACACTGACTATACATTTCAAGTTCTCAACAGTACCTCAATAAATTACCTACATTGCAATGCTTTCCGTTTCTTGCTCCAATATCTCCTACTGAGCTGTTTTTCTAATCTTTACATGGCTGTTTGGTTGTTCCTCCCTCCTGCTTTTTCCTATACCCCCTACTGCTTTCCTCTTATATCCCTCCCCTGCTGCTTTTCTCCTATCTTCCCCGCCCCTGCTTTTCTACTATCCTCGCCTGCAGCCTATTTCATCTATTTTTTTCCTCTACACTTCTGCTGTTTTACTCATATCTCCTTCATTACTGTTCCTTCCCCTGCTTCTTTTCTCTTATCCCCCTCACCGGCCATCCCTTCCCCTGCTGCATTTCCTCTACCCCAATCCCTGACCAACCTACCCCTTCTGCTTTTCTCTTATTTCGTGGCTTCCCTTGCTGCTCTTCTCATATTTCCCCCTTATGCATTTCTCCTATACCGTTGCTTCCCCTGCTACTTTTCTCTTATTGCCCTGGCTGCTTTACCCCTACATCCTTTTTCCCACATTTCCCCTTCTCTTTTTCCTTACTGCTACTCTTCCTTTATTCCTGTTTCAATTAAAGCTGAACTTCAGGAAAACGAAAAGTCCTCCCTTGCAGTGTGTCTGCTCCTGTATTGCAGGGGTTAACTTGCTGTTTATGCCTTGGGGACTGGAAAAAGCTCTTCTGATCTGCGCTAGACTGGTCCTTGCATTGGATGCTGAGGCACAATCCACTGCCACAGCATTGGGGAGCACTGTTTGCTGAGGGAGCAGAGATTCTGGTAAGTAAAAGTGCTCTTACTGTGGCTTAGACATGTGGTTTCCAAACTGCAGCCCGGGGCTGGATGTGTCCCTTTGCTTATCTTTAGATGGCCCTTGGGACACTGTTCTTCCCTCTGATACAAGGCACTATTCACCCTAGGCACACCAACAATGGGGCACCGTTTCTGCCACTGACACCAACAATGGGCTATTATTCCTCACACTGACACCAATGATGAGGCACGATTCCTCCCACTGACACCAACATTGGGACATTATTCCTCTGTCTAATACCCAAGATGGGGCCTTATTTATTCTTACTGATGCCAATACATTTTTTCTCCCACTGGCCAGAGGCTGGCCCCTCTAAAGTCTGAAGGACAGTAAACCAGCCTTTTGTTTAGAACGTTTGGAGACCCCTGCCCTAGACTAATCAAGCAAATAATCCTTGCAGTGCAGGGGCAGCCCCACTTTAAGGGAGGATATTTAGTCCTGGAGTTCTGCTTTTAAACATGTATACATTTTCGACACTTTCTGACACTTTCTAAAAAAAAATTACTACTTGTGTAATCTTGCACCTTCTTGCACACAATTTGTCCAGTTTGGATAAGTGCAATAGAAAAAAATAACATCCAGAGAACCATTTGTTGACACTTAGTACCCACACTGGGCTTGCCTAGTAATAGAGGTAAAAAAAAGGAAAGACATCAGTCAATGCGGAACATCCTAGAACTGTCAGATAAGTCAGCACTTAGCTAGTCAGCACCAGATATGATTGGTTGCTGCGGATGACTACATATTATTGCCATTTGTATTGCCTTACTGATAAATGAGTCTATAAATGTGTTTAAAAAGTTAGTTTAGTGTCAAAAAATAATAATCTTCACATACCAACAGTACTTTACATCTAAAGCTAATACAACTAATTATTTAACTAAATAGATTTTCACCAAATATTCAAAGCACAATGGCTGTTGTTAAAATGAGTTTATTTTTGCTATATGCTGTTATCGGGTGTTAGTATACAGTACATTTGTGTTAGTGATTGAAGAAAAGCCCGTTCTTTGATCTTGGCATGGCTGTGTTTCCCCCCCCCCCCCCCCCAGGTAGAATAGTTTTTCTAAATACAATAGGAATTAATGTCATAAATCACCTGGAATACTAACAATTTGAGTGAAATTATGAAAGTCACAAGTCTGATATTTTAAAAATGTCTTCTACAGTTATATACATCAATGAAACTGATGAATGGTTAAATATTTCAATATAAATGGTCATAAAATGTTTTTCCTGTTTATAATATAATATTATTTAGAAATTACATTCAGATGCTATGGCGGTCAGTTAGTTTCTTACGGCTTACACTCAAGTGATGTCACATACTAAGTTTAACAGAGCTTGACAGAAGTAAAATATATACTTTTGATACACATGCTGATAAAAAGTCTGGTTATACAGGTAAGTAAGAAAAATAAATAAATACGCAAATTAAAAAATAAATAAAGCAAAAACTCATCTTCACAATGAACATGATCATAAGGTCCAAAGGTGGCTTGACAACAGAGTTTAAATTTCACGTAACTATGATATTATAAATTGGTTACATTTCTTTGTGTAGTACAGTTATTCTAGCAATGAGCTTGTGGTTTTGTTTGGAATTAGAATGTTCTTTATGTCAATACAGGTCACTTAACTAACATTGGCACGGCACGGTGGAGTTGGGCTATCCAATATTCAGTTTGGACTTGGCCAACCATCCTTATCGTATATGGATCTACAAACAGATGGGTAACTCATGAGTACAAACACTAACAAATATAACCAAAATAAGCAAGTCCAGCCTTTATTCCTTATAATTTGAAAATTTTGTTGACTTCTGTTAGATTGTGTTTCTTTTGGGTTGAGATGGTTTATTGTTCAAATGGACACATCAAGAACAGGAACCTCTGGGCTTGATCCACTCTGTAATAAAAACTGTTCTCTGGACACCTGTCACTCACCACCAAAATAAAGAATTATTGCCTGGCTTGTTGTAGAGATCTCTCTGTTGTGGTCCTTTGCAAATTTATGGCACAGAAAGATTCTCTACACTCTTGTCGTGACCCGCTTAGGGGTTTGTGCTTTTCTTTTTGAGAAGAGTCTAGAATTTATAGGAGGTTTCATACACTTGTTTCCCTAAGATACATAGTGCCAATGTTGTAGGAAACCTTCCTCATTCTGACAGATGTCAAGGGCTGCTTTGGCTGTTTTTGACCATTGTTCAACTCCAAGAAGTAGCAGATGCCCAAAATCTCCTTTGGAAAGTTGTCTGGAAGCTCCTCACGTGATCGGGGAACGAAGTGAAAAGATTCTTCCCCTTTTAAAAGCCTGCATGGAACACAAAATCCACATGCTGTAAAGTCATAAAATGCACTTTGAGAAAAAAAATATTTATAATGAAAGGTCAGAACATGTTTCAAGTAAATATCAGATTCTCACCTTTTTATGTGGAATTACAAAGGTACTCACCCTCATACAGGTCCTTTCTGTCATCTATTGTTATGGAGCTATTGGCACTATATGGCCAAAACTTTTTTGACACCTGACCATTACAACTACTATATGGCCAAAAGTATGAGGACACCCCTCAAATTTGTTAAGTTCATGTGCTTCCAGGCAGATACATTTTTATTGTAGCACATAAAGATGTTTTAGAAAATGATATGCCACCAACCTTGTGGATATGGCTGGCACCAGCCTCACTTGGCTGTTACTCTTTCCAGTCCTTCTGACTGACTCTCTGCACCAGTCCTGCCCGATGATAAAAAAAAACACACACTTGGATACTCCCCATGGCAGGGTTGGATGAAAACTTGGTACACCGCTGTCTTCAAGAGAGTATTGCTGCAACTGGCAGGCTTTCCCCTCATCTGTCCCTGCACCATGCTGATCTACTCACTGTCTTTCCTTGCCCTTCAACTGCCTCCAGTAGTGTGATCCTTCCAGGCCAACCTCCTGAGCTCCAGCCCGAGGTAAAACCCCCCTGGTGGGGGCCCCTCAAGGGCCACCAACAGCCTCTCCTGAGCGCTGCTTCTCCATCTTCCAACCAACACTCCAGCTGGCGTGGCCCATGTCTATTTATGGGTTTTCCAGTCCCCTGCCAGGCCCATTCCTGGGGATTGGCTGAGGGTCCATAAACATTCAAGGCAGCCCCTCCTAGCCCCCCTCCACTATGTTCTAGATTATTCTTAAACATTCTAGAAAAGGGGGGTGGAGGGCACCAGAGAGCTACCAAGATGAGTCATCCAGCCCTGAACTCTTGTAACCCTAACCCAATTACAGACTCACCATGTGAAATGAGTCAGAGTATAATTTCAGTAACAAACAAATGGCCACTGCCCCACCTATAACTGGCCTTCACAGCAAGGAGCGTATGGAAGGGCAACCAGTATAATTTACCTACTCTCACTACTAGTAGCACACACTAGAGGGTGTTAACATTAAAGCAGCTGGTAACACCGAGTTCACTACTATACTGCATGATCACGAATAAAGTGGTTGTAAAGGCAGAAGGTTTTTTATCTTAATGCATTCTCTGCATTAAGATAAAAAGGCTTCTGTGTGCAGCAGACCCCTCAGCCCTCCTAATACTTACCTGAGACCATTTCTATTCAGCGGCACCATTGGCTCTCGCTGCTGTCAATCAACGTCAGTTAGCCAATCAGGAAAGAGAGGGGGTGGGGCCAAATCGCAGCTCCGTGTCTAAATGGACACACGGAGCTGCAGCTCAGCTCGAGTGCCCCCATAGCAAGCTGCTTGCTGTGGGGGCACTCGACAGGAAGGAGGGGCTAGGAGCAGCAAAGAGGGACTCAAGAAGAGGAGGATCTGGGCTGCTCTGTGCAAATCCATTTCACAGGGCAGATGACTATAACATGTTTTTTTTTTTAACCACTTAAGCCCCGGACCATTTTGTTGCTAAATGCCCAGGCCAGGTTTTGCGATTCGGCACTGCGTTGCTTTAACAGACAATTGCGCGGTCGTGCGACGTGGCTCCCAAACAAAATTGGCATCCTTTTTTCCCCACAAATAGAGCTTTCTTTTGCGCTATAAACAAAAATAGAGCGACAATTTTGAAAAAAATTCAATATTTTTTACTTTTTGCTATAATAAATATCCCCCAAAAACATATATACATTTTTTTCCTCAGTTTAGGCCGATGCGTATTCTTCTACCTATTTTTGGTAAAAAAAATCGCAATAAGCGTTTATCGATTGGTTTGCGCAAAATTTATAGCGTTTACAAAATAGGGGATAGTTTTATTGCATTTTTATCAATTATTTTTTTTTTACTACTAATGGCGGCGATCAGCGATTTTTTTCGTGACTGAGACATTATGGCGGACACTTCGGACAATTTTGACACATTTTTGGGACCAAAAAATTGCATTGTTTATTGTGAAAATGACAGTTGCAGTTTGGGAGTTAACCACAGGGGGCGCTGTAGGAGTTAGGGTTCACCTAGTGTGTGTTTACAACTGTAGGGGGGTGTGGCTGTAGGACTGACGTCATCGATCGAGTCTCCCTATAAAAGGGATCACTCGATCGATGCAGCCGCCACAGTGAAGCACGGGGAAACCGTGTTTACATATGGCTCTCCCCGTTCTTCAGCTCCGGGGAGCGATCGCGATGGAGCAGCTATAAACGAATAGCCGCGCCGTCGTCCCGGATCGCTCCCCGCGGGAATCCGTCCGCCGAATGTAGCGGGGGGGTCCCGATCGGACCCCCGACCCGCGGAAAGGCGGGGACGTACATGTACGCCCATCTGCCTGTACGTGCTATTCTGTGGACGTACATATACATGCGACGGTCGGCAAGTGGTTAAACAAGACTTTACAATCACTGCTTGGTTTGGTGTTAAATGGTCCTACCTTTAGATGGGAAAATAATGAAGATGATCCTTGTTATGTACCCTGTGAAAATAGTGTTGTCTGATAAGGTATAAGCATGGCATCAAGCAAAGCTGGAATTGACCATGATAACACCACTTGGAATATTGCTAGCATGCTAGCATGATGCAATCATAGATAGGGAAAATTCTAAAGTGGTGGAACGCGGACCTGTCTGGGATGGAGCTAAGATGGTCTCATTTTAAACTAGGCTTTGGTGGTTTCTTTTTAAAAAAATGTAAACCTAGATTATTTGTGGTTTATCCAAAATGGCAGTTCCTCCGAGGTAAAGTTTTGAAACCGGAAGCAATGCTTCCAAATAAAAAAAAGAAGAAAAAAAAAGTTAAACTTGGGTGAAAAAGACAATTAGATTTCCCCACTACATTCTTCCAGTAACAAATGTCAAACAAAATCCAGAATTCAGCAGTTTATAATCATACTGGGTATATTTATTAAAAGAAATTAAGCTGTTGCAAGGAGAGTTTCACATCACAAGGGAATTTTCCCCAGAGCTTAGTAAACAAAACAAGGTAAAGTTCTTCTTACCTCTAGGCCCGTCGGAACCCGACAGGCAAAGCAGGCATTTGCCTGGGGCCCCCGAGCTGGCCAGGGGCCCCAGCAACGAGGGCCCTTGCCGCACCGCTGCGTCCTCCTGCAGTCCGGTCGGCCGTGTACCATAACCGCGCGGTACAGGAGAATCAGGTTCCTGTTCCCGGCCGGACTAACAGGAAGTGTTCCTCTCAGTCCGGCCCCGGGAACAGCAAACTGAAACTCCTGTACCGCACGGTTATGGTACACGGCCGACCGGACTGCAGGAGGACGCAGCGATGCGGCAAGGGCCCTCCCCGCTGGGGCCCCTGTGCGGACACCAACATATGCCGGCGTGTGCGTGTGAGGCGGGGCGGAGGATAGAGGTAAGACAAACCCCCCCCCCCCCCCGCTTCTCAACTCGAAATGTCTTTTTTTTTTTTTTTTGCTTGGGGCCCCCAAATGTCTTCGAATGGCCCTGCTTACCTCCATCATCCAATCATATGCAAGCTAAACATTGTTTTTTTTTTATTTTGCTTGCATTTTAGGTATTCTTTGTAAAAAGTGAAAATCCACCACATTTTCTAGGGGGGGTTCCCTTTGCAAAATGCAACCTCCCTTGCAAAGTGAACAGCCTATTTGCCTTTATTAAATCAACGGCAATATGTACTGTGATATTTTTGTGCTGTTTGAGAACAGTGGAGTGTGTAAGAAATGCATCAAGCATTCTAGTCTACCGTTTACTGTTGATAGAAATTGATTGGTTTTTGCTGAGCACTTAATCTCATCAATCAAGTCCTGTAGAACCAAAAGATGATGTAGAGACAAGTTCATTGGAAATGTCGAGAACTGGAGAACATGTTCACATCAGTAGGATGTAGGTGATATTTGTCCTGAAGTGCGTATGGCATGAAAATCTTGAACTGAAATCCAGCTGAGCTGAGCATTTTTATTGCTATAATATATTACTTTAAATTAGGATTAATGCTTTGCTTGCTTCTTAATTTGATCATTCATTGTTTATCTATTAAATCTTCTCATCATCAGACATTAAACATCATAGATGATTTTAATCACACTCATTAAAGCTTTTAACCTTCTAAGTGTAATCCTTGAACAATTAAGAACCCAATTTACAGAAAAAGACAGATTTTTTTTTAAATCTTAGCACAGTTGTAATGCTAAATATAACACACTAATCATGCTTGCCTACTTTTATTGCAATGGGGGTGTGAACTAGGCTTCATTCACATGGCTTTAAAAATAGTGGGCCAGATTCACAGAAAACTCCGGCGGCGTAACGTATCGTGTTTACGTTACACCGTCGCAAGTTTTCAGCGCAAGTGCCTGATTCACCAAGCACTTGCGTGTAAACTTACGGCAGTGTATCGTAAAGACGTCCGGCGCAAGCCCGCCTAATTCAAATGGGGTGTGTACCATTTAAATTAGGCGCGCTCCCACGCCGGACGTACTGCGCATGCTCCAATTTGAAATTCCTGCCGTGCTTTGCGCGAAGTGACGTAATTTTTTTGAACGGCGACGTGCGTAACGTACTTTCGTATTCCCGGACGTCTTACGCCAAAAAAAAAAATTTGAAATTTGACCCGGGAACGACGGCCATACTTTAACATGGCTCATCTAAAGTTAAGCCATGTTAAAGCAGGCTTAACTTTGCGACGGGAAAAAATTACTAGCGACGACGTAACGAATGCGAAAACTGTCGTGGATCGCCGTAGAAGCTCATTTGCATACCCTACGCAGGAAAACAACGCGAACTCCACCCAGCGGCGGCCGAAGTATTGCAGCCTAAGATCCGAAGGCGTACGAAGCCGTACGCCTGTTGAATCTTAGGGCTATCTATGCATAACTGATTCTATGAATCAGTCGCATAGATACACTCAGAGATACGACGGCGTATCAGGAGATACGCCGTTGTATCTCTTCTGTGAATCTGGCCCAGTGTTTTTTAATTTCGGATCTAAATGCAGCAGCATTGTTTTCAATTGAGCAATTCACATAGATGAGATCCATAACACAGAATCTAAAAATCGGCATCTAAGAGCATGTGCTTTACTCACTTAGGCATATAAACACATGTATACGTGTTAGGCCTCATGCATACAGGACGTTTATTTAACCTCATCCGATAGAAACACCTTTGGGATGAATTAGGGGTGAGCCAGGCCTTCTCGTCCAACATCAATGCCTGACCTCACAAATTTGCTTCTGGAAGAATGGTCAAACATTCCCATAGACACACTCCTAAACCTTGTGGACAGCCTTCTCAGAGTTGAAGCTGTTACAGTATAGCTGCAAATGGTGGGCCAACACAATATTGAACCCTACCGACTAAGACTGGGATGCCATTAACCGGAAGGATTTGCCCCCTTAATGAAAAGGTCATTTTTTGCAAAACACGGCACTGCGTTGCTTTAACTAACAATTGCGACATTGTACCCAAACAAAATTTAAGTCCTTTTTTCCCCCCACAAATATAGCTTTCTTTTGGTGGTATTTGATCACCTCTGCAAGTTTTTTTTTTTGCACTATAAACAAAAAAAAGTGCGACAATTTTGAAAATATATATATTTTTTTTACTTTTTGCTCTAATAAATATCCCAAAAAAACAAAAACAAATTTCTTCATCCGTTTAGGCCAGTATATATTCTTCTATATATTTTTGGTAAAATCGCAATAAGCGTATATTGAATGGTTTGCACAAAAGTTATAGTGATCAGCGATTTTTATCGGGACTGCGACATTGAGAAAGCCGGGCGTGACGTCATAACATCGCACCTGGCCTCCGACGATCATAGAGACTCTGGCGACCATCTGGTCCGCTGGAAATCTCTATGGTCAAGAACCTAGGCTGGCAGATCCTGTCACCGACTCACCGATCGTACAGGTGAGTCGGTAAAAGCACTGGAGGGCGGTGGGAGGGGGTGGGGCATCACCTTTCACCGCCCGTAAGAACGATCAAGCAGTGGAACAGCTGCTATGATCATTTCTATGGTGTGCAGAATCGCCTTCAGAAAACCAGTTTATACCAGTAGACACAGTATATAGGATGCCTCTTCTATGTGTTAGCCCTTTTATCAAATTGAATCAAAATCTTTCAGTGGGTATGATGTTTTTTGTTTTTTGCCCTCTATCTAGGACTCCCCAAATACCAAATCACTCGTCTGCAAGTCGTTCAAAATACGGCCGCTCGACTAGTGACTGGGAAAAAAACATGGGAATCAATCTCACCTTCACTGAGATCCCTTCATTGGTTGCCAGTAAAAGACAGAATCACTTTCAAGGCACTTTGTCTAATACATAAGTGTATTCAAGGCAACGCCCCCCAATATCTATGCAAAAAAATAAAAGCCCATAACCCCAATCGCATTCTGCGATCCACCAATCAAAACCTACTCCAGATACCCAAGGCCAGATACAAGTCCAAAGGAGATCGAAGATTTGCAGTCCAGGGACCTCGCCTGTGGAATGCGCTACCAACCACCATCCGACTGGAGTCGGACCACTTGGCCTTCAGGAGAAAGATTACAACTCATCTCTTCTGAGGTCAAGGGGTTCCTTACCCATGAAATGGATACAGCGCCCAGAGGCGATTCAGTTCGCATGTGTTGCGCTTTACAAGTCTCTCTCTCTCTCTCTCTACTACCCATTGTTGCAATGTG